>NC_064921.1:471653054-471961202 GCF_023897955.1 Schistocerca gregaria
AAATTTATTAGTTATCTATCATAAGTGATACATATGAAATCTGAAGTTGTTATACCAGCCTGCTTTAGAATAAAGCGCGCTAAGCTGTTTAGATTCTGCTGCACAAAAAATCACTAGCATTAGTTACTGTTGCCTTGGCTTGTATAGAGTATAGTGCGAAACGTCGTATAATGGTGCAATGGGCTCTGGTAGCTCTGAGTTATGTGTGTTGTGTCCAGTGGTGATCGGTGACCAGGGTTCATTGGCTATTACATGTGGTACAATTCACTTGCTTTTAAATATTTTACGAGAGGAGGCTGTTAAAAGTGAAGTTAAGCATTGGCTTTAATCATAAAAGTTTGAGTAAGGGAACCATACCTATGAGTGCGTAGTTAAGGAATGATCTTAAATATATGGGTTATTATCAATAGGAAAAAATCATTTTAGGTTTATATTTATTAACACAAAATCAAATGAATAGCGCTGCTCGTGCCACCATCCCCCGCACTCAATGCACAGGATCCAGTCCACTAGGAACGGCAAAATCGTTGTCCTCTATTCACAGCTTTCTTTTCCTTCGTACTAAGAGCAGCGACAATTTAATTTGAAGTCATTCAGAAACAAAACCTATCCTTCGGACTCCACAACACTCAAGAGGTATAAATTTGCAGTCGTGCCCTAAAGATAACGCACGCACTCTTTGGGGACGTTATTTACGCGCTATGTCGTACAGGAACAATGATTCCAATCGAAGTCAATAGATGACAGCACACGTCACATTTCCAAAATATGTGGATGCACTGTGGTTGATTGCAAGCCAAAATGCAATGAAGAATTATTGCTAGTGTATTCTGTGTATAACTTACGCATCAGAGTACCAGAACTAATACAAGAAAGCTGAAAATTTTTTGTTACCTGTTTCACTTCGGTAACGCAAGGTTTCTTCACACAACTTCTATGAGGTGTTCCTGCTACCCCTCTCAGAACAACTACGTCTGTGGGGAGCTGATCAGTTTAATCAATTGTCAAGAACACGAACTGCGCTCTCTTTAGGACTGCAAATTCTTTGGTACATTTACCATTTGTATTATCACAAGATTAAAGTTTAATCTTTTGTTTAATGGTAGCATTTGGAACCGGTTAGTAAATAAAAATCTGTAGATTTTAGAGAGTTTTTTAAGGCTATACCCTTTTGTTAAGACTGTATTTATGAAATTTTAAATATAAAATCCCTTCAGAATATATTTGATATAAAGATGTCTTATATTTCGATCTGAAACTTTTCGTATTAAAGGGTGATGACTTGATTGGCCGATGGCTCTTTTATTGATCGCAGCTACTGGGGAATCAACGATGCAAGACATCGCTGTCAATGTTGTGGTGTCTCCATTGTAGCCTTCAATATTTTGAGCGTGTCACAAATGACAGTTTCAATAAATACTATTCAGATCAACTTGGTCAGTTAATAAACCTAGCCCTCCACTCCCAAACATAAAAATCTTGGTTCAGCTGGTAGCAGAATGCGGTTGTACATTCGGTTTGACTAAGATTGAGCTGATAAGTCAGAACTTGTTTTGTGACGTTCTGATGTATTTCAGTATGAGTCAGGTATGGAACGCAGTCTGCATCTGCTCAGACGGGAAAGGCTGCGGTATGAACTACACATTTGAGGAACCGATTATGAGGGTACAGTACCAGCACAACTTAATATGCTTAAACAAGCCACTGGCGTGCCAGTGATGATCCTGTACAACAGCAGTAAAATAGTGAGTGACATGCTGAAGCCTATAAAAGGAGCTACTACAGACATGTAAGGTATTAGGAAACTTTGTGATATGAGCCACCATCATAGCCCAGTGGCAAAGACAGAAGGATAGGGTGCTGCACTTTCAGAATACACTGAGATATATAAGTGAGGCTAGTGAAGGCAAAAAACGGCTTAATGGAGTGGTGGTGGTTGGGTAGAGGAGATGATAGAAGCGGAACTCAGGAGGCAGAATCGAATATCAGCTCAGTGATGTCAATGCAAGAGATTAGACAGATCAATGTTTTTGCTAAGGGGTCCGGTCTGTTGCAGCAGTTTATTGGTAATGTAGGCCTCCTTGTTTAATGATATGGTGATTATGTGTTGTTGGATTTACAAGATAAAGGTGAACTTCAGGGAATTAGTGAGCAAGATTTATTAATTTCGATTGCAGATGCGATTGGAGCGAAGTTCTTCCACTTTATTAAGGACCTAGAAGTATTACAGCAAGTTCAACAACAGATTTTTATTGACATGATACCAGGATGTGCCATGCAGGAATTTGTTCACTTGCATAATGGAAGGAACATGATGTTGATGAGACAATGGATGATTGTGTTCACGGGACGGAAAGCAGTGTTACGGCTCTTGGATTAAATTAAGCGGAACAACATGTGGTTAGCCATGTTGTAGAGGGTATGAGACAACAGATAGGCAAAGAGCTTTCTCGTATCGAATGTTCAAAGCCTGTCGACAGTTAGACCAGTTAACACGCTATATTCAAGGTGTGATGTATACAAGTCAAAGACAGGATGTCAATCACCACACTTCATAACCTATACAGACTGTAAGGTGGCAAGGCATCTTCTGCCATAGTGAGATTAAATTCATCAGTGTGGATCTATTCGTCGACTCTGCACCTAAACTAAAACGGATAGTGGTAGTTGGCAGTTAAGAAAACGGCGTAGGTCAAAGATTATTTATGGCCAACGCATTTCAGGAATAGGGTTCCTGACAGTTGGCAACCTGCATTTCATTTGTTGTGAAGTTAGTGGTGAACCTGCATGTGCAATCCTGGATTCAGGAAAAGCAATCTCGGTTGTTACTGTCGGTTGGTTGAAATGACATCAGCAGCAGTGTAAATGTTCCACAATTCAGGCTGACGAAAGCAGTTATCTCGCAGCCAACAATTCCCGTATTGGAACTTTGGTTGTCGGGTTGTACATTTATAATTCTATTTGGAAAGTCCGGTTTAGGTGGTGCATAATCTTACCACCAAAGTGACTCTTGCCTCCAATATTACAGCAAAAATTGACATCTTTCTGAAATGGTCAGCCAGATATTTTGAATTAAAATTTTGTAAAGGTAAACAGCTGTTGTTTTGTGAGCATCAAGATGACGAATGTCACAAACCGACACAGGCTAAGACGCCAAATCCACAGCACCAAGTAGGTCGTTGTGAAATTCTTGACCAATTTCAACACTTATCTAGTGAAGATAAGTAGAAAATTAAGTCACTATATGAAGGTTTGCCGAGGTGTTAGCAGAAACGTTAGGACTTACTCACCTCATCAAGTATAAAATCCAGGTTACCAATAATGTTCCTGTTAGGAAACCAGCATGTGGGTTATGACCGTCAGGTATGGAACAACTGAAGGAGGTGATAGAAAGGATATGACAGCAAAGGTAATTTACACATAATCACCTCCTTATTCATTACCTATTTTTATGGTGAGTAAGCTGTAGGGACGTGTTAGGCCAGTAGGTGATTATTCTACTTTCCATTCCTCTCCTAGATCTCCGCTCGTGTTATACCTGGTTTAGAGATGCTAGAACTATTACCACTCTAGACTTGAAATACACATATAGCCAAATACCTCTCAAGAAGACAAGCCATTAACTGCTTTTAGTACAGACAAACTTTTTTGGATACAAACGAGTCCCCTATGGCCTGTCCACAGTGGCAGCTGTTTTGTCTCACTTAAGGGACACGATTTTTGAAGCCATTAAGTTTGAGTTTGTTTACCATTACCTCAGTCATGTGGTGGTGTACAGTGCCTCTATGGAAGACCATTTGAAACATATTGAGATACCAGATACTATTTGAGAGATTACGGAAGGTGGGACTTAAAGTTAATCTGGATAAGGTTACATTTGCATGTTCGTTAATACAGTTTTTGAGGCATTTTATCTCTGCCGAACGGTTACCTATTTACGATGAAAGGATAAAAATCATCTCTGCCGAACGGTTACCTATTTACGATGAAAGGATAAAAATCTATTACGAAGTTTTTTACGCCTTCTCAAGTAAAGCACCCGGCCGGCGTGGCCGAGCGGTTCAGGGCGCTACAGTCCGGAACCGCTTGACCGCTACGGTCTCAAGTTCGAATCCTACCTCGGGCATGGATGTGTGTGATGTCCTTAGGTTAGTTAGGTTTAAGTAGTCCTAAGTTCTAGGAGACTGATGCCCTCAGAAGTTAAGTCCCATAGTGCTCAGAGACATTTGATGTAAAGCAGGTGGCGTAGCTCGTCGGAATGATGAATTGTTTCTTATATTTATAACAGGGTTTACACAGAAGGGGCCTCCTCTTATTATGTTCAGAAAGATTAGTGTTAAGTTTCAGTTGACTGAGTCTCAGGAGGCTGCATTTTTAGACCTTAAGAAAAAACATACTACAGCCCCACTTCTGGATTTACCTGATGTCCCTAAGACCTTCATCAATCAAACTGATGCTTCGCAGTCGGGCGTCAGAGCCGTTTTTATTGCAACGGCATTAACGGGAGAGGTAAGCCAATTGCTTTTGTTTTACGTTCCTTAAATGATTTGGAACGCAGAGGTTTGGTCTACGAATTTGAAGCTTTGGCTGTGCCGCTTGCATTAGAAACGTTAAAGCCAAATCTTAAACACACCTCTTTTTAGCTGATTAGCTGTAAACTAACAACGAAGTCCTTAACTGGGTTCTGGGTCGGCCCAGGAAAACCGGTAGGTTAGTGAGATGGCTAACCGTATTTTCGCCTTTAAACTCCAGGTTCTACATATTAAGGATGTGGATAACGCTGTGGCGAGTGCTATGAGCCACACGTTTGAGTACAACCGCAACTTGAGGAAGGTTCCGAGTAGCTAGTGGAACATTCAGGGGAAACTTAATACTGTACTACCGATGTTCTCTGCACTTAATCAGGGAGTTAGCAGAATCAAGATCCAAAAGTCAAGAAAATGACTTGAAGTGGGGAATGCTATACTTGTTTATGAAGGAAAGGTATTCTGTGTTATCAAAAATGTGATGACGACGGACCAAAATCCCCTCCAGTACGGTCGCTTGTCTATAGCAGTACTTCCAAGTGTCCCCTATGGGCGGACACTCTGGATTTTATAAAACAAGGGCAGGAATGGACATTGCTGTACATAAATTTGTTAAGAACATCAAGTGCGCGGCCTGAGTAAATCTGTTCAATACCATAACCACGCATCTGGCTGCCAACCAAAAAGGGACCCATGGAATAGGTGTTTATGGATTTCGTCGGGCCACTGGCAGAGGGATTATGTACATCTTGGTTGCACTTTTGCGTTCTTAAGATTTACCTGGTTAGTTTCCACCAGAGCGGCGTCGGCACAAGTAACGGTAGATGTGTTAAAGGATATATCTGGGATGTTTGGCCTCAGTAGGATCCTGGTTTCCCCTAATGCAGCCGCATTTACATAAAGAAAATTTAAAAACTTCTGTGGAAAGGGACCATATCGTCTTGGAACATAGCATCACCATTGGCGAACAAACACTCTATCATAGGCTGCACCTCATCAGCCAGAATGGTGACATAATCTTTGATAATAATACGAATATGCAGAATACCCATGGGTCCCATGGAATACCACGATGTGGCTGTCCAGATCATCACCAAAGCTTCGCTATATTTCACTCTTGGAGCGTAAAGTCAGTCATAAGTTGAAAACAAAGTGAAACAAGACACATCCGGAAATGACTTTCTTCCATTACTCCACAGTCTAGGTCTATGTCTCCGCGACCATGTTTCCGTGTTAAGAGCATCTGCATCACCGGGTTTTGGAATCCAGCTCGAACTGGAATTCCCAGCTTATGAAGCTCTCTTCGTGTTGGTTCGTGCTGACAGGGTTCAGGAGTGTGACTCTGAAATCTGCAGCGAGTTTACGGCTGTCGTCTTCTTACATTTCGTCACAATCTTCTTCAATGACTGACCGTCACCGTCATCAGTACACACGTCTGCCCCAGTTGTTATTTAGAGGTTAATATTTTGCTGCTTCCCTGCATGCAGCATAATCTTCAATATGGTAGCTCTTGAAATACAAAACACATTGACTGTCTCAGTCATGGAGGTACCCACCATACGAATACTAACAATTTGCCCGTGTTCAAATTCATTTAGCTGCGACATAACGTCCTCACTACTACACAGAAAATTGTTCTACAGCTGAAGTGAGGATATTGCACGGATACTGTTCATAGTCATGTACACACATCAAACAAAGTTTTGTATCACCCCGGTTCCCAGAACTCCTGAAGATAGACGTTGACTGTGGATGTTGTATCACACACACAATCCCTTTGACTGTTCAGAGATGTCACTAAACCCACCCAAACATGTAAACATCTATGCATGAGCAGCGCGTATTAGACGGAGAGTGTCCGGCAGCCGATAAGTTTCAGTCATTCCATCAGGAAGGAGGTACACGGCTCGTGTTCTCTGTAATTTAACCATGCCTAGACATCCAGTACCGGGGTTTGATCGCGTCCGCATTGTTACTTTGTGCCAGGAAGGGCTCTCAGCAACAGAAGTATCCAGGCGTCTCGGAGTGAACCAAAGCGATGTTGTTCCGACATGGAGGAGATACAGAGAGACAGGAACTGTCGATGACATGCCTGGCTCAGGCCGCCCAAGGGCTACTACTTCAGTGGATGACCGCTACCTACGGGTTATGGCTTGGATGAACTCTGACAGAAACGCCGTCATTTTGAATAAAGCTTCTCTTGAAGCCCAAGGACGTCGTGTTACGACTCAAACTGTGCGAAATAGGTTGCATGATGCGCAACTGCAGTCCCGACGCCCTTCGCGAGGTCCATCTTTGCAACCACGACACCATGCAGCGTGGTACAGATGGGCCCAACAACGTGCCGAATGGGCTGCGCAGGATTAGCATCACGTTCTCTTCACCGATGAGTGTCGCATATGCCTTCAACCAGACAATCGTCGGAGACATGTTTGGAAGCAACCCGGTCAGGCTGAACGCCTAAGACACACTGTCCAACGAATGTAGCAAGGTGAAGGTTCTCTGCTGTTTCGGAGTGGCATTATGTGTGGCCAACGAACGCCGCTGGTGGTCATGAAAGGCGTCGTAACGGCTGTACGTTTCGTGAATACCATCCTCCGCCCGATAGTGCAACCATATCAGCAGCATATTGGCGAGGCATTGGTCTTCATGGACGGTTATTCACTCCCCATCGTGCACATCTTGTGAATGAACTCCATCAGGATAACGACATCGCTCGACTAGAGTAGCCAACATGTTCGCCAGACATGAACCCTATCGAACACGCCTGGGATAGATTGCAAAGGTCTGTTTATGGACGACGTTACCCACCAACCACTTTATGCCAAATCGCCATTGAGGAGTGAGACAGTCTGGACCAACAGTGCCTTAATGAACTTACGGATAGTATGCCATGACAAACAGAGGCATGCATCAGTGCAAGAGGACGTGGCCCTGGGTATTACAGGTACCCGTGTGTACAGAAATCTGGACCACCACCTCTGAAGGTCTCACAATATGGTGGTACAACATGCAAGGCGTGGTTTTCATGAGCAATAAAAAGGGTGGAAATGATGTTTATGTTGATCTTTATACCAGTTATCTGTACAGGTTCCAGAACTCTCCGAACCGATGTGATGCAAAACTTTTTTGATGTATGTATAACAGTGCAACCTGTCGTAGCGCCCCCTTATCAGTTAGAGGGCCTGCACAACCGGCAAGCAAGGTGGGCTACCGACCTCCCATCAAAAGCTCAGATCAAAACATCGCCAGTGGATGTAATCATCAACAGACTCTCCAAGTAAATACGGCACTACCTTGTGAAAAGCGTTGTGACAGAGATGCACCAACTGGAACTAATAAGACTATGTGTAGCACTCCGTCGAATCGGCGTTATAAGCACGCTAGCAGACTCAGACCTGCAGTGTGAACCTACAAATAGGACAGCTCCAATACCTGGCCTAATAGACACTTGCCGTAGCTTTGAATAGAAAGTTGTCTCTTTGTAATTACGTAGAGTAATATTTTCGTTATTATTTTCTTTTCACTGCCTTGTGTTCTTATCTGGCTTTTGCCAACACAAGAATTACTGTGCTTCTTATTGTTCTTGCGTTTGGAAAGACGGTGTTTTAGTTATAATGACGTGTGTTCAAAATTGATAATTAGTTCTTTCCTGCCGACCGCAGTACACTACACAACCTGCATGCTTGGCTAGAATCTGCATTTACGTTCAAGAATTCATTTCTCGCAATGTTTCCATATTGTCCGACCCCTGTATATTGCTCACATAGACACTGTCCACTCAAATTTAGGAGGGGTGTTCAGTAAGTAATGCAACATATCTTTTTTTCTGAAAGTAGGTTGGTTTCATTCAGGATTCAAATACACCTTATTATTCCCTTATTCCGCACTCCTTTGGCTACAAAACCTTATTTTTCAACATAACCTCCGTTCAGTGCACTGGCCTTACTGGGAGGACCTGTATGTCCGCATGGTATCACACTACTGGGTGACATCAGAGCCAACATCCTGCTGAATTCAAAAACCTCCCCGTTATCCAAATACTGCTTCCCGCCGAGCACACCCTTTACTGGGCCAAACAGTTGGAAATGGGAAGGTGCGTGATCTGGGATGTTCAAATGGCTCTGAGCACTATGGGACTTAACATCTGTGGTCATCAGTCCCCTAGAACTTAGAACTACTTAAACCTAACCTAAGGACACCACACACATCCATGCCCGAGGCACGATTCGAACCTGCGACGGTAGCAGTCGCGCGGTTCCGGACTGAGCGCCTAGAACCGCTAGACCACCGCGGCCGGCGATCTGGGATGTAAGGTGGATGAGGAAGATCAGTTCAATGAACTTTTGTGAGATACTCTACGGAGCGTAGGCTTGTGTGAGGTCTTGCGTTGTCATGGAGAAGGAGAAGTTTGTTTGTACTTTTGTGGCAACGAGCACACTGAGATCGTTTCTTCAAATTTACGATGGGCGTTCAATAAGTAATTCAACACGTTCACGAGGGAGGTTTGTGCGATCTTGTTGGGAAGATGATAGACGCCTCGCCCGGTATCCACAGGAATTCTGCAAGTGCCTACGAATTTCTACCATGCTCTTGTTTTCCCCCAAAAGTAACTCAGCGACACCACTCTGCTTGGAACGCACCTCCGTTAAGTCGCCGTTTTGTAGGCTACGTATGGTGCCGCCACCTATCGGAACTTCATTAAACTACAGGGTCTGAAGCTGGAATATTTCACGATGTTTACAACAAATTTCGTATTTTTTTAACCGAAGTTGACCGAGAAATAAGTGTTCCGTTGTTTATTGAACACCCCTTGCATATGACCATATTTAAAAGACTGAATAACCACTGCTAGACGTGCAGGAAGAGAGTCATTTACGTTCTGTAAGGTACTGACAGGGATGGGGATCCGTGTCGATTTCACATTTCTCGGCTGAGGATCAATGACTGGGTTTAAATCCGGGTACGTTGTTGGCTACCAGGAGTGTAACACGTTGCACTTTGGTGTTAGCAGGTGCCATCTTGCTGAGGAAAAACAAACTGGATATAAGGATGGACATGGTTCTCAGGCTTAGATGCATAATTTCGTTTATACATTATGCCTTTCAGAATGACGCTCTCACCCAGGAAAAGCCAGAAAAACATTCCCCTGGCCATAATGCTCCCTCCTCTAGCCCACACTCTTCAGAGAATGGTTTCAGGGTATGGTTGCAGGGTATTTGCTTTCACACGGTTTATTCCGTACATTTTAGTGGTCATCTGTGCGATAGAGCATAAATCCTCATGAAGCTGAAAGACCACCTGTCACCACTCGAAGGACGTCTTAACTGCGGTAATGACTTGAAAATCCTAGCCTTCGTCGCCGATGGACAGCAGTCAACCTGAGCTGCATGAGTCAGGCGTTTGTTGCGGAGACTCATACGCAGCAATGTTCGATGAACGGTCGTTGAGGAGACACTGTTGGTGGTCACTTGATTTATCTGGACAGTCAGTTGCTCAACAGCTGTGTACATTTCCGCAGCCGTCGTTTATATCTGCCGTCTATTGCCTGTGATGCACTACAGTTGTCTCTGCTCGGGTTTTGGATAACACCATTTTTCCATGCATGGTACTCTCACCAGGGCGGCACGTGATCAGTTTAAGGTCTTAGCCATTTCTGAAATCCTTCCAGCCTTGGCCCGTAAGCCAATAACGACAGATAAATCGCCCCGCTTTCGCGTTAAGACAATTACTCCACTGTTCGACGCGTCCCATCGACAAGCCTTACGTACCCTCCACTTCTAGTATTGGCACCTGCCGTCTGTGGGTGACAGTGAAAGTAGACGATGGCCACATTAATGTGACTGGACTGCGTATGTCTGATGCTCTACCGTTTTATACCATTCGACTATAGAAAGCATGCTAAATTGCAGTATGTCTGGTATAACGTCAAGTGTCTTGATCTTATGTTCATAAACATGTCGACAAAATTATTGGTTCGCTGCAATGCTTATTCTCGCGGCCCTATGACGTACTTCATACTTTTTAAAGTATTCTAAGTCAACTAAATACAGCGTATAAATAACAACAGGTCATTTCCGAAAATTTTTACTCAGTCCCCGCTCTCATCCACACCCCCAGCCCTAGTGTTAACGGGGAAACTTCTTCCTACAGTAATTCTGAACAGATAATAAGTCATGCGCTTAATAAATTTGCTTGGAATTGGTGAAGGTGTTCCTGAGTTGTAATTCAGTCTCAGCCGTCTTTCGTCCCTACACGTATGTGTTGTATGTGTTTCTTAACCTTACAGTGCTTCTTTCCAGGTAGTAAGTAACTAGTAAACTCGATTCTTTAATAAATCGAACTGCCCCATATAAAAGAGCTTCAAACTTTTGATTACTTTACAAACGAGTTAGTGCTTTACATATTTGACGTTGACCACTTAAGCAAAAGATGTTAAGAAAGTGTGTAAATTTACGTTTATAGTTTTTTGTGGGAGTCGCTAACTGCTCTCATTGTTAAACAGTGGATGAGTATAGTGTGAGTAATCTGCGTAGCATCAACAGGTTAGTGTTCATCACGAACGTGGTTTTGCAGTCAGTGCAATGTTTACAAATGCGGAGTTGGCAGATGCCCATTCGATGTATGGATTAGTACGGGGCAATAGCCGTGGCGCGGTACGTTTGTATCGAGACAGATTTCCAGAACGAAGGTGTCCCGACAGTAAGTCGTTCGAAGCAATTGATCGGCGTCTTAGGAAGCACGAAACATTCCAGCCTATGACTCGCGACTGGGGAAGACCTAGAACGACGAGGACACCTGCAATGGACGAGGCAATTCTTCGTGCAGTTGACGATAAATCTAATGTCAGCGTCAGAAAAGTTGCTGCTGTACAAGGTAATGTTGACCACGTCACTGTATGGAGAGTACTACGGGAGAACCAGTTGTTTCCGTACCATGTACAACGTGTGCAGGCACTATCAGCAGCTGACTGGCCTCCACGGGTACACTTCTGCGGATGGTTCATCCAACAATGTGTCAATCCTCATTTCAGTGCAAATGTTCTCTTTACGGATGAGGCTTCATTTCAACGTGATCAAATTGTAAATTTTCACAATCAACATGTGTGGGCTGACGAGAATCCGCACGCAATTGTGCAATCACGTCATCAACACAGATTTTCTGTGAACGTTTGGGCAGGCATTGTTGGTGATGTCTTGATTGGCCCCCATGTTCTTCCACCTACACTCAATGGAGCACGCTATCATTATTCCATACGGGATACTCTACCTGTCCTGCTGGAACATGTGCCTTTACAAGTACTACACAACATGTGGTTCATGCACGATGGAGCTCCTGCACATTTCAGTCCAAGTGCTCGTACGCTTCTCAACAACAGATTCGGTGACCGATGTATTGGTAGAGGCGGACCAATTCCATGGCCTCCACTCTCTCCTGACCTTAACCCCATTGACTTTCATTTATGGGGGCATTTGAAAGCTCTTGTCTACGCAACCCCGGTACCAAATGTATAGACTCTTCGTGCTCGTATTGTGGACGGCTGTGATACAGTACGACATTCTCCAGGGCTGCATCAGCGCATCAGGGATTCCATGCGACGGAGGGTGGATGCATGTATCTTCGCTAACGGAGGACATTTTGAACATTTCCTGTAACAAAATGTTTGAAGTCACGCTGGTTCGTTCTGTTGCTGGTGCTTTTACCCCCACAGTCCTTCTTTCCACATAGCAATCGATATGTGGAAATCAGTTAAGTACGTTAGGAGGAGATGTTGAACATGCATACGTATTTACAGAATTCATTATCCTTCATACATGTGTTTATTGATATGCGTATGTTATAGTATTACTATCAGATCTTGGTTATTACCCTTTACTCTTGCCAGGATTACTCCCACACAGATATGTATCATCTCACTTTACCCACTTACTCAACACAATTTCACCACTGCAACTTCTACTTTTCTCATCTCCATAATGATATAGTCGGTGCTCTGCATAGCTGAACTCCCTAAACATCTCTCTTCACACATTCCGAGATTACTTAAAATATTTCAATCATTTCTTGTTTTGAATTTCGTAATTTTTCTACGTTAAGCAGTGGTCAGACGTTCAATGTGCCTGTTCATATTCTTAGGTATTTCTCTGCTTTGTCTTTCTCGTACAATTTCTTGTGAAGCACACAGAACACGAAGTCCAATGTCATTGTAACTTTGTACACGTATACACCATCGGTAGGTACGTAAATGATCAGAGCTGCGTATGAATGTGACTCGTGGAACAGGCAACAGAGTGCATTCCTGTTGCTCATTTTTAATGTTGTTATAAGGCCTGGAGGGGATATAAGCGGTGCGAACAGCGTCAGAAGTTGAGGGTCATTTTGAAGAATACGGAGATGCGGCGTACTCCTGTAAGACAGCGTTACCAACATCTGACAGCTCACATGGATCCCTTTTCGGCCGACTGATCGACTCATGCTGTATTCAGACACTTGGGCTCTGGGACTTGACAGCTCATGAGAGCGTAAAAGCCGGCACACCAGTCCTCAAAATTCCGGTTGACTACCACACCGTACACTAAACGAACTGGAAACAGGGTGAGGTGTGTGGTAGGGTTATTCGCACATTATATCCAAAAAACATAATATCACACCGTTTATCAAAACATTAATCAAAGTACACTTGACCCAAATGAGTACAGGACTAATCAATATGGAAAACTTAAAACATTTACTATATCCTGTACCAATACTGAAATCTTGCAAGCATTTATTATATAACCCATTAAGTAAAATGTTAATTACCATGTAAAGGTAGAGAGTCAGGAAAAAATTTTACTCTAGCTCTCAGTGTCATACAACTCTGTCTCTAGGTTGACTGATGTTTAACAATTTTTAAATACAGTACCATCACAAATAATCATATTCACGTACAAGCCAATACCAAAAACAAGACGACACAACGCAGCTACACAGCCGCTGCCACAGCCCCACGGCCGACATCAAAGGTATCACAGTAAGTAATTCAATTAAGACACATAACCAATTTCTAGACAAGTCTCACAAGTAACGGTTAACTGTTACAACAGTCAGCCACCCGTTTCAGATCTGGAAGAAAAAAGCATCCGTGACAAAAAATCTATTGTTAAGACAAATTTTGAATTTTTTTTGCATAATGTTAACCTAAACGGGACTGAGTTTTAATCGTGCCGCAAGTCACTTCAAGCAGTAAGTGCCACGGAGAGAGAGAAGTGAGTAGCAGTCACTTAATACCGGACTAACACCTCTTTATATAAGGAGATAAATAGCCAGTCAGTAAGTTATATTTCTTTACGCCATTTAAGGGGAACTACAGAATTTTAATTTTGGAGTCATCAGCTAAACTAGTATCATAACAACGGTTACCTCAGGCAGTGAGATATCAGAGTAAATTGTCAGTAATGCTTTTTGCACAGTAACAGTCAACAGATCGTTTTAAGTTTGATAAAAAAAGTGACTCCGTATTGCAAGTAACAAAAGGAGAGTTTACTGCCATGTTGTTGTTGTTGTTGCGGTCTTCAGGCCAGAGACTGGTTTGATGCAGCTCTCCATGCTACTCATCTTCCAGTACCCACCGCAACCTACATCCTTCTGAATCTGCTTCGTGTATTCATCTCTTGGTCTCCCTCTAAGAGTTTTACCCTCCACGCTGCCCTGCAATATTAAATTGGTGATCCCTTGATGCCTCAGTACATGTCCTGCCAAGCGATCCCTTCTTCTAGTCAAGTTGTGCCACAAATTTCTCTTCTCCCCAATTCTATTCAATACCTCCACATTAGTCATGTGATCTACCCATCTAATCTTCAGCATTCTTCTGTATAGCCAGATTTCGAAAGCTTCTATTCTCTTCTTGTCTAAACTATTTATCGTCTATGTTTCACTTCCATACATGGCTACACTCCACGTAAATACTTTCAGAAACGACTTCCTGACACTTAAATCTGCACTCGATGTTAACAAATTTCTCTTCTTCAGAAACGCTTTCCTTGCCATTGCCAGTCTAAATTTTATATCATCTCTACTTCGACCATCATCAGTTATTTTTCTCTCCAAATAGCAAAACTCATCTACCACTTTCAGTGTCTCATTTCCAACCGATTACAGCTAATGATGCGGTCATTAAGGTTTCAGCGGATAAGCGCGTCGACACAAGATTGAGAAATCTGAGGTCCACAACCTTTGAAACAAGAGGTGTACAACAGTATGTGAACAAGATCGGTGGAGGAAAACATGCCTCAATGCGAGGAAATTACGGTCTCGACAGGAAAAGCATTTAATAATAATAATGGTACGGCGACTGCAAATAAAAACACAGCCCCTGAGGTTCACATAGCTTAAACACGCAAATCAGCTAGTAATTTACCTTAAAACCTATCAAGGACTGCGCTAAACACACAAGATTGAATAATAGTAAAAGTAACAGAAATTTCATCTTTTGAAATAGCGGCAGCCGCAACAGAAAAATAGAAAAAATGTACAGATAACTCCTTCAAGGTCTCCACAGCAACTGTTTAACTCAGTGGTCTAAGTAAAAACTGTGTCGTCAAGGTTTTGATAGTTAAGAAACTTAATTCTGTTGCTGCATGAAATGAGTGACACAAATTACACACACGAAAAACGCAACAAAAAACTACTGAAAATTGACTGTCCCAAACGGTATAATCGCCAGATATGTCTGCATACAATGTAACCACTCGCTACAGTTACGAGCACATTGTAACAGCAAAATAATTTAATAAATCTTGAGAAGCTGGCCGTTGTGGCCGAGCCTTTCTAGGCGCTTCGGTCTGGAACAGCGCGACCACTATGGTCGCAGGTTAGAATCCTGCATCATGCATGGATGTGTGTGGTGTCATTAAATTAGTTAGGTTTAAGTAGTTCTAATTTCTAGGGGACTGATGACCTCAGATGTTAAGTCCCATAGTGCTCAGAGCCCAGCCAAATCTTGAGACGCCACTAAGAACTGCGCTCATTTGTACTTCATGTACGGAGTAATGACACCTGGTAAACAAAACTAGTAACAGACTCTCTTCAACTTGCGTGCCATCCTGCTGCACTGGTCAGACACTAGGATCAGCCGGGTAAAGAAATTCCCATCCCATGCGTAGGTCACCGTTAACACCACAGCACAACGGCTGCATTTGGAGTGCTTCCGTAACCTCCAACCGTGGACAATTGATCAATGGTGTCGCATTGTATTTAGCGATAAACAGCGATTCTGCACTATCTAAGATGACCATCGTCGGCGTATACGGCGGCGAAAATCCAGTACTTTGAGGAGACACAGCGGTGTCATAGTCTAGGGAGCCGCCCAGGAAGACCTCAGGTCTTGGCTGGTAGTGATTGTGGGAACCCTGAGGGCAAACGGTAATCGCTGACATCCTGCGTCTTCATGTGTTACTTCTCATGCGACAATATCATGGTACCATTTTTCAACAGAACAATGCTCATCCATAAATGGTTGTGTGCATGATGTTGACGTGCTTCCGTGGTCAGCAAGACTCCCAGAATTGTTTGTGATAGAGCATCTATGGGACCAGTTCCAACGTCAACACATTCCCAGTGCCAGGAAAGTCGTGGCGAGTTTGCCTCAGAAGAATATGCAACGACTTTAAGAGAATATTCTCAACGTAACGGCAGCATGCATCCAGGCCAGATGGAGTGCAGCGTCCTACTGACATGTGGGTTAATGCTTACAAGTTCTTTATAAATTTGACTAAATGTTGTAAACAGTAAAATAACATCATACACCCTGTCATCTCGTGAAGTTTCATTTCGTTTTCTCTTCGTTTTACAGGCAATGTGTAGCAGTCGACGTGAAAGGGATGCAGTAGCTGATAAGGGGGGCAGACTGGTTTGTAGCACGTCCCTAATGTTATTCAGACGCACAACCTTTCGAAGGAAGGAATGTTATAATGTACCAGCTCGTGATAATATAGGATGTAATTTCTGAGGGATTCGTCTAAGGTCATTTATTACGCCGCGGGTAACAAAAGTAAGATGTCTACTTCCGGGATTTCAGCCAAGCTTCTTCCTAACACGGCTGGAGTGTATCAATCGATTTGCCACCTCATTCAGAAAATATAAATAAACCGAAGCTTCTGATGCTCTACCAAATCGAAATCGAGCATGTACCAATGAAAGAAGGCGAATTACGCGTTAGTTACAATGAAAACCATAAGTTTGTTTTCCCATCCTAGTCCAATACAAATCTGTGCTCCGCCTCTGATGACCTCACCGAACGAGGTAGCGCGGTGGTTAGCACACTGGCCTCGCATTCGGTAGTACGACGGTTCAAACCGCGTCCGGCGATCCAGATTCAGATTTTTCGCGATTTCCCTAAATCTCTCCAGGCAAATGTGGGTTGGATCCATGGAAAGGGCACAGACGTTTTCTTTCACATCCTTGGAACATTTAAAGCTAGTGCTCGGTCTCCAACGATCACGTTATCGACGGGACGTTCAATCCTGATCTCCCTTCTAAGGGCCTCGAGGCCGATGGAACATCGAACCAAACATGTATTACGAAAAATACTGCCACTGTGTACAAAGCGTACGACAATGGTCGTGTAGAGTAGCACAGGAAATAGGCTAACAGTAGTGCCAACCCACCACAAGCAACTTGGCTTCGAACTGTCCACCGACGTTCCAGAACAGAACAGCTTAGAACAGCTTAGATAACTCCAAACCTGAGAAATGAGATAATTAAACACACCATCACTAGTGATCCCTGCTTCATGAGTAAGTAAAATGTTATCGTCAAACGTAGGTTTGCTTACATCTTGCTGCATCCACTGACAGAGCGTTAGTCTAGGGCCAAAGTCCGCCTCACTAAGACACTGAACCCGTGGGAGGTGGGAGTGGTATGTTGCACTGTGCTGCATTATTCTGCAAACACTACTGTGCCCGCTTTTGTGGCAAGTCTCCTTGTCCAGATTCCAGCACCACATGTTCAAGCACAAGCGTAATTAGTGCAGGCCTTCCCACCCCTGCAGCATGTGCGAAGCTGCCTGTTTGTTAGAGGCGTTGATGCAACCTTGTAAACGTTCTACACTCGGGGGTGCCTCTGGACAGGGTGTGCTCCATGGTGCAAGCGTGCAGCCTCACTTAGATTGCCATTAGCCCTACCACATACGAAATAAAATTAAAAAAAAAAAAACACTCCGTCTTCAGGCCACAAGCGGCCCAACAGGATCATCTGACCGCCGTGTCATCCTCAGCTGAGGATGCGGATAGTAGGGGCGTTTGGTCAGCACGCCGATTTCCCGGTCGTTATGATGGTTTTCTGTGACAGGAGTCCCTACTATTCGGTCCAGTAGGTCCTCAGTTGGCATCAAGAGGCTATGTGCACCCCGAAAAACGGCAACAGCGCATGGCGGCCCGGATGGTCACCCATCAAAGTGCCGGCCACACCTGACAGCGCTTAACTGTGGTGACCTGACGGGAACCGGAGTATCCACTGCGGCAGGGCCGTTGCCGTATGCGAAATACACATCCACATAGTACTTGTTACCACCAACATTCGCACAAAACAACTGACACTCAGCAAACATCTGACCTGAGTGTAACTCTGATTGTATACTATATTGTCATATCCACCCTGTTTACAACTCTACATATCGAAAATATAAACAAAGACCACACCACAGACCGGTATGCGGTAGTTTAATAGAATCTCGTCACTGGTGGCTGGTAACCATAAAGTCGCAAATGCTTCGTTTCAATACTTCCAACTTCATGCGTTTACGCCATTGATTATGATAGATCCCGTAAAGGAAAAAAATATTTCTAAAACCCTGAACTTTAGTCATACTCAGGAAGACAATTGCAAACGACGGTCGTAACATGCTTTTGTAATATTTCAGTGATTTCAGTGATTCAGGATGATGCGACCTGACCTCCAAAACGATTTCATTCAAGTTATATATTTCTCCTTTCGACTACTAAAGTTCCTGTCGTCAAACTTAAAATGGAGATAATTTAGAGGTTACTTTTTGTAATAAGTAGATCTCTGTATCGGAAATGCTCATAGCACCACTCTAGTGACGAGTAATTCAGATCACAAACCTGGCTTTTGGCTGATGAAAAGGTTCGGCGTCAGGCACATCGCTCACCATTGGCAATTGCTGGAGAGGGCTAACTAATGAGATCAGAGTGCAAAAGTGCTCTACTGAATGATCGCCTCTTAATTGCGCCTCCAGACCGCCTCTGTGTTTCCTGTCGCCCGCGTGACGTCATAAGGGCGGCGAACCCGCGGCGCGGGGGACGCGAAACAGTGGAAGCCCGCCAGGCGCCGGGCGGCGCAGCTTTGTGGCGTCGCCGGGAGATGTCTCTGCCGTTTCCGGCGCCCGGCCGCCCCCTCGGCTGTCTTTTGTCAGGCCGCGCGGCTACGAGCTTCCCATGCAAATACCGTCCTATCGGAAAGGTATTAGCGGCTGAAAAACGCGAAAAGGACGAATAAAAGAATGAGAAAACTGGGAGCCGGGGAGGAAAAAGAAACAGGATGCCGCGGAGGGGGGGACGCAGGAGGGGCAGCATTGTGACAGAACAGAGCACTGTCGATAAAATATAAGATCCTGACAATGGCTGTTTTCAGAAGGAGGAACAGCACAAAAGTGTTGGCTGGGGCTGATAAACCTATATAGGAAATCCGGAGAAGATGTTTTATTCCAGCAGCGACGGCGCCGGCAAAGCGCTGGCTGAGCGCCGCGTCGGCGTCTCGTTAGCTCGCTACTGCCGCTGCTGCCACTGCACTCCCTTATTACGGGCCGTAATTGTCAGCGCAGGTACACGGGGGAGCCGCCCCGGCTTACTCCTGGCGTGCGGAGGCAGTCCTCAGCCCAGACACAAACGTCTCGGGCCGAAGTGACTGCTTACCTCTCTCTCTCATTGTTCGAAGAATTGTCCGCTACAGTTAATACAGATCAAATCTAATACAACGCAGTGAAAGTCGAGGCAAAACACACACTTCCTTATTTTCGTCTGAGCTATTTACTTTCTTTCGCAGAAGTTTATTTGCAACCCATCAACAAGATCATGAAATACGAAAACGATACATGTATCTTGAACATGTGGAGGTCTTAAGAGCATGGATGGAAGTACATTAGTAGACGCATAAGGTACTTTTACTAGGTATGTATTGAAGACATATGGCAGCAAGATAATGAAAAAAATTACGATAATTAGATTGAGTTATCTGAATTAAAAGAAAACTTGCACAATTAGTGACTTTAACGAACATGTACTGAAGTAAGCTACTGCTATAGGTCTGATTCCCAAGCACGCTCGCTGTCAACATTACACCTGCAAATGGAACATGTAGGGGAACAAAATTTTATTTGTGATAGTAATTACAGAACTAAAGTGGTAATACACTACTGGCCATTAAAATTGCTGCACCACGAAGATGACGTGCTACAGGCCCGAAATTTAACCGACAGGAAGAAGATGATGTGACATGCAAATGATTAGCTTTCCAGAGCATTCACACAAGGTTTGCGCCGGTCGCGACACCTACAACGTACTGACACTAGGAAAGTTTCCAACCGATTTCTCATACACAAACCGCAGTTGACCGCCGTTGCCTGGCGAAACGTTGTTGTGATGCCTCATGTAAGGGGGAGAAATGCGTACCATCACGTTTCCGACTTTGATACAGGTCGGATTGTGGCCTATTGCGATTGCAGTTTATCGTATCGCGACATTGCTGATCGCGTTGTTCGAGATACAATGACTGTTAGCAGAATATGGAATCGATGGATACAGTAGGGTAATGCGGGAAGCCGTGCTGGATCCCAACGGCCTCGAATCACTAGCAGTCGAGATGACAGGCGTCTTATCCGCATGGCTGTAACGGATCGCGCAGCCACGTCTCGATCCCTGATAGATGTGTACGTTTGCAAGACAACAACCATCTGCACGAACAGTTCGACGACGTTTGCAGCAGCATGGACTATCAGTTCGGAGACCATGGCCGCACCTACCCTTGACGCTGCATCACAGACAGGAGCGCCTGTGATGGTGTACTCAACGACGAACCTGGGTGCACGAGTGGAAAAACGTCATTTTTTCGGATGAATCCAGGTTCCGTTTACAGCATCATGATGGTCGCATCCGTGCTTGGTGACATCGTGCTGAACGCACATTGGAAGCGTGTATACGTCATCGCCATACTGGCGTATCACCCGGCGTGATGGTATGGTGTCCCATTCGTTACACGTCTCGGTTACCTCTTGTTCGCACTGACGGCAATTTTAACACTGGACGTTACAATTCAGATGTGTTAGGACCCGTGGCTCTGACCTCCATTCGATCCCTGCGAAACCCTACATTTCAGCAGGATAATGCACGACCGCATGTTGCAGGTCCTGTATGGGCCTTTCTGGATACAGAAAATGTCCGACTGCTGCCCTGGCCCGCACATTCTCCAGATCTCTCACCGATTGAAAACGTCTGGTGAATGGTGGCCGAGCAACTGGCTCGTCACAATACGCCAGTCACTGCTCTTGATGAATTGTGGTATCGTGTTGAAGCTGCATGGGCAGCTGTAGCTGCACACGCCATCCAAGCTCTGTTTGACTCAATGCCCAGGCGTATCACGGCCGTTATTACAGCCAGAGGTTGTTGTTCTGGGTACTGATTTCTCAGGATCTATGCACCCAAATTGCGTGAAAATGTAACCACATGTCAGTTCTAGTAATATATATTTCTCCAATGAATACCCATTTATCATCTGCATTTCTTCTTGGTGTAGCAATTTTAATGACCAGAAATGTATTTTAACTAGTAGAATTGTAGTGACCGTAAACTTTCCCATTTCTTTTAAATTTTTTTCAAGAGAATGACAAAAGTAAATTCAAGGGTAAAAATCTTTCAGCATTGACTTTTATATCTTACACAAGTATATTCTTGGGTTCAGACGTTGGAAAGTTTACTGTGAAATTCACTGCGCTGACGGCGAAGAAATGACAGTATCTCTGTGGGGTGTCTGTTCCTTCCCATACCCTTACGATGCTAAAGACCGATCTCTGGTGACCTAAAAAGAGGGGAACACCACGTATTATCATGCAAGTTACTTAAATAAAATAGTGATTTCACACAATATAAATGTGTTACTGAATGATAATTAATAGGGGTGGCCCAAGCAAACAAGATAATATGGGTACCACGCCATACAGAGAGAAACATTACTGATAGGAGGGATCATATAATCAATAACAAAAACAAATGGTCATTATAAAAATCAGATTTATTATGGCAAAATAAAACGCGTGAGTTACGATTGAGATAAATAAGTTCTAACATTCTGCGTGATGTCTGTTGTTCTATGTCGTTCTCCCCACCACTTTCGCGCAACGACGCTCAGAGCGTGTTTTTTAGGGAATTTACTAGTTTGAACCTGGGATCTGTTGCTGGTAAGGAGACGCCAGACCACACATGACATGTAGAGTTCAGAAGAGTTCAGTGAGACTAGCGATGATATAACCAAATACTTAATGATTTCAGCGTCAGCTCCACTGAACTCCCTGTAAAAGAATCTTAATACTAACTAAATTTAGTGGAAGGGGTTCAAGGCTTTCCTATTTTTAGTTAGCTGGTAAAATAACATCGAAAAAGCAGTTAAGTTTAGTATTGGAAATTTTATTCTATTCCCAAAACATTGTTTATAAATTGCACTATTTATAAAAGGAAATGTTTTAATACAGAATGATAAAAACCAACTATGTTCAACAAAAATGTGAACGAATATTCCCTGAATGGGTTTCCAAGTTCTACAATGGATTGAAGGATGACCTGCGCCATATCACATCTATATTCTAGGTTTAAATTAAGTTTCACAAAAGAGAAAACTATCAAACTGGTCTACAGTGACGCTCAATTATTTTTAATTACTTATCTAACTTGTCGTAAATTACAGTGGCCGATGTGGCTTCTCAATAATTATATAACAGAAAAATCATCGCGTTTCAGATTCTAACTTTACGTAGCAAATGTGAGTACCATGAGCTTCAGTTGACGATCGACACTAGTATTACGTAAAACGGGGTTGTAACAGATGAGACTTCTGCAGTTCTGAGTGAGGCTCTATGCGCTGTTATGCGGCATCTTGTCGTTGGTTAGGCACTGTCAGGGGACGTCGGTCGGCACAGCTCCACGCACCTCACCGACTCGGAAGCAACTCTCTCCTAAAATGGTTCAAATGGCTCTGAGCACTATGGGACTCAACTGCTGTGGTCATTAGTCCCCTAGAACTTAGAACTACTTAAACCTAACTAACCTAAGGACATCACACACATCCATGCCCGAGGCAGGATTCGAACCTGCGACCGTAGCAGTCGCACGGTTCTGGACTGCGCGCCCAGAACCGCGAGACCACCGCGGCCGGCACTCTCTCCTAACTTCTCCTTACCACAATTTACCGAAGTTGACTTAAAAAAAACTATCTGGCTGTGTTTTCATCTGACCAATCAGGGTCTCAATGTTAACCTTAAGCTCCGCCTACAAAAATTCTGTCTATCCGATGAGAAACGTTATACTTTTTTTTGGAGGGGCAATGTTTTTAACGTTTGCAACGTAGCAGAGACACGAAAAAGTCTCACGCTAAAACTTGCAGCTGGTGTGGCCCTTTTAGTGTTATTGTAAGATCTATACTGTTCTTCTGGAGGGCTCTATCTTTTAACATTTACTTTTCGTGGTGGGTCAATGTTTTTTACGTTTGCAAAGTAAAAGTAACAGAGACGCGAAAAAGTCTCACGCTAAAACTTGCGGCTGGTGTGGCCCTTCTAGTGTTATTATAAGATCTATACTGTTCTTCTGGAGGGCTCTAGCTTTTAACATGGGTTGGGGAGGGGGGGGTGGTCTTGGTGGTTAGCTATGTGAGTGTCCGTCCCTTATCGTAGGGCCTTCTAGCTTAACACGGTTCTGCTCTTGGCTTCTGTTCTCGTTTCTCCCCTCGGAACTGCGTCTGTCTCACGGTGGGAAGGTATGACATGCATTTAGGCATTATTGTGTTAGTTTGTGGTATTCCATTTGCTCACTCGATACTCGTATTACTTTGGTTAATTTAATGTCACGATTTATTCGGAGCTATATGACATGCTACTGGATTTGCTTATCATGTCAGGGTTTTCATGGAAGGTGTTGGATTTGCCTGACACCTTACAAAGTGAAAATTAAATATTCTAACGAGAGGTTCTAATGGTGAACTGAACCTTGATGCAGGTGACTGAGTACGATAAATGCAAAGTAATATGGATAGTAGACGAAGAGGAACAATGACTGTAAGCATGGTAGATAAATTACAGGAAAAACGTGGAAAAATAGAATGTAACAGCAGAGAAATCGCCAAAGCACATACTGACGGCAAACGTGCTGGCTGCGAAATATTAAAACTGAATAACTGGCTCCTGAATGGTGTGAATCACCATGTGCCTAGTGAATTAGTAATGACAATGATGACGCATCGTATCTTACTTGTAGCGTAATGCACAAGGCAGCGGCAGTAGCAGCTGCATCCCTAGAGTTCAGCTCTATTTCTGGCCTCAGAAGTCGAGATCAAACACCCTTCTTTATGACCGCAAGACTCGCCTCATCGGTCGTTCAGCAGCTACTGTCATGACTCTTCAAACTCCTGACATGAATTTATGACTCTCTAAATGCCTAACGAGAAGTGCCTGCTCCTCCATCTCCTAAGGTGAAGTGTCCTCTAAAATTACCTCAAGTGAAGTGCACTCTTTCATTGCCTACCGTTAAGCCTTCTCTTTCTGAATGTTCTGCAATGTGGCCACTTTTCACCAGAGCAGGAACTCACTGGCCAATAGCGACAGACTCTGCGAGTTCAGTCCAGTAAACTCCAAGTAAAGTTAAACAATCCCCTGCTGTGCTATTTCCAACCAGTAGTCCCTCCAGGTAGGGATGAAGGTAGAAAATCTCTTCTACTACATGGCAAAATTTTAAAGCAGACCTATGTGACAGCTGACGTGTGAACACGGCAGTGAAACTGCACGCGCTATGGGAAATAACAGTAAGAACCGACCAGTAAAATGGATTCAGAAAATTTAAACCGGACGTTATTTCATGGCGTCGCTCTTGAGTTAACGAAGATTAAGTCATGAACCTGTGGGAAGAGAGACAGCAAACAGCCATACAATGTCCGCCTAGAGTGGGTGACGAGGGAACGAAATGCCTGTCTGTCTACCTTAGGCTGTCACTTCACCTAGGATTCTGAACATTTTTTTTGCAACCAACTCCTCTTAACTGTTCTGTGACATGTGCAGCAAATGTATATGCTGCATCTTTTGCTAGGCAGCTCGTAAGCTCCCAACCGTGCAGTCCCTTCGTCGTACTAAGGACACAAGTGAACAGAAATCAGCAAAGGAACAGTCACTAGTGATACTGAATTTTGACTGCAGTTCTCATGCAGTGTCAGTGAACAACTACTTGATCAAGAGATATGAACATCAAAATATTCTAAAATACGTTAGGTGACACTTTCAGAGAAATCTGATCACTTTACACATCAACACATATTTCGGTTTTGCAACTGATGCAGTATGGTATGATATACACTGCCATTGTCTTTCCTCTATTGAATTTATTGACTTTTTCCATTGTTGTATTCCAGAAAAGAATATTTAATAGCTGCCTGAGATGGATGTGTACCAGATATGTTGATCATATTGCACTTGAAGATCTTAGATGCCTTAATTGACAACAGTGTTTCACCAGCGTTTTACAGTCAAAGCATTCAGCTCTATCATTTGAAATTACTTGGAGTTTGTTCATAGCTTTAGTTGGTCCAGCTTTCTTGTGCAGATCTTAAGGAATAGCCGGTCGGTGTGGCCGAGCGGTTCTAGGCGCTTCATACTGGAACTGCGCGAATGCTACGGTCGCAGGCTCGAATCCTGCCTCGGGCCTGGATGTGTGTGATGTGCTTAGGTTAGTCAGGTTTAACTAGTTCTAAGGGACTGATGACCTCAGATGTTAAGTCCCATACTACTCAGAGCCATTTTTCTTAAGGAACAGAGGCCGTGCTTGCCTTTCTTTATTTTTCAAAAACTGTAAAATCTCTATTGCTGCTCAAGAGGCTGTACACACACACCTAAAATGTGTGTTATCCCTTTCATTTCAGGCTAATGGAGGATATCTCGAAACGTGGTATCTCAAACTTAATTGGTACGCACTGCTTGGCACGAAGACCGTGCGCCACCTGATAATGAATGTTTGAAACATTTCTCCTACGATTTGCCACTTGAAATAAGTCTTGAGACACGCGAGAGGGCATGGGGAACACAACAGTACTGAAAGCGTGTTTTTTTTTCAAAATTGGCTCTTCATACACTCCTGGAAATGGAAAAAAGAACACATTGACACCGGTGTGTCAGACCCACCATACTTGCTCCGGACACTGCGAGAGGGCTGTACAAGCAATGATAACACGCACGGCACAGCGGACACACCAGGAACCGTGGTGTTGGCCGTCGAATGGCGCTAGCTGCGCAGCATTTGTGCATCGCCGCCGTCAGTATCAGCCAGTTTGCCGTGGCATACGGAGCTCCATCGCAGTCTTTAACACTGGTAGCATGCCGCGACAGCGTGGACGTGAACCGTATGTGCAGTTGACGGACTTTGAGCGAGGGCGTATATTGGGCATATACTCCTTAAGGCACCTTATATACACTCCTGGAAATTGAAATAAGAAAACCGTGAATTCATTGTCCCAGGAAGGGGAAACTTTATTGACACATTCCTGGGGTCAGATACATCACATGATCACACTGACAGAACCACAGGCACATAGACACAGGCACCAGAGCATGCACAATGTCGGCACTAGTACAGTGTATATCCACCTTTCGCAGCAATGCAGGTTGCTATTCTCCCATGGAGACGATCGTAGAAATGCTGGATGTAGTCCTGTGGAACGGCTTGCCATGCCATCTCAACCTGGCGCCTCAGTTGGACCAGCGTTCGTGCTGGACGTGCAGACCGCGTGAGACGACGCTTCATCCAGTCCCAAACATGCTCAATGCGGGACAGATCCGGAGATCTTGCTGGCCAGGGTAGTTGACTTACACCTTCTAGAGCACGTTGGGTGGCACGGGATACATGCGGACGTGCATTGTCCTGTTTGAACAGCAAGTTCCCTTGCCGGTCTAGGAATGGTAGAACGATGGGTTCATTGACGGTTTGGATGTACCGTGCACTATTCAGTGTCCCCTCGATGAGCACCAGAGGTGTACGGCCAGTGTAGGAGATCGCTCCCCACACCACTATGCCGGGTGTTGGCCCTGTGTGCCTCGGTCGTATGCAGTCCTGATTGTGGCGCTCACCTGCACGGTGCCAAACACCCATACGACCATCATTGGCACCAAGGCAGAAGCGACTCTCATCGATGAAGACGACACGTCTCCATTCGTCCCTCCATTCACGCCTGTCGCGACACCACTGGAGGCGGGCTGCACGATGTTGGGGCGTGAGCGGAAGACGGCCTAACGGTGTGCGGGACCGTAGCTCAGCTTCATGGAGACTGTTGCGAATGGTCCTCGCCGATACTCCAGGAGCAACAGTGTCCCTAATTTGCTGGGAAGTGGCGGTGCGGTCCCCTACGGCACTGCGTAGGATCCTACGGTCTTGGCGTGCATCCGTGCGTCGCTGCGGTCCGGTCGCAGGTCGACGGGCACGTGCACCTTCCGCCGACCACTGGCGACAACATCGATGTACTGTGGAGACCTCACGCCCCACGTGTTGAGCAATTCGGCGGTACGTCCACCCGGCCTCCCGCATGCCCACTATACGCCCTCGCTCAAAGTCCGTCAACTGCACATACGGTTCACGTCCACGCTGTCGCCGCATGCTACCAGTGTTAAAGACTGCGATGAAGCTCCGTATGCCACGGCAAACTGGCTGACACTGACGGCGGTGGTGCATAAATGCTGCGCAGCTAGCGCCATTCGACGGCCAACACCGCGGTTCCTGGTGTGTCCGCTGTGCCGTGCGTGTGATCATTGCTTGTGCAGCCCTCTCGCAGTGTCGGGAGCAAGTATGGTGGGTCTGACACACCGGTGTCAATGTGTTCTTTTTTCCATTTCCAGGAGTGTATAAAGTGTCGAAGTAGGAAGCTGCTCAACGTACCTTCTGGGGTCCCAGAAAGAGGCTCCAAGAAGATCGAATTAAGATCGAGCGTTACTGGAAAAGTCAGGCAGCCGCCTGATCACGTTCAAGCAGTACACCAAGGAGAGACGTAAATGTGAACAAAAAGTCATTTTCAAAACCAGCCTTAAAAATGAATTCAGCTAACATTGAAGGTTTATCTGCAAATAAAGAACTTTTGCTGTGTGATATGTGCAGCAAATGCAAATGCGATATTTTAATCTTGCAGGAAACCCATACAGGATACAATAGACAAAGACTAATAAATCAAAAATATGATACTGGCTTTAGAAATACCCCATGAACAATACGGGAATACAGTATTGATGAAGCCTGGCCTTATGGCTCGATTAGCAGCGATGACTCATAAATATAATACAGAAATTTTAACAAACGAATAGAAGACATGCGCAGTGACCCCCATCTCCAAGCCATCTGAGGCCGATTTCAGAGAACCAAGTAACTTTCAAAACCATTCAGTCAAGTTCATAATCTGATATTTCAAAGGTCACAGCCACCAGAAGCCTAGCAAGGGAGAGGTTTCTGTAACAATGAAGTCGAAATGTGTGCAAAGAAATCTAGACACAAGCTTATAAAAAACACAATATTACTAGCCTCTTTCAGTACTGATCGAAGGAACGTGGGTGTAATCCTGACAACATATCTGCAAAGGTATAACAGCTCAGGAGTCAGTTCAATCGGTAGAAGACTTGCTGCCGGCCGCGGTGGTCTAGCGGTTCTAGGCGCTCAGTCAGGAAGCGCGCGACTGCTGCGGTCGCAGGTTCGAATCCTGCCTCGGGCATGGATGTGTGTGATGTCCTTAGGTTGGTTAGGTTTAAGTAGTTCTAAGTTCTAGGGGACTTAAGACCACAGATGTTGAGTCCCATAGTGCTCAGAGCCATTTTAGAAGACTTGCTACCAAGGACTCAGCATACACCCATCACAATGACCGTAAAAACGATAGAGTGTCTAGATACCGTCTCATTTAAAAGGCAGTTCATCTTCAAGAAGACACGTTAGCGGTTTTTCACATAAGAACTGGATGCCGAGATTGATGAGCCGCTTCCAGCCGCTAGCTCCTATGACATATTTATACTGCTCAGCAGACGAATAGCTCGGAAACTCATCCCTATAGGCTGTCGGAAGGAATAACAAGCTAGCCATAACGGCGACATACAAATAACCTCGCAAAATTATAAGCAGCTTTACAATACGTATCCATTCTCTGAAAACACCTTGAAGACTGAGGTGGAGCTGCTCCGAGCCTGGACCACTAATAGAAGGAGAAATGGTGTGACGTGGTCACATCACTGGACACGGTACAGAATAACAGACAAGCCTGGTGGTTGCCGACGACATCACCCGGCTGCATTCCCGTCAAGTTACTTTAACGTAGTATAGGCCGGGAAAAATCAGGTCTCAAATAGTCTGCCTCTACTGGCAGAAAATGTTTACGGAAGCTGGATAAACATCGCAGCAGTAGAGTAAGACTGCAATGTGCATTGTCATTTTTGCGGAGGTTTCGTGATCAAAATATTGTTCTAACGTTTGCCAACGTTGTGTATCGTACTAATTCTCCTGCCGCCAATCACATCAATCAACGCGCTGGCGTTGCTCTTGTTCGTGAAAGGATCCATTACACTCGTCGACAGTTGGATTTTGTTTCGACGGAATTGTTTCGTCTCCATTTAATGATTGCTTCAAAAATTCCGGCTTTGTCTTGTGGCTGGCTAGACGGTGCCTCATGGTTGCAGTCTTGCTGGGAATTTCATTCTGTAACTGCCCGACATTTGAGGAAGTTTGGATATTTACGTGGCTCGGAGACTAATACTGTATCTGAACGTTAAGTGATAAATCTCACGGAGAGATCTCTTGACGAAGCAGCTTTGTCCTTGCAAGGAGAAGGTTGAAATTTTGTACGACTCCTAAGCGTTTGGCAGTGGTGTTTTTATTCTGTTGAACAGACTATTTTTGAACTATGTCCTGATGTTGCAGAGGAGGCTAGGAGGGAGACACGTCGTGTGTTAACTGGAGCACTTCCACACAAGTGTAACATCACAACACTTGAGAGGGTCCTGCGGACAAGGACAATGCTATTCTCATTTTGGTGAAGCAGGGCTACGTTCAAAAGATGCAGTGTTTCCTGTGTGTTTCAGAGTATCACATGAGTGGTGCTGACCCCAAAAAAAGTGTTGACAGAAGGACTAACAGCGTCCTGAAGGAAATTTTCTTATCGCAGGAGACTATAGAGTCTTAATTCTCATTGTGCTGTTCTCCTCAGGTTATATGTTCTCCCAAGATCTACAACGAAGGTGTTTCCCTTCATCCAGTTGAGAGTAACATTGGCTGCCCGATATATCGTGTAGAATAACATATTGCTACTCCGTTGACGCCTATAGTAGGTCGCTGTGAGCAACAAATTAACAACTAGTCGGACTATTTACGTCCATTAGAGGCAATGCGCTTGAATGACTGATATTCTGGTAAGTTCTGATGTGGTCCCTCTCTTCAGTCGTGTTCCTCTGTCCCAGTCGTTAAGGCTGATCGAGGTTTGATACTGAATTAATGATTCTAATATCGACATATTTTGACTTCCACTTACTTTTATTCAATGACTGTTACTACCAGTAGACAGATCGAATTGCGATGGGAAGCATGTTGTCATCAATTATTGCGAGTGCGCTTACGGAAGCTTTCGAGGAAAATGCCTTGAAGTCGGCGTCTTTGAAACCTGTGATCCTCCTGTCCAACGTATTGGTGATTAATTGGAGTTGCTGTAAATACACGGAGGTGACAAAAGTTATGGGCTACCTCCTAATATCGTATCGAATCTTCTTTTGCCCTGCTTACTGCAGCAACTTGACATGGCTTGGACTGCATAAACAGTTGGAAATCTTCTGCTGAAATACGGAGCCATGTTGCCCCTATAGCCACCCACAATTGCTAGTGTTGCCGGTGCAAGATTTTGTGCACGAAGTGACATCTCGATTATATCCAATAAATATTGGATGTCATTCATATCGGGCGATCTGGGTGGCATAACCATTCGCTAGAATTGTCCTGAATCTCAAACGACTCTGGCCCGGTGACATACTGCATTGTCACCCAAAAAATTCCATTGTTGTTTGCGAACATGAAGTAGTCGACTACTACATTTCCAGTCAATTGGCGGTACATCTCGCCCAGAGAACCCAGTCTATTCCATGTAAACACAGCCCACATCATTATGTAGCTACCGCCAGCTTGCACAGTGCCTTGTTGACTGCTTGAGTCCATGGCTTCGAGAGATGCGCACCACGTTCGAACCCTACCATCAGCTCTTACCAACTGAAATCGGGAATCGTCCGACCATCCCACTGTTTTACGGTCGTCTAGGATTCAATCGATATGATCACGAACGAGAGGCGCTGGAGACGATATCGTGCTGTTAGCAATGGCACCCGCGTCGGTCGTCTGTTCCCCTAAACCATTAATGCCAAATTTCACTGCTCTGTCCTAAAGGATACATTCGTCGTACGTCCCACATTTATTTTTCCGGCTAATTCACCTAGCGTTGCTTGTCATTTTACACCTTGTGAAATCTATATTACCACCATCTGTAAATGTACTTACAGCTTGCTACGGTCGCAGGTTCGAATCCTGCCTCGGGCGTGGATGTGTGTAATGTCCTTAGGTTAGTTAGGTTTAAGTAGTTCTAAGTTCTAGGGGACTGATGACCACAGCAGTTGAGTCCCATAGTGCTCAGAGCCATTGAACCATTTCGTGCTTACAGCTATTTCATGACTTCTGTCACCTCAGCGTATTATGATGTCTTCTTATGTTCATGATGGTAGGGCTAAAAATTATAATTCTGTGACTTCGACTACTGTGTGCATTATTAGTACTGTTGAATACAGAGACGATTACATGTCCACTCTTTCAAATGGTTCAAATGGATCTGAGCACTATGAGACTTAACTTCTGAGGTCATCAGTCCCCTAGAACTTAGAACTGCTTCAACCTAACTAACCTAAGGACATCACACACATCCATGCCCGAGGCAGGATTCGAACCTGCGACTGTAGCGATCACGCGGTTCCAGACTGAAGCGCGTAGAACCGCTCGGCTACACCATCCGGCGTCCACTCGTTTATTGAAAGCTTAACGACAACGTTCCCTGTTCTTAACAGACCCTAATTAATAAACTAAATGAGCATAGGATCCAACCCACTATTCGTATACGTTAGAGCCTATAATTAAAAGAAATATAGTTTGTAGTTACGTACACAAGTAACTGTCCAGAAACCATATCTTTCTCGTGCTGTTGCACAAAATGGAGACCCCTTCGTCCTTTTCCAACGGCTTCTTGCAAATGGAGCTCTTCCGGCAGTGACAGTAACTACATCACAGTACTCTCGGATCGTCTGTGGGCTGTCTCACTGCTGAGTGTCGTTTGTTGTCTGTTTTGGTAACTGTATATTCGAGGATTTTGTACTGTTGTGAAGGTATTTTTCCATAAACTAAGGTGAATAAAGTAAGAAGCATAATAAATCATTGTTACTTTATTTCTCTTTAAGAGGCCAGGAACCTCTTATACCAAAAGATTCAGGAATGTTCCCTAAGAAAATTCGATATTTTATCGTTTTGCTTCGGGATCAACTTTATGTGCAACATAAGGTCAGTTTTAGAAATGATAAAATAAATAATGTAATAAATTAATCAACGTCAATTAACTGAACACAAGTAACTGAGCAGAACTAGGAGCTCAACATCCCACTCATACCACCCCAAGTGGCCAAATTTAGAAGTTCAAAATTCCTTCTACCACCAGCACTCTGACCAGCTATCTCAGTGTCGAATGTAACCTATGCAGTGAACGTTAGCGACGTATTTTATACAACGCATGGTTCGAAACCTTCGTCCACCCAACATTATTTCTTTTTATATTCTCTCTTTCTCAATTAAAAAAAAGAAAGTCCAGTGTAGTTCACAGAATGTTACCGGCTGAAGTTCATGATACTAGTTTCACAATACACAACGCTAAGGAGATGGTATTTGCGGACTGTATGTGCTACCGCTGGCGTTTATGCCCACCTTTCACAGCAGAAGGATTAACCCTGTTGGAGGGCTGATATCCCCTCTCGACCTTGCTGTGTCCGTTTCCAAGAGGGGGCCACGTCTACCCACCTATTCTTCCTGTATTGTCAGCTATCGATTTTGTGTCGCCTCCCTCGAGCACAGCAAAGCACAGTGCGCAGTCGGGCATTGTGATCGGCCCGTCCGCCAGGGAGACGTGAGTAATGAATCACCAGTTAAATGGCGAAAAAACTCGTGTCCGATCGATCACAACCTCTGAATAAATTCAGTACAGCACACATCTGAGGGGAGATCTCCTGCCTGCAAACAGTTAACATACTATCCCGACTCAGAGGAAACGACATTGCTCGCATGACTAAGTAACTAACTGCCCTGAAGTTTTAGTTCGCGGCTACTGCTGTTCTTGAATTCCGTTTTTACGCAGTGACAAGTTTCACCAAACTGATAAATTCAGTGATATTTTTACAAGAATCGATAATATTCTGGAGGCAATTACATTTGCAATATCATATAGGCGGCATTCACAATAAATGTGACGAAGTATATACTACATTACTGGATATGCAGTTTATTACTATTTTTCCACAACCGAAGCTGAGACTATCTCTATCCACAGTCCGGATATAGGGAAAGATTACACAGCAGACTACACATTTAGAAAGCACATTTTAACGTTCAATGATTATGAGAAGTTCCTATTATGCCTAGCGCAAGAAGGAGAAATGTCTACCCACACATGTAATTACACACCAGCAGGGTCATCACCTATCGAGCGGGATTGCATGGTTGTCATGCGAATATGGAACTGAAGAATTTAGAAGGGCTGTTCTCAAAGTCATGGAGGATCTTATCAGTCCCACTCGCCTAGCGCCTGAGAGAACAGATATAATACACTCCTGGAAATGGAAAAAAGAACACATTGACAGACCCACCATACTTGCTCCGGACACTGCGAGAGGGCTGTACAAGCAATGATCACACGCACGGCACAGCAGACACACCAGGAACCGCGGTGTTGGCCGTCGAATGGCGCTAACTGCGCAGCATTTGTGCACCGCCGCCGTCAGTGTCAGCCAGTTTGCCGTGGCATACGGAGCTCCATCGCAGTCTTTAACACTGGTAGCATGCGGCGACAGCGTGGACGTGAACCGTATGTGCAGTTGACGGACTTTGAGCGAGGGCGTATAGTGGGCATGCGGGAGGCCGGGTGGACGTACCGCCGAATTGCTCAACACGTGGGGCGTGAGGTCTCCACAGTACATCGATGTTGTCGCCAGTAGTCGTCGGAAGGTGCACGTGCCCGTCGACCTGCGACCGGACCGCAGCGACGCACGGATGCACGCCAAGACCGTAGGATCCTACGCAGTGCCGTAGGGGACCGCACCGCCACTTCCCAGCAAATTAGGGACACTGTTGCTCCTGAGATTCGCAACCGTCTCCATGAAGCTGGGCTACGGTCCCGCACACCGTTAGGCCGTCTTCCGCTCACGGCCCAACATCGTGCAGCCCGCCTCCAGTGGTGTCGCGACAGGCGTGAATGGAGGGACGAATGGAGACGTGTCGTCTTCAGCGATGAGAGTCTCCTCTGCCTTGGTGCCAATGATGGTCGTATGGGTGTTTGGCGCCGTGCAGGTGAGCGCCACAATCAGGACTGCATACGACCAAGGCACACAGGGCCAACACCCGGCACCATGATATGGGGAGCGATCTCCTACACTGGCCGTACACCTCTGGTGATCGTCGAGGGGACACTGAATAGTGCACGGTACATCCAAACCGTAATCGAACCCATCGTTCTACCATTCCTAGACCGGCAAGGGAACTTGCTGTTCCAACAGGACAATGCACGTCCGCATGTATCCCGTGCCACCCAACGTGCTCTAGAAGGTGTAAGTCAACTACCCTGGCCAGCAAGATCTCCGGATCTGTCCCCCATTGAGCATGTTTGGGACTGGATGAAGCGTCGTCTCACGCGGTCTGCACGTCCAGCACGAACGCTGGTCCAACTGAGGCGCCAGGTGGAAATGGCATGGCAAGCCGTTCCACAGGACTATATCCAGCATCTCTACGATCGTCTCCATGGGAGAATAGCAGCCTGCATTGCTGCGAAAGGTGGATATACACTGTACTAGTGCCGACATTGTGCATGCTCTGGTGCCTGTGTCTATGTGCCTGTGGTTCTGTCAGTGTGATCATGTGATGTATCTGACCCCAGGAATGTGTCAATAAAGTTTCCCCTTCCTGGGACAATGAATTCACGGTGTTCTTATTTCAAATTCCAGGAGTGTATTTGCTCGGCCACACAGCTTCCTAAAGCCACCAGTTATACAACCGCAGGGCCATGGAATATCGAGATTGTGGTTTATCATCCACGATACTGTTGCTCGTCTTGGCCGGGATCACATGACTGTCGTGCGAAATGGAGTTGAAGGATTCAGAATAGCTATTCTCAACGCCATGCATGATTTCATCAGCCCTACGCAACTAGCGCTGGAGAGGCACATGTAATGTTTGTTCGGGCGTATAACATCACACGGCCAAATCACGTATCTAGTGTCATAAAGCTGGCTTGTTTGCATCATTACAAATTTTCTCGCGGGCAGTATGATGACTTATGGTGCAACACAGATTGTCAGCAGAGCGATCACTGAATGTGACGGATGAGCCACAGACGCGTTGAAACATTTAATGTTCCCCCAAAAAATAACTCCATATTTAGCAATTATATACAACCACTCGCTCAAGTATCCAAAAGACTGGAAAACTGGTCAAGTCACACCAATACCCAAAAAGGGAAGTAGGAGTAATCCGCTGAATTATAGGCTTATATCACTAACGTCTATTTGCAGTAGGGTTTTGCAACGTATGCTCTATTCGAACATTATGAAGTACCTCGAAGAAAACGATTTATTGGCACATAGTCAGCACGGATTCAGAAAACATCGTTCTTGTGAAACACAACTAGCTCTTTATACTCATGAAGTAATAAGTGCTATCCACAGGGGATGTCAAATTGATCCCATATTTTTAGATTTCCAGAAGGCTTTCGACAACGTTCCTCACAAGCGTCTTCTAAGCCAACTGCGTGCCTACGGAGTATCGCCACAGTTGTGTGACTGGATTCGTGATTTCCTGTCAGAAACGTCACAATTTGTAGTGACAGATGGAAAGCCATCGAGTAAAACAGAAGTAATATCCGGCGTTCGCCAAGGAAGTGTTATAGGTCCTCTATTGTTCCTGATCTATGTTAAAGACACAGGAGACATTCTTAGATTGTTTGCAGATGATGCTGTCATTTGCCGTCTTGTAAAGTCATCGACGATCAAAACGACTTGCAAAATGATTTAGATAAGATATCTGTATGGTGCGAAAACTGGCAATTGACGCTGAATAAGGAAAAGTGTGAAGTTATTCACGTGAGTACTAAAAGAAATCAGCTAAATTTTGATTACACGATAACTCACACAAATCTGAAGGCTGTAAATTCAACAAAATACTTAAGGATTACATTTACGAATAACCTAAATTAGAATGATCACATAGATAATATTGTGGGTAGAGCAAACCAAAGACGGCGATTCTTTGGCAGAACACTTAGAAAGTGCAACAGGTCAACTAAAGGGACTGCTTACACCACGCTTGTCTGCCCTATTCTGGAGTATTGCTGTGCGGTGTTGGATCCGCATCAGATGGGACTGTCGGATGATATCGAAAAAGTACAAAGAAGGGCAGCGCGTTTTGTATTAGCGCGATATAGAGGAGACAGTGTCACAGACAAGACACGTGAATTGGAGTGGCTGTTATTAAAACAAAGGCGTTTATCGTTGCGAAGGGATCTTCTCAAGAAATTTCAATTAACAGTTTTCTCCTCCAATTACAAAATATTTTGTTGGCACCCACCTACATAGGGAGAAATGATCATCGCGATAAAATAAGAGAAATCAGAGCTCGCACAGAAAAATTTATGTGCTCGTTTCTCCCGCGTACCGTTTGAGAGTGGAACGGTAGAGAGACAGCTTGAAGGTGGTTCATTGAACCCTCATCCAGGCACTTTATTGTGAATAGAAGAGTAATCAAGCAGATGTAGATGCAGAAATGTAGTAGATACATGAACGGATATCGTTAATTACGCGTGCGGTAAATAGTCCAAATGGCTCTGAGCACTATGGGACTTAACATCTGAGGTCATCAGCCCCCTAGACTTAGAACTGCTGAAACCTAACTAACCTAAGGACACCACACACATCCACGCCCGATGCAGGATTCGAACATGCGACCGTAGCGGTCACTTGGTTCCAGACGGAAGCGCCTAGAACCGCTCGGCCACAGCGGTCGGCGTGCGGTAAATGTAACGATACAAATCATTTGTACGTTATCCAATGTGAAGCACCTTAGAATGATTTGCACTGCATAGATGAAGAATTAGAGAAATAGTTCGTGAAAAAATCGTCCTAGATATCATATCAAAACTTGTGACGCTTGAATTCTCCCTGGCGTATAGAACGTTCAAATAAATTATGAAAATGAGTTTGAGCAACTTTCTCGGCAACCGCCGATATTTCGACAGCTTGACACTCCGTCAGTCTTACTTTCTTGTGCTGTAAATATGAATAGGTCCGTGTTCGGTAGCAATAATCTGGTCATCTGGTCAGCGTCATGAATCTGTAATCAGATTTTCTGGATTAATTTTATTTCACTCTCTTCCTTTATTTTCTGATACTAGCAACGGTAGTATGGATGACTTCGCCCCTTGCTCGATCCACAAAAAGTGTGTGGGTTACAAATTGTAACTGTTGAATGGTCACCAAGGGAGTCTAGATAACCCAGAGATTCGCCACAGAAACCGTGGCAGAGCGCCAATTTTATACAGTCACATTCATTTGACACAGAAAACTTTCTTGTTAAATTATCGTACGAATTTACAAGAATTTTACTCTTCAAAAATGTGGTATAATTATCACTATTTAACAATAAAGGACGCTTCAAAGAACAGTTTCAGGGCCGTGTGAAATACCAAAGATTTATGAATTTGTAAATGTTTGTCTCAAACTTTATATGTAACCTCCCTAAAATTTGACTGTTTACCTGTGCACCACTTCGTCTGAAGCAAATCGACACCCACTAATGCCATTCTTCAGTACTTCATGGAAATTACCAGGCAATAGAATGATGTCCGTGAACCCGCTGCTGACTGACATTCTGTAAGACGGCGCCACAATTAAGACAGAGTAAGTGGTCACTTTGCAAAAATTGAAGTGAACCATCAAGTCCAAACGCCCAGGGAGGTTGACGGACGGCATCATTGTGTTGCAGGATAAGCCTTTCTGCCCTCCCCCCCATAAGTTGATAAGGTTATCTCGACTACGCTGCAAGACGTTTCGCTCGCCTGCAATTACACATCCCCGATGCAGGCCAGATCTCTCCCCATGCAATTTCCATATTCTGGAGACCTGAAGAAAAACATTCGCTGCCATCGATTTGCTTTTGACAAATAGGTGCACTTCTGGGTACAATCAAAACCCCGCAGGCAACCGTAAACGTTTTTCCATGAAGACACTGATTGCCCTGTCTCACACTGGGATAATTGTCTTGAAATTTCTGGCGTATAGATCTGAAACAATATACAGTTTAAATACTTTTTTCCATCTGTCTCGTTTTCATTTGGGCGCCTTTTTAAAATGATAAGGGATGAAACTACTGCCAGCTAAGTAAAAGATTCAAACTACTGAAGGCACTAACTACTGATAGGCATAGTTAGCAAATGAAAGATTTTGATAGAGAACAAACAATGTATTTACCTCAATAGTGTTCAAAAGTCATAATGTATATAGCAGTTCATGACATTTAGTCTTACAAATTTCAAAACTCCGCCATCTCTCTCCCCACATCCACCACTGCTGGCGGCTCACCTCCAACTGCGCAACGCTACGCGCTGTTAACAGCCAACTGCCCAACACTACAACAGCCAACTCTCCAACACTACAATGGCGAGTATTACAAAAATGTCAACCAGCCACTGACTGCACACAGCACAGCCAGTAATTTTCATACAGAGCGCTACGTGGCGTTACCAATATAAAAAACCTAAACAACCTACTTACAGGGAGATAATACTAAATTACCCCTTCTTTTGAAACTCATATTCTCCACATAAAATTTTAAGTCCTGTGAAGTGTAATTTCTAATGAAATTCATTAGGCATCAACGATTCAGTGAGAAACGTGATTTGGTTCAAATGGCTCTGAGCACTATGGGACCTAACTTCTAAGGTCATCAGTCCCTTAGAACTTAGAACTACTTAAACCTAACTAACCTAAGGACGTCACGTACATCCATGCCCGAGGCAGGATTCGAACCTGCGACCGTAGAGGTCACGCGGTTCCAGACTGTTGCGCCTAGAACCGCTCGGCCACTCCGGCCGGCAAACGTGATTTCTTGTCTTAACGTGCAACAAGAAATAACCAGCTTTTTACGCTCGTATTAGACTAGTTTGACAAATTGAACAAATTTCATACATTGTATTAGAATGAGGCTTCACAAGATGCTGTGAGCTTTTTATAAACTTATGAACAAGTGAGAAAACAGAAAACAAAGAACAACAAATTACTTGCGATGAGTATTTGTAGTTATTCTTCTGCGCAACTGTTAAACGTGTTTGTTCATACAAATAATTAATTTTACTGTATCCTACCGCATCGAAGGCAGAGGGTATTTTTCAAGTAATTGTTAGTTAGCCTCGTTATTGCAATATCAATGTTCATCTCCGGGACGTTTTCGAGACTGTCAGAAGATTCGTTACATTATTCATATTGTGATGGAAAACAAGGACAGCTCCAGTTCTTTAGGCACTACAACTAAACACAAAAGTAGAAGAACATATTTCATTGTAAGCGAGCAAAATTAATGACAGTTGCCAGTTTTACCATGTTCCACGGTTTGGTCAATTTGTAAAGATTGTAAAAATCATTGAGAGTCTACGAAATATTGTTCTTATTCATAGTGTGGCTGAGTTTATACGCCTGCTGCTGTAACTGATTCTGTGTGCTTTCTAATGGAAGGTACACATTAGACAGGATCAATGGGTCTGCTTTCTGTTCAAGGCGAACCTTCCGGAATTGCTCAGGATAGGTCTTGTCAGCTGCATTGCCGTAACACTGTCCCAGAGTCAGGTATTTTGTGAACTGCAGGTTACATAGCACTAAATCTTAAGAAAATAACTTAGCAGACGTGAATAACTGTTTTAAAAGATAAAAAGCAAAATCATTGTGAGAAATAACTGAAATATGACTTTACTAAACGTACAGATAATATACGCTACGCTGATGAAAACTTCTACACCAGGTTTAGCAAGTGCATAGGGAGGGGATATCATAACAATATTACCGATTTTTTCTCAATTCTGTTCCCGTATTGACCTAGAGAAAAATGAGAAAAATGTTCAAATGGTTCAAGTGGCTCTGAGCACTATGGGAGTTAACATCTGAGGTCATCAGTCCCCTTAGAAAAATGTAACAGAGGCCTTGAATGCTTTAATTTGATCAGCTCTGTTGTCTTACTGTCTTTATGTCTGTACGAGATTTACAGTGGTCGCAGAATAATGGCCGCACCGTTCCCTTCGTACACGTTCTCTGCTCGAGAACTACGTCCTGTTTTTTCCAATGGTCCTCATTAAAGTTCCAAGGACACTTCTGTTATGCTATCGAATATGTTATGGCGATCTGTTACGATTCTACCAGTGCGTCTCTAAAATTTGTCGTTGTCTATGGTCATGCTTACATGACTATTATTCAAAATGTTGGCACAATAGTCTACAATCGTTCCCACGAGTGCCCAGATTGTGATTTCCTTTACAGAAGTAATTCACTGCACTTTCCAAAAATTCCAGTTCTTACATATGTGGTCCGATTTCATATAGCTTACTATTATTACCCCTAACTACTCATGCAATGTGACCTTCTCGGATGTTCTCCACTAATCTTGTAATCATGTGCTTTTGGGTTCTATATCTTTGTTGTACGCATTGTCTTACACTGATCCAGTTACTATTCATTAAAGCAAATTGCCATTTTGTCCTAGTCTTTCTATGGTTCCTTACGATCGTCAGACGGAAACAATGATCTCTAGCCAACACAGCCATCAGTGCCAAGGAAAAGAAAACAAAACTTTGAAACATTTTTTCAGTGCAGTACCTTGCTTTGCAATTAAGGCAAGAGGTAAGTGTTTCGTGATCCCTAAAGTAAAACACATTCACCTTTGAGATTATGAAGGAATGTTAAAAATGTTGAGCTTCCCGTCAATTTTTGTGGAAATTTGAAATTACTGAGATATACGGAGCTATCCCTATAAGGCGAAGATTATCACCTATGGGCAATGAAAACACTGCTACATTTGTGTTCTTGTCAAAGTCTCCTCTGCAATGTAAATCACAATCTCACAATAATTTTAACATAACAGAGAATGTTCACAGTGGCTTCTAAGCATGAACACAAATCTGACGTATGTTCTTCCAGTGTTGACTTCATACTGGACGCTGTCTTTTCTTGGATGGCTCCATGTATGAAATATTCGCATATTTCCTAGAAACCACTGCCTCGGGTTTCGGTCACCCTTTTGTAAGTGACGGGACATTGCCTTCTCCTGTCATGAGACTTCGAATACGAGGTACTGGGATTTGTACCTGACACAGCTGTTGTAGGAACCAAGCGAATCGGTGCAGTGCTTAAGATACTCAAGTGACATTAGGAAGATCAGGGATCATATTCTCTTTCCCACAAACAGGTTTAGATTTAACGTAGGTTCGCTAATTCAGTCAATCGGTTATTGGGCTGTTTACACCCAGTAGTCTATAGTCGATTCCCCTCCCTGTCCTTAGAACATTCTTCCTAATGAAGAGCTGTTAACTTAGAATCCTCAAATATTTTCTTGTCATTAAAGTTGCTTCTTGAAGTTCGTATTGGTAAACCTGAAGAAGCACATTCGGTATGCTTCATCAATACAAATCTGTCCCTTTATTGCTCCCTGTGCGTGTTTTCTACTTCAATAAATAATTTTAAATCTACCAGGCACTGGACCCATTCGATCTGAAACTGTACTTACAAAACTTGAAGTGATTTAAAAGGATTTGTCAATGAATGTCTCGCATCGCGTGCTCTAGGACAAAGAAGGAATCATGTTAACTGAATCTTACGTCGGTTCTTCGTGGAACAACGTTATAATAAATTAAAAGCGCTAATCTGCTTTTGTTATACAGTGTACTGTAGAAAAATATGCAAACTAACGCTTTTCATTTATTACAGTGAAGGAAAGTTAGAGTTTAACATCCATAGAAAAAGGATCATTATGAGCTCGTTCTTCAAAAACATGGATTGAAATAGATCTCCGCTTGTAACACTCCTTTCTTTTTATGTTTAACCAAAACGCGTTGATATTTAATCGTTATTTTACCTAAAGATGGGGCTAAATTAGTGTTATAGTCCAGTATAAGACAGAGAGCAGTAGCCAACGACAAGCAGAGCACAGATTCTGGGATGTATTTTTACCGAATATCCGTGTAAAATGACCAGTCGCCATGCGAAAGTAATAGACACTTAATTTTCATAACTATTCTGAAGTTAATATTATTTTACTCTACTGTGAACAAATATTATAAAGCCAACTTAGGCCTACGTACATTGACATTAACCAACATTAATTCTTCATTGCTATATATACAAAAAAATTAAATTTTATGTGAAACAATATTCTTTCATCACTCTGGGACAAGTACGTAACTTCTAATTGCAAAGTTATTGATAAACTGAACGTTACAATTACACCTTACAGTAACCTGTACTGTTTCAGATTGCCTACACTTCCTTCGGTATGAACACTGAGCAAAACCTGTATTCATTGTGTACTAATAGTATCAAGAATAAACAACTCCAATACATGGCCATTTCACTGTAGACCAGGAAAACAAGACAAACATACGTTTGCATATAGTTAAGACAGAGTTGCATGGTCTGAAAGTATCAGTTTGACAGGGATTCAATATTTTGTTGATCATATGTCTGAAATGCTGTCACTAAATTGTTTGAAACAGGTATCTTTCATCGGAAATATTACATGACTTATTCTCTGTGCATTTGAAGTATCAAGTAAGGAACCTCATGTAGGTAATACGACTCAACATAAGAATTGATTTGCCAGAGTCCGATAAATTAGAATATTGACACAGATTTGTATTCATTGTCCCTGTCCTTTTACAGAAGAATCAAGCCACAGTACCGTTGGCTGCGATGATTGCGGTAGGCAGTCGTAATTGTTCTCCCGACACCGAGCTGCATTCGTAGCATTTATCTCTCGCTCAAGCGCAGATACGCTTGTGAACGTCAGCACGATTACACAGTGGCAACATCCTTCCAACCACAGCGTATCTGTGGAGCTCAAATAGAGAGCCATTTCACCAGTTCCATCACAAAAACCTCGGCGCGCTTGAGAACGCCAAAGACGTCTGTTCAGTGCCAATGCCGCCGTCGCACTTCTTGTGTGTATTCTGCCTGTTCGCTGCCCCTAGTCAACATTCCCCGTGGTACGCGTTTCTCCTAGGTGTCAACTCTATCTCTCAGAGATTAATTTTATAATACAACTTCGGTCTAATTAGCCTGAACAACATACCCGTGGCGGCAGTCTATTCACAATTAAAATTTTCATAGTGCACAGTTTTACAATATGAAACGTGTTCTACAAATATTTAAAATTAATGACAATCATTTTATTACAAAATCAAAAAAGATATAAAACGAATATTTCACGCTTAAAAACTATGTAGTGTTGTATGCGTTTGCGTTACAGACCTAATATATAAGATAAATCCAGTATTTGCATGAAAAGAATGATACTGAGGTGACAAAAGTCATGGGACAGTGATTTGTACATATACTGATGGCGGTAGTGCCAAGAAAGCAAGGTATAAAAGGGAAGTGCTTTGTCGAAGCTGTCAGGTATTGACAAACTTTGAACACGAAATGGAAGTTGGAGCTCGACGCATAACACATTACACAAAGGTATTGGCTGTGTTTACATAGAATGGACTGGATCCTCTGTTTACGTTTACCTACTTGGACCTCATTTTCAACCACTCATAGACTTCATTTTCTCGAGCAATGATGGAATTATTACAGATGACAATTCGCCATGTCACCGGGTTCGAAGAACATTCTGGGCAATTCAAGCCAATGCTTTAGCTACCCAGATCGCCAGACACAAAACTCATCGAACTTTTGTTGGATATAATCGAGAGATCAGTTCGTGCACAAAATCCTACACCAGCAACACTTCCGCAGTTATGGACGGCTATAGAGGCACTGTATTTCCGCAGGGAATTTGACTTGTTGAGTCCATTCCACCTTGATTTTCTGCACTGCTTCAGGTCAAAGGAGGTACGACACGATATTAGGAGGTTGTTGTTGTTGTGGTCTTCAGTCCTGAGACTGGTTTGATGCAGCTCTCCATGCTACTCTATCCTGTGCAAGCTTCTTCATCTCCCAGTAACTACTGCAACCTACATCCTTCTGAATCTGCTTAGTGTAGTCATCTCTTGGTCTCCCTCTACGATTTTTACCCTTCACGCTGCCCTCCAATACGAAATTGGTGATCCCTTGATGCCTCAGAACATGTCATACCAACCGATCCCTTCTTCTGGTCAAGTTGTGCCACAAACTTCTCTTCTCCCCAGTCCGATTCAATACTTCCTCACTAGTTATGTAATCTACCCATCCAATCTTCAGCATTCTTCTGTAGCACCGCATTTCGAAAGCTTCTATTCTCTTCTTGTCCAAACTATTTATCGTCCATGATTCACTTCCATACATGGCTACACTCCATACAAATACTTTCAGAAATGACTTACTGACACTTAAATCTATACTCGACGTTAACAAATTTCTCTTCTTCAGAAACGCTTTCCTTGCCATTGCCAGTCTACATTTTATATCCTCTCTACTTCGACCATCATCAGTTATTTTGCTCCCCAAATAGCAAAACTCCTTTACTACTTTAAGTGTCTCACTTCCTAATCTAATTCCCTCAGCATCACCCGACTTAATTCGACTACATTCCATTATCCTCCTTTTGCTTTTGTTGATGATCGTCTTATATCCTCCTTTCAAGACACTATCCATTCCGTTCAACTGCTCTTCCAAGTCCTTTGCTGTCTCTGACAGAATTACGATGTCATCGGCGAACCTCAAAGTTTTTATTTCTTCTCCATGGACTTTAATACCTACTCCGAATTTTTCTTATGTTTCCTTCACTGCTTGCTCAATATACAGATTGGATAACATCGGGGAGAGACTACAGCCCTGTCTCACTCCCTTCCCAACCACTGCTTCTCTTTCATGTCCCTCGACTCTTATAACTGCCATCTGGTTTCTGTACAAATTGTAAATAGCCTTTCGCTCCCTGTATTTTACCCATACCACCTTCAGAATTTGAAAGAGATTATTCCAGTCAACATTGCCAAAAGCTTTCCCTAAGTCTACAAATGCTAGAAACGTAGGTTTGCCCTTCCTTAATCTAGCTTCTAATATAAGTCGTAGGGTCAGTATTGCCTCACGTGATCCAACATTTCTACGGAATCCAAACTGATCTTCCCCGAGGTCGGCTTCTACTAGTTTTTCCATTCGTCTGTAAAGAATTCGCGTTAGTATTTTGCAGCTGTGACTGATTAAACTGATAGTTCGGTAATTTTCACATCTGTCAACACCTGCTTTCTTTGGGATTGGAATTGGAATTATTATATTCTTCTTGAAGTCCGAACTATTCTAATCATAAAATAAAGCTGCATGCCCTCGGGAAAAATTACGGCTGTAGTTTCCCCTTGCTTTCAGCCGTTCGCAGTACCTAGGAAACCCATGATATTTGTTACCTCAGCGTAGATAAACCAATACGCAGAATGTGCCTCTGTGATTGCAACAGTACTCGTCTCGATTACCAGCGCTGTACCGTATGCACAGTTTCCACGCCGATGTTTCTGTTGAGGCCCTAGTTCGAAGACTGCTTTGAAACAGCTCCTCATGCTATTCTGTGCTGTTGTACAAATCTCCTCATGTGTGTATAAAGTGAACCACTTCACTATAGTTAAGCTTTGGTCTCACTCTGCAAATTTTACTGCCCTCACGTTCCTCAAGTATTAAATTGGCGACTGCTGCATGTTCCAAGATGCGTCCTCGCAACAGATCTTTTCCTTTGGTAAAGTTGTGGCATTAAACTCTTTTGCTCCCCAATTCGAGTCAGCACCTTAACATTAGTTATCCAAGCTACCAGTATCATGCTCGATAGGTATCGGATGTTTCTTCGGATTGTACTGACTAAACGAAACAGCTTCTTGTCGCCTCAGATGTACCTGAAGTTGACGAACAGCTGCACAGCTGTGTCGCAGAAATATTGTGCAGTTCAGACAACACCACCTCATATAACTCCCGAGAATCTATCAAGCACTTATTACGCCGAGAAGCCTCAAACAGCATACCCATAATCTTCAACACTCTTCCGAGTCACATCGTTTCAAAAGAGTTTCCGCTCTACTCGGCACAAATTTTGTAATAAGTGAATTTATGTAGGAGGTGGCCACAAAAAAGGAACACCAAGTGAACACTGAAGCAGAGAATTAAACCCTGAATGGCAACTAAAATCTCAAAAGTCGTTAAATGGTGCTAGCACTTTCTAACAATAATGCTTTATTGACGGTGGTTTTAATAACACATTGTATTCAGGAAATCCATGTAGTTACAATAAGAAAACTCGAATGATTGTCGGCAACGATAGCAGAATCCTAAATTACAGTCCTGGGCAAGATCCCTGTGGGAATGGTTTTCTGTGTATGCAGGCGGTGTGTAAACAATATGTATCCATGCGACATCAATATTCGGCTAAAATGGTACCTCCTTTACGTTTATTCTCCGCTATTTATTCATTCCTTTGCAATACTCTCCACCTTAGCGCACATGGCTGTGTGTCACAAACTCGCCAGCAAGTTCAGACAACTGTGCTCTTAATCACGCTGCTTACGCCCCACGGCTGAGAAAGGCCACTGTTTGCGTAATAACTTATTGACGGCTGCCAGTTATACGACACGCATTGTCCAACGAGAATAGGCGGACAAGCTGTTATTACCTGTGCCTCATAATTAACGACCTGTCAGAAAATGAAAGGCAGCTTCGATCATATCGGCTTTCTGCTGTTCTTAGAACGTACCTTCTGTAACCAGGACGATAATGTTCTTTCAGAATAATACAACAAACAACAGAATTCGCGGTTGTTGCTCTATACAACTGCGCAGGCAACGAGTAGAGCAGTACTCTAAATGTAAGCAGACAGTAATTCCACTTACGAAATAGTACCATACTACACTGCTACGGATGATCGGCAAATAAATCATTAACGTATGCTAGAGGAGTTAATATTCTTATTAGTGAAAGGCACCTAACGAAATTTCTTTGAGTATTTATACGACATATTCTAGCAAAATATCCCTGTCTGCTTCTGATATTGTTTGCCAGGAACCTATTAATGGGTAGCGCTCTTTTCTGGATCTTAGAACTTTGCAGCTAGCTCCGACCGATATACATTAACAGAAAAAACCTTGCCTCTCCACCTACCACATTCAGAGAAATTTCCTTCATCCTGGTACAACTAATGCAATCTACATCCACTTGAATCTGTTCACTGTAGTCAAGTCTGCGTCTCCCACTGCGATCCCAGTCTCCTCCATACATGCACACACACACACACACACACACACACACACACACACACACACACACACACACACACACACAGATACACACACTTCCCTCCATAACCAGACCAACTATTCCTTGATGGCTCAATTAACCTGTCCTTTCTTTTGGTCAAATTGTGCTACAAATTTCTTTTCATCACGTTACTAGTTCAGTGCACCTTCATCAATTATGCGACATACCCATCCATCCGTAATTCTACATGTTGAAAATTTTTATTCCTTTCCCTTCTGTACTATTTATCGCCATAGTTTCATTTCCGTGTAAGGCTACACTGTAAGCAAATGCTTTCGGGGAAGACTTCCTATAACTCGGCCTTAACAAATTTTCAGTTTACACATTACATTTTATCCACATTTAAATGATATTTCAATATTGGTGAGAAATGGGATTACTTACAGCCACACAGACGGATATGGAGAAATACCCCTTGTTGAGTTACTGTAGGAAAATTCCTAGTGACAAAGACAGAATACTCAGTTTTTGTCCCTTCAAATTTCATTAATTTCAAGACAGCGGATTGAGTACTAGGCAAAACAATTAAGCAGCTTTTGAGAACAATAAAAGAGTCGTAATATACGACAGTCCTGGCTCGCGCAAAATAACGTGGGCCCTGTGCAGAGACGCATTTTCGTCCTCAGCTCTTGTTCCGGCGGGCAGCCGCCTCAGTTAACTATCGCTTGCCGACTTAACGCAATTCGAGCGTTCTCGTTCCTGTCTCTTTACTACGCAGAACGGGAGTGCAGTCCACACATTCCGTAGGAGCAGAGAAAGTTTTCGGTAACAAGTACGTATGGTTATATGCAGTGTCATTAAATTTAAGTCGACAGAGGCAAATGAGGAAGCAAAAATCTCGTAAAAAGTGTGCTTGCGGCGCCATGTCACGGACTGAGCGGCTCCTCGCGCCGGAAGTTCGAGTCCTCCCTCGGGCATGGGTGTGTGCGTTGTTCTTAGCAGAAGTTAGTTTAAGATAGTTTAAATAGTGTGTAAGTCTAGGGACCGATGACCTCAGTAGTTTGGTCCCTTGGAATACACACACATTTGAACATTGAGGACAACAGTAAACGTTACGTATTGCAGTACATGGAAAAGATGTGGAAGGAGAAGCAGATTTTTTTTTTTTTTACTTAGGTAATACTGCTATACATGTTATCAAGGGACTGACATACAATATCCACGTGACATGTTCTTTCTTTTACATTGGATAACAAAATTAAAAAATCACTCTTTCGCAACTCCATGATTCCCACCCACTGCGATGTTTAAGTTTAAAATTTGTCTCAAAGGTGCGTACTACACTCATCTGTAACGCTGCAAACGTGTGGCGCGTTGACGTGCCACTCTTGGGCCCGACGACGCTTAAACAGAAAGGTGTCGATACATGCGAAAAAAATAAGCGACAGTTCAGATACAAATATGAGGTGTAAGGTGGGTTAACAGTGTGACATTGGCATCAATCTTCACCACAATTCTGCCAAATGTAACCGTGGCAGCGTTAAGCGATTGGAAGGTAGTCGGAACCCCTCTTACGAACATTCCACCTTTGCGATGGAGGTCAGAACTGCTACGCCCAGAATAGGAATCAAGGCTGTCTTATGAGTGGCCGAACATAACATTGCAGGCACATCTCGGTTCAGAATCTGCACGAAAAGGCCGCAGGGATTGACATAAAGGGCGTCAATAAAACCACCCATTCCATTGGGATGTTGATTCCCATACATTTAGTGGTAGAAAATGATAGCTCGCAGAGCGATGAGAAACAGGAAGACGTTCTTCACATTCTTTCTCCTGCTGGTACCCCTGTACTTTTCAACCCTTCTCTAAGGACATTGTGTGGTTGAATCCCCATCGAATGTGGTCGCACCCGTTTGGAGCACGGAGCAACCGCAGTTTTTGCTCTCGTGTATAGCTTGCAACCACCAGACATCGTTCAAAAACATTCGATGAAATCTGAAAGTTATCCGAAGCAGCTACTACTTTGTGTAGTCGTGTGGCGTGATCACGAAGGATGTAACATGGATACATGCGTGAATAAAACTGCAAATGGTCACTCTAAAACCTCTCAGTTTGGCAACCTGCAAACCTTTATTGCGAATTTTAAAGATTTACCTGTGCACATAAAACCTATGAGGAGAATACCTGGCGCCTGGAGGGTGGCTATGCTCCTGCCCTTTCGCCGCTAGACTGATGCTCACCTGCCTGATAGTAGGCTACCTGTAATCAGAGAGTGTCGAAGAGGTTGCCAGTCAGCAAATGCCTACGAGTTTCTCAAGGGGCTGTCTTTGAATAAGAACATTTTTAAATTCAGTAGAACAATGCTCATATCGGAGTATAACAGAGGTGAAAATCCGTTTCTTTACTAAAAGACCCTGACTGTAAGTGGGGTACTAGCTACCTCATTCTACTTTCTTCAGCACCAGTAAAAATTTTGGTCATATTATTGGCATGGAAACATATTCCTGCTGGTTTTATCATTCAATCACCTCTTACTCCCACAGGTTGCCCTAACTGTAACTCACGTACATCCACTAGTCCATCGCTGTAAGTTTCTCATTCCCATTCTCCCCAAATTGCTCATTTCCACTGAACAATTCGGCCCAACTCATTGTCCTGTATTTTCTTGTGTCCATCCGACTTCCCCTGTCTCCTGTCTCACAGTCATAGTCTCCTTCGTTCTGTCATCCTCCTGCTGCCTCGACGCGCTCTGGCCGTCGTGGCGGAAGGAGCTCTTAGCCGGTGATGGCCGGTGCATCGGTAGCTATTGGGGCTTAGGCCTCGCTGACCGCTCTGCTCTACAGAGAGTCTTCTTCCGAAGCGCGACAGTAGCGCCCGGTGGATCGGCGGAGGGTTGAGCTTGCTCCCTTTTGTCGAGAAACCGCGTAGTTGCGGAAAGCAGAATTGTCGTGAAGAGTCCTAGACTCACAGCAACCCCGTAACGTTTGTTACAAACTCCCCAGCGAGGCTATCTCGTTCTTTGTAGGGTTAATCAGTGCCAGGGGCCCGTTCACGTCGGATCACCCCGCGTACTGTAGGCCGATTCTCTTCTTCCGCACCTCCTTTAGGTGCCGCGCCACTGCACTAACGGCACACGCTAGGCCGTGGGGCACTCCCCCCACTTCCGTAGGGTCAAACAGTTAGGGCTTTTTCTTCTCAGAAAGAGCAAAATTGTCGTTCCCCCTTCTCGTCCCTCCCAGAACACCAAGATGGCAGATTCCGCCGGTGTTTCTCCCGCCATAACCCGCAGCAAAGCTGCAGCGAAAGAGGCGCTTGGGTCGACTGACCCCGTCGACGCCAGCGTCCCGCTTGCCGCCGTGGGGGAGGTGTTGGCCGACAAGGATCGGCAGATCGCGCAGCAAGCGCAGGAACTGCTGGACCAACGTCGGCTGATAACCGACCTTTGCGGCGCAAACGACACGCCGAAACGAACCACATTACACATCACGCTGCACTCGCCTGCTACTGGTGACTCCTGCACGACCGTCCCGCTGTCGCTGCTGACTCCAGTGGCGGAATCAGCGGCGGCGGACGAGGACACAGAACAGCACTACACCGGGCCCTGGCAGGTGGAGGGCCCACCACACAAACGCAGAAACACAACAGGCACAAGCGAGCAACCAAACTCGCTAGGCAGCCGAAAGGCGTTGCTGCCTACACCGAAACAAACACTTCCGGCTAGGAACACAAACACTCAAACCAACACGAACCGACCTGCGGTCAGTAATAACACAAGTACACAAACCGCAGCTACGCCCGCACAACAAAAGACTGGTTTTCCCCCAGTCGTAATACAGAACTATGGGGACCTTAGCGTCCTCAACACCACATTCGAAGCGAGGCACACACCTTGCACGCTCCACACTAAATACTCTGGGGATAGTGCCTCACTGTACGTGGCCACTAACGCAGAGTACAAAGATCTCCTGTTCTTCCTCAAAGAACAGGGGATCGAGCACTACACGTACAGAACGGCTGAAGAGCGGACACAGCAGTACGTGGTGAAGGGAGTGGACCCCAGCACACCAAACAAAACAGTTCAAGCGGCGCTCAACTTCCTTGGTTACGACTGCCGAAGTGCTAACCGGATGACGGGCTTCCGCACACACACCCGCCTACCACACTACCTGGTCGAGATGGCCGATACGGCCGCCTCCCGCGGCCTTCTGCAGATAAAAAGCCATCTGCGGATGGACGTAAGGGTAGAGTTATATGAACCACCACTCGTCCCCCAACAATGCAACAACTGCCAGCGATTCGGTCATTCGGCCCTTCGCTGTCGCCTGGCACCCCGTTGCCGCGGATGCGCTGGCAAACACGCATCCAACGCTTGTACACAAGCACAACGAAACACACGCCGTTGCGCCAACTGTGGTCAAGGCCATGCGGCCAACTACAGGGGCTGCGACGTATACAGAGAGGCGCAGAGGCGTAAAATACAACAAGCTAGAGGACTCAGCGCCATACCACGTCCAAGGCCCGCACCAAACCCTGTCAGGAACGGTGTAACGTTCGCCATGGCTACGAGCCCTGGAGGAGCGGTGCGGGCGGCGGAACCTCCGCGCCCATCACACGCACAAAACACAACCGCTGCGACAACAATACAACCGTCTCAGCCAACAAAAAACACATCAACCACATCGGTTCCAACACCAGCTCCCCAAAACAACACGACCCCACTCCCTGAGGCCACGGCATGCGAAACCACGCAGACCGCACAGGAAGACGCACCCACACAAGGACCCCCAGAACCGAAAACCCAGAGAAGGCGTAGGCGACCTCAAGGGAACAGGAACGGGTACACAAGATCGCCACAACAAACCACTCGGCAACAACAGAACACGGAAACGCAGACACACAGTCAGCAAGCCAGCGACACCAGCACACACACTACTCCACCCGTCACCACACCTGTAACACAGGCACCACAGACTGCAGCACACAGCAGCAACACAAGCGCCAGCCCACACACAACGCCAACACCCGCACCAGCGGCCGCTAACACCACAAACGAGCCACAGGCCGACACGCACAACACAAACACAACACAAGGTGGAATATTGGAAACACTATTCCCCCAGCATACGACCCAACAGATCTTCGCCAGGATCTTCGCGGTCATCACCACACTGTTCACACAGCTCATGTCTGCCCAACCCGGACAGTACTTGGCTGCCATACAAACAGCTCTCACCACACTGTCCACATCCCTACATGGATAATACGCCACACCCTGCCCCCTTCGCAAACAACCAGACACTATCACAGATCCTGTTCTGGAATGCAGACGGGATCAACAACAAAAGGGCGGAACTTGCCGCGTTCATGGAGCGTAAAGGCATCCTTATCGCACTACTGAGCGAAACTAAACTCAAACCGCACAACCACCTAAACTTTACCAGCTACTGCGTCTATCGTACCGACCGACCTGACGGCTCTGGTTTCGGTGGAACGGCCATCATTATACACAAAGACATTGAACACACAAACATAGTGCTCCCTGAACTTGAAAAATTAGAGGCAACCGCCGTCAGGGTCAAGTTCAACGGAGCCTATACCACACTGGTGTCAGTATACAACAGTCCTAAGAACATTGTGACACGCGACATCAGCACTATACTCAACATATCACCGCGCGTAATAGCCGCTGGAGATCTTAACGCGAAACACCCAGACTGGAATTCACGTATACGAAACTCCAACGGCAAAAAACTATACGAACACGCACTAGGACGAAACTACATCACACTAGCGCCGACCGAACCGACGCACATTCCCTACCGGAGGGGACACAGGCCAGACGTATTAGACATGGCCCTCATCAAGGGCATAACAACGACACTCAACGTTGCTGTTGAAAACGATCTGCCCTCAAATCACCAACCAGTTATGCTATACATTGAAGAAACACTGCAGCACATTGACCAACGCAGGATGCTCGACTACAAGCGCGCGAATTGGACATTGTTCAAGGAAACGCTCGACAGTCACATCCCACCTACCCACGCAATTAATGAGACAGCCCAAATAGATGATGCTGTTGAAACCCTCACTAACGCCGTCCAAGACGCAATAGCCGGCACCATACCAATCCGCACACCACAACAATACAGTGCTGCCCTGCCCCAGGAGATCCTGGGCCTTATCTCAATGAGAAACCGCCTCAGGAGGTATTGGCAGCGTACCTGGCGCCAGCACTTCAAACGGCACATTAACTTGCTCCAGGGAATAATCCGGGACAAAATACAAACATTTAAAACACAACAGTGGGACCAAAAACTCGCAGGGCTAGACACCACGCGACCTGGCGTGTGGCAGATGGCCCGACACTTCACCAGGGAGAAACACTACACACCCACGCTACAAGGGCCCGACGGACCGGCATATTCTGCGGAAGAAAAAGCTGAACTGATGGCCCTCACACTTGCAGCGTCATTCACACCGAACATGGATCCGTCAGATCCAGCGTTCACACTTGCAACAGACCAGGAGGTCACTCGCATCCTGGCCCAACCAGCGCGCAACAACATCCGCCAGGCTAGCACAGCTGAAGTGAAATGGGCCATCATGCATACCACTGCTAGGAAGGCCCCTGGTCACGATGGCATTCAAAACCGTGTCCTCCAGGAGTTCACGGATAAAGCAATAGACTATCTCACGCACATCACGAATGCCATACTCAAACACCAACACTTCCCCGCCTTTTGGAAGACGGCCAAGGTCCTGATGTTAAGGAAGCCGGGGAAAGACCACTCCCTCCCACAAAATTACCAACCCATCAGCCTGCTGAGCGCGCTCAGCAAGATTGTTGAGAAGGTAATACTAAAACGACTCACTAGGCACTGCATTACAAATGACACCCTGAGGCCGGAGCAATTCGGCTTCAGGAATCACCACTCGACAACACAACAACTCCTCCGCGTCCACACACGGATACAACATGAACAAAGCAACTGGTGCGGTGTTCCTGGACATCGAGAAGGCTTTCGATCGTCTATGGCACAACGGCCTCATACGCAAACTAAACGACGCAGGGTTCCCCGACGGGCTCGTACGTCTCATACACTCATATCTCACGGACAGGAGTTTCAACACTGACGTGCAGGGCAAACAATCAACACGACATGGTATACAGGCAGGGGTACCCCAAGGAAGCATCCTAGGGCCCTTACTGTTTAACCTCTACATTAACGACCTCCCAGATACACATAACACGACGATGGCAATCTACGCGGATGACACTGCCATCCTAGCGCAAGATTGGAAGCCGTCTAACATTAACTCACGACTACAGACCGCACTCAGAACGGCAGAGCCCTGGTTGGTGAAGTGGCGTGTTAGAGTAAACGTCGACAAGTGTGAAGCCGTTCTGTTCACCAGAAGACCGAAACTACTGCGCAAACATCAACACTGCAATCAAATAACACTACACGCACGCCCAATACGTTTCCGAGAGAAGGTCAAATACCTCGGTGTCTGGCTGGACCGGAAACTACTCTGGGGGGACCACATCCAACACGTGACCAACAAAGCAAACGCGAGGCTCAAACAACTCTACCCTATGCTTAACAGGCGTAGCACACTGAATAGGAGGGTGTCCAGGTCCATGTACACCACACTTATCAGACCTCTGATGACGTATGCTGCTCCCGTCTGGGGATACGCTGCGCCCACACGTGTGCGCCGTCTGCAGCGCATACAGAACAAAGTACTCAGAATCATAAGCAACGCTCCGCGCTACACGCGCACCGCGGACCTTAACCGGGAATATCGGCTAGATACCATCTTGCAGGTATTCCAAAAACTCTCCACACGACTACACAGAAACACGAGACACTCGCGTAACCCGTTTATCCTTTCTCTGGGTAACTACGACCACAACCATAGATGGAAACATAATAGACCAAAAACACTATTAGCACGAAACTGAACATCTATGGTCCATAGCACGCTAACATGACAGTACTGGCGAGCCCCTGCAACTCAGCTACTATTGGCAACCCCAGATGCTTAACCCGCCGGAATACCGGCAATCGCAGGGAAGCCGTACTGCACACAGCACGCAAACCAGCCACACACACCCCCCACACTGTGAGCTGATCTATGACCGATCGCCCACTAATATATGATGACAATGTAATGTTTCAGGGACGCAGCAGCAGCAGATCCTGGAACGAGCGCCAGCAACGACAACGGTAACGATGCACGATATATCGCACTAACATAACCACACCCTGCATGCGCTGTCGCAGCTAGTAATCCGCTACTGCCCTTACTACCCGTCCTACTATCGCAGAGGTTTTTTTCCCTTGGCGCTTGCCTTGGCACTTTTTTCCCTCTGCCCTTAAAAACCGCTACCCTTCAATCGCTTTCGACCACTTCTATCTCCTGATGGACCATGTAAATGAGTAATCTTACCCAGACGCATGGATAACATCACAGCCTGCATCCTGTGACTCCTGATTCTAAAACTAACGTGTTATACGGAGGTGACAGTAGAACTTTTGGTTTGGTCACCACGTTGGTGCGGGCGCGGAGGGGCCCCATCCTATCTTGAAAAAAAAAAATGCCTCCTCTCGTTGTCACTGTCTCCTGTTGCTCTCCCTTACTGCTACTGTCTCGTTCATTCCGTCCCACTGCTGCTGTCTCTTCTCACTGTCACTACCTCTCTCTTCCTCGTTCTCATTGTCATAGACTAAGTTTATCATTATAACTGGATATCACCTATTTCCACTTTCTCTTTCTCTTTATTCCTTTCCCACTGGCACTAAAAATCTCACTCTTGTCCTAGTACTGTTTCTCACTCTTTACTATGTTCTACTGTCACTGTGACCCTCTCTTTCTCCTTCGCTCTATCTATACCATAACCGCCTTCTGCTTTCCTCCAGTATTTATTACCTCTCCATCTCTTTCCCTCCGCTACTGTCTCCTTCTTTCTCTTTATAAAAATCGCGAATATGTACACATGCCAGGCTTTTTCCCAAAAATTTTAAAAGTGCTGAGGAAGGTAGAATGAAGCAGCTTGTACCCCATGCATTCAGTCTTTTAAATAAAAAGGAATATATTCGCATTTTTTGTGCTTCGATAAATTATTCCACCCGCCAGTGTAGCCGAGCGCGCTAAAGCGCTGCTTCCTGGACTCGGGTGAGAAAAAAAAATGTTCAAATGTGTTTGAAATCTTATGGGACTTAACTGCTAAGGTCATCAGTCCCTAAACTTACACACTACTTAACCTAAATTATCCTAAGGACAAAACGCACACACACGCCGAAGGGAGGACTCGAACCTACGCCAGGGCGAGCCTCACGGTCCATGACTGCAGCGCCCCAGACCGCTCGGCTAATCTCTCGCGGCGCCTTGGGTAGGCGCGCCGGTCCCGGATCGAATCCACCCGGCGGATTAACGACGAGGACCGCTGTGCCGGCCAGCCTGGACGTGATTTTTAGGCGGTTTTCCACATCCCGTTAGGTGAATACCGGGCTGGTCCCCATGTTCCGCCTCAGTTACACAGCTCGCAGACATCTGAACACATTCGCACTATTCCATGGATTACGCTCGACACAGACAGTTGGGGTACACTAATTCCGTCCTGGGGGGTACGGGGTGGTTGGAGGAAGGGCATCCGGCCACCCCTTAAACATTAACATGCCAAATTCGATTAACGGTGGCTGACCCTGCGTAACTGTGGGACAAGGCTCAAGCGATAGATAGATAGATAGATAAGAGTGTTATTCTGCTAGTTCTCTTCTTAGCCCTGTCACAGCAGGGCGTGTCACTCACTTGGAAAGAAGTTGATGGGTCGGTAAAATTTCGATAGTTTTCTTACGTGAATCTGAAATAACGCAAAACTAGTTTTAGACATGAGACAGGTCTTTACACACACAGAAGGTTAACATATGATTCAGTACTGTAACGTGGAGTGCCCAGAACCCTTCTGATGATAATGGAGACACTTATGTCATATTTCTCCAGGCTACGTCACTTTATAAACTACATTTTCGCTTCATGCCACATTTTACGTGCGCACTTTACATGCACAAATAGGGTAAATTTGAACCTCTGTATCTCGGAAACGGTTAAAGATATCAACAAAAATTTCAAGGTAGTTTGAGTTCGGGATCTTAGGCATAGGCCTTAAAAATTGCAGCTATTTGCTATCCATGGCGATCTTGGAATCAGCGGCTGGGTTTGATCCGCTACTGAAGACGGAAAAATGGTGAAAAACGCTTCTTTGAAGTTTTCTTAGGAATCTCCCATGAATTTACGCATATGCATCATCCGCTGTTTCAATCATATGGATACCAGTCAGTTTACACGGGTACACCAGTCGTCTATCAATCTACTTAATTTTTACGTGGATATTTTACATGTACAAGAGAGGTAACATCGAAATTCTGTATCTCGGAAAGGGATAAAGATATCAAGAAAATATTCAAGACTGTTCTACATCCGGACTTATAAATATATAAAAAAAATTCCGCCATTTGGTGCGCATAGCCATCTTGGAATCCTCGGCTGGGTTTTGGTCCACTGATGACGGCGAACATACATGAAAAAATCCTCTTTTTGGGGTTTCCCTAAGAACCACTCATGAACTAGTAGTGCCTTCTTAAGTTCCACAAGCCCGCCGTAGATCACATCAAATTCAAAAAGAACCAACCGATTTGTTCAATTTGCGTAAGATGGAAGAAGTTTGCAATATTCACGCCCAGAACCCTCTACTGTAGGATACTGACACTAAGACGATTTTTCTCTTGTGTATACCAATGGCTCCTAGACCAAGGGCTGTCTACAGCACTTTTATCACCAACAGAAGCCGAGGTAATAGCACTGGAAAATCCCGTTTTTATGCCCAGCGTTTTGGAACAGACTGTTAACCATGCTGTTGCAAGCGTACCGATTCATAATAAAGGTTGGACGAACGCCGACGAGAGTTTTGCCAAACAGGGGGTTCTTAGAGGGAGCCATTTCCTTTTTATTCACGCATGTGTCAACGTGGCATTCTAAAAAAAAAAAAAAAAAAAAAAAAAAAAAAGTAAAAGGAAAATGTCTCTGAGCACTATGGGACTTAACAGATATGGTCATCACTCCCCTAGAACTTAGAACTACTTAAACCTAACTAACCTAAGGACATCACACAACACCCAGCCATCACGATGCAGAGAAAATCCCTGACCCGCCGGGAATCGAACCCGGGAACCCGGGCGTGGGAAGCGAGAACGCTGCTGCGCGACCACGAGCTGCGGACTCGCATTCTCCGTGATCACACTGGGGAAGACAAAAAATAGGAGCGCTGAAAGAGCGTTAGCTATTTCACATCACGTTCAGATTTCGTCGAACGTTTTCGAATTGTTACTAGCGGTTGCCACCTGTACACCCAAGGCAAAAACTGCTGTTGTGCTCCGCTACAAACGGGTGCGATTACATTCGATGGGGGTGCAGACCCACAATATCCTTAGATACGTCCTACGGCGTCAGCAGTGAAGAGGTTGTGAAGAATGTCTTCCTGTTACCCATAGCACTGCCAACTGTCGATTTCGACCGCGAATTGTGTGGGAAACAACGCCCCGGGGAAAGGGGTGTTTCCGCTGCCACCTTTCATGCCACTCCCTGTGGCCTTTCCACGCTGATTCTGAGTGGTGGTGTCCCTGAAATGTTTTCCTTGGTCACCCATAAGAAAACCGCTTGATTTCAACGCTGGTCGTCGCGCTGCTTACCTCCGTTGTAGAGGCGTCGAACGAAGTGAAATGTGGGTAAGAAGTGGTGTGACGGCCTTTCGATTGGGCCACGGTGACGATGGACAGAATTGTGGTGAAATTTTGTGCCAATATGACATCATTATTCCGTCTTACACGTAACCTGAACTTCCGAGCTGTGGCCTTCTTGTCGCATGTGTCGACCCATTACTGCTTGAAGCGTGATGCGGGGTCTCGGAAACACACAAAAAGGGCCTCAGTCACAAAGAGTGCAGGCCGAACACAGGAAGATCGTAGATATAGGAATCATCAGCATAACAGTTATAAACTGTCGTAGCTGTGTTGGGAAAGTACCGGCGAGCCAAGCGCTGATAGAAAGCACTGATGCTCAACTCGTTATAGGCACTGAAAGCTGGCTAAAGTCGGAGATAAGTTCAGCCGTAATTTTTGCGAAGAGCCTAACGGTTCAGAAAGGATAGGCTAAACACAATTGGCGGTGGGCTGTTTGTTGCTCTTAGAAGTAGTTTACCTTGTCACGAAATTGAAGTACATAGTTCCTGTGAGTTAGTATGGGCAGAGGTCATTCTTGGCAACAGGAATAAAATAATAATCGGATCCTTTTACTGACCTCCAAATACAGATGATACAACTGCTGAAAGGTTCCAAGAAAACTTGCGTTTGATTTCAAATACTTACCCGAACGCTTTCTCTGAAAACATTTCGAGCAGTTAAGTTCATGAGCCCACGCGAATAATAAACGGTTGTGAAAATACGCTTGACCTCTTAGCAACAAATAATGCTGTGCTAATAACGAGCATCAGAATGGATACAGGGAATAGTGAACACAGGATTTACTTAGCGAGATTGAATATGGTAACCCCCAAAATCCTCCAAAAATAAACGAAAAGAAAATACACGAAGATAAAAGTTTACTTGGCGCCTTCCTGAGAGACAATCTCCACTCCTTCCAAGTTAACCAGTGTAGACCAGTTGTGGCTTAAGTTTCAAGAGACACTATCGGCAGCAATTGAGAGATTTACACCAAATAAATTAACAAACGACGGAGGTGATCCTTCTTGGTAATCAAAACGCATCAGGACGCTGTTGCATAAAGAACGGAAAAAACATGCCAAATTTAAACGCAAGCAAAATTTCCAAGGATGGCCATCTTTTACAGTAACTCGCACTATAGCGCGGACTTGTTTCCACAGCGAAACTTTGTCTCGATACCTGACAGAAAATCCAAAGAGATTCTGGTCGTATGTAAGGTATGCTAGAGTCAAGACACGATCAATGACTTCTCTGTGCGATAGCAATGGAAATACCATCGACAACAGTGTTGCCAAAGCAGAGTTACTAAAGACAACCTTCTGAAATTTCTTCACCAACAAAGACGAAGTAAATATTCCAGAATTCGAATCAAGGACAAGTAGCGACGTGAGTAACGTGTAAGTAGATATCCTCGGAGTAGTGAAGCAAAACACTTAACAAATCAAGTATTCGATCCAGACTGTGTAAGAGTTAGGTTCCTTTCAGAGTATGTTGATAAAATAGTTCCATACAACAATCATATACAACCATTCACTCGACGAAAGATCCGTACCCAAGGAATGGTAAGTTTCACAGGTCACACCAATATTCAAGAAAGGTAGTAGGAATAATCCACTATGCTGCAGGATTTTGAAACATATATTGTGTTCGAACATTATGAATTACCTCAAGAAAACAGTCCACTGACACACAGTCACCACGAATTTAGAAAACATCGTTCTTGTGTAACACCCCTAGGTCTTTACTCACACGAAGTGTTGAATGCTATTGACAATGGATTTCAAATTGATTCCGTATTTGTAGAGTTCCAGAAGGCTTTTGACGCTGTATCACACAAGCGGCTTGTAGTGAAAATGCGTGCTTGTGGAATATCGTCTCAGTTATGTGACTGGAATCGTGATTTCCTGTCAGAGAGGTCGTAGTTCGTAGTAATTGACGGAAAGTCATCAATAAAAGAGAAGTGATTTCTGGCGTTCCACATGGTAGTGTTATAGGCCCTTTTATGTCCCTGTGACGCTATCGTTTACCAGCTAGCAAAGTCGTCAGAAGATCAAAAGAAATTGCAAAACGATTTATAAAAGATATCTGTATGGTGCAAAAACTGTCAACTGACCCTAAATAACGAAAAGTGTGAGGTCATCCATATGAGTGTTAAAAGGAATCCGCTATATTTACGTGATAAATTAGTCAAATATAAATGTCGTAAATTCAACTAAATACCTAGGAATTACAGTTACGAACAACTTAAATTGGAAGGAAAACATAGAAAATGTTGTGGGGAAGACTAACCAAAGATTGCGTTTTATTGGCAGGACACTTGAAAATGTAACACATTTACTAAAGAGACTGCCTACACTATGCTTTTCCGTCCACTTTTAGAATACTGCTGCGCGGTGTGCGATTCTTACCAGATAGGATTGATGAGTACTTCGAGAAAGCTCAAAGAAAGACAGCACGTTTTTTATTATTACAAAATAGAGGAGAGAGTGTAACTGAAATGATACAAAGATTTAGGGCGGGCATCATTACAACAAAGGCGTTTTTATTCGCAGCGCAATCTTCTCACTAAATTTCAATCACTAACTTTCTGCACTGAATTCGAAAATATTTTGTTGATGCCGACCTACAATAGGAAGAAATTATCACCCTAATAAAAAATGGAAATCAGAGCTCGCACCGAAAACTATAGGTGTTCGTGTTTTCCACTCGTTATACGAGATGGGAATAATAGAGAATTATTGTGAAGGTGGCTTGAGGAGACCCTGTGCCAGGCACTTAAATGCCATATGCAGTGTGTCCATGTACACGTAGGGTGATATCACAGTGCCGCTCGCTTTTGCATCTTCACAGAGGAGGGACGTTCGCACTGCTGAGCTAATTTTCAAACTTAAGCGTCACAAAGGATGTTGCGCAGTGTATATTGTCAGTATGGTAGCGGCCAAAGTTAAGCACTACGCTTTATTTCTCACACCATCTTTTCTTTCGTGAGAATTCGTTCTGGAAGCATACAGATTGGCTTGTTTTGTTTTTGTTGTTCCTTTTGTTTATATGACTATTACGTTTTCGTACTCCAGGCAGGATATGTTGCGTCTGAACGTATATATTTGTCGAACTATTGCTCGTACTGACCACAGCGGATTCGCTTGCTACAGCTTATAAGTTATGGAAGATTTGTCGCATTGCATCTCCGCCCCCCCTCCCCCCTTTTCTCCTTACCAAGCAGCGACGCAGTGGTGACCGTTCTTAATGACTCCATTGAGTCCTCGTCGCCACCACTGCTCGTTCCCATACTGCGTCGTCTTTGCAAACGTGGGCCAAATAGCTCGAAATATCTGGGCGTAACAGCTGAAACGAAAGAATCGATAAAAATAGGAGAAACCACCTGTGTCAGACTAAGTGGACGGCAGAGAGTTATTGGAATAGTTATACACAAATGTAGTGTGTGAAGAGCAGCTAATATACGATCCTTACTGTGGTCTGCTTTTTATCTGTTCTCGAGTATTTGAGATTCTCAACAGGTATTAGGAATTCAGAGGTGTGTCACTAGATTGGGAAGCATACGTGCTCATAATTCCGCCGTCAGTTAACAAGTTTAATAGTAAAGGAAAGTTATCAAACTGCCCGGAGTGGATACAAAGTGTGGATGTAGTCCATGCATACTGTTGCTTTTTTAGTATTCCTCTGTGTCGAAGGAATAAAGTTTTCCGATATTCTGCTGTACGTTTCTGTGTCCATGAGTCTGTAAAATGGATCTACGTCAGACACAAAACGTGAAATATGCTATCTGACAATGGAGTCAGTATCAGCGAACGTTTCTGCCTCTGTGCACCACTAATCCATTTCAACAGTTTTTTCACGGATCAGACGTTCTCAATTCCGATTTTGTTCACCGATAACAAGCACGAGTGAGTGTTCAATGAAGTATTGGTATGTTATCTTTGTACCGTGTGGAAACAAGTGTGTAATCTGTCCTAGATCACGAAACGTCAAAGAAAAGAAAAATGGGATTCGCACACTATGAAACAATTCTACGGTTTCATTTAACGAAATTAGAAGCTGCCAGATGCGCATGTCACACTGGGTGTTGACCGCAGACTTTGAGATATCATTTTTGTGGCAATGGAGTTCCTACGCTTTCGAGAGCTTGCTGTTATTTAGTTTAAATAAATTTGCTGATTACAAGCAGTAAAGTGTTGTTATTAAATCTTTTCCTTACTAAAAAACATTATTTTGAAGGGAGTATGATAGTTGCATCTATCCGACTTGTTGTAATTGTGAGAGTAACTAATAAAGTTTTTTACGTGTTCATTTCCAAATGTCTATGCGATTTTTTGCAAATTGCAGCTTAAGTAATAAAAATAATATGCATTTAATTCTTTTACATGTGCTATGACAATATCTCATATCGCTTCTCTCTCTTTCGTTGCAAACATTGGTGTTAAGGAGTGCTGCTGTGACAATGGCGTCTATGTAAGAGAAAGCACAGTGCGTTTTGTGGTTTGACGGAAAACGGCCGCTGATTACAGTTCAGAAACAGTTCCCGTCTACGGTCGAGATCCGTCAGATATAAACAGCATCAATGGGTGGCATGAAGAGTTCAAAGAAACAGCCAGTGTTGGTGACAGTGCAGTAAATGGCGGACCTGGAGCGAGTGACGGCACTGTTGATACCGTGCTTACTTCATTTACACACAGTCTACGGAAACCACCGCGCCTTGTTTACCGAGAAACAGATATACCTCAAAACATCGTGGTGTAGATTTTATACAAATTGTTTGCATTTCAGTACGTGGTAAAAAGTACAACTTTTGCAAGATTTGTAGTCGGGTGACAGGCACAGACGTACTGTGTTTGCTAGGAAAATGCTGGAACGAATCAATGCAGCCAGTAATTAACTAAAGATGTTTGAGTTTAGTGTAAAGCGACTTGCAGATTTCGGCTGAGTAGACAGGTATAACGACCGACTATGCGAGATGTACAGGGTGCACCCATCTGCAGGTGGTCGCTCATGTCGGCACCAATGATGTGTGTCGCTATGGATCGGAGGAAATCCTCTCTGGCTTCCGGCGGCTATCTGATTTGCTGAAGACTGCCAGTCTCGCTAGCGGGATGAAAGCAGAGCTCACCATCTGCAGCATCGTCGACAGGACTGACTGAAGAACCTTTGGTACAGAGCCGAGTGGAGGGTCTGAATCAGAGGCTGAGACGGTTCTGCGACCGTGTGGGCTGCAGATTCCTCGACTTGCGCCATAGGGTGGTGGGGTTTCGGGTTCCGCTGGATAGGTCAGGAGTCCACAACACGCAGCAAGCGGCTACACGGGTAGCAGGGGCTGTGTGGCGTGGACTGGGCGGTTTTTTAGGTTAGATGGTCTCGGGCAAGTACACAAAGGGCAACAGCCTCAAAGGGTGCGGGGCAAAGTCAGGACATGGGGGAACCAAGCAGCAATCGGTATTGTAATTGTAAACTGTCGAAGCTGCATTGGTAAAGTAGCGGAACTTCAAGCGCTGATAGAAAGCACCGAAGCTGAATTCGTTATAGGTACAGAAAGCTGGCTGAATCCAGGGATAAATTCAGCCGAAATTTTTACAAAGGCACAGACGGTGTTTAGAAAGGATAGATTGCATGCAACCGGTGGTGGCGTGTTTGTCGCTGTTAGTACTAGATTATCCTGTAGTGAAGTAGAAGTGGATAGTTCCTGTGAAATATTATGGGTTGAGGTTACACTCAACAACCGAGCTAGGTTAATAATTGGCTCCTTTTACCGACCTCCCGACTCAGCAGCATTAGTGGCAGAACAGCTGCGAGAAAATTTGGAATACATTTCACATAAATTTTCTCAGCATATTATAGTCTTTTAAGTGGAGATTTCAATTTACCAGATATAAACTGGGATACTTAGATGTTTAGGACTGGTGGTAGGGACAGAGCATCGAGTGACATTATACTGAGTGTACTATCCGAAAATTACCTCGAGCAATTATACAGAGAACCGACTCGTGGAGATAACATCTTGGACCTACTGATAACAAACAGACCCGAACTTTTCGACTCTGTAATTGCAGAACAGGGAATCAGTGATCCTAAGGCCGTTGCAGCATCCCTGAATATGGAATTTAATAGGAATATAAAAAAAGGGAGGAAGGTTTATCTGTTTAGAAAGACTAATAGAAGGCAGATTTCAGACTACCTAACAGATCAAAACGAAAATTTCTGTTCCGACACTGACAATGTGGAGTGATTATGGAAAAAGTTTAAGGCAATTGTAAAATGCGTTTTAGACAGGTACGTGCCAAGTAAAACTGTGAGGGACGGGAAAAATCCACCGTGGTTCAACAACAAAGTTAGGAAACTACTGCGGAAGCAAAGAGAGCTTCACTCCAAGTTTAAACGCAGCCAAAACCTCTCAGACAAACAGAACCTAAACGATGTCAAAGTTAGCGTAAGGAGGGCTATGCGTGAAGCGTTCAGTGAATTCGAAAGTAAAATCCTATGTACCGACTTGACAGAAAAACCTAGGAAGTTCTGGTCTTACGTTAAATCAGTAAGTGGCTCGAAACAGCATATCCAGACACTCCGGGATGATGATGACTTTGAAACAGAGGATGACACGCGTAAAGCTGAAATACTAAACACCTTTTTCCAAAGCTGTTTCACAGAGGAAGACAGCACTGCAGTTCCTTCTCTAAATCCTCGCACAGACGAAAAAATGGCTGACATCGAAATAAGTGTCCAGGGAATAGAAAAGCAACTGAAATCACTCAACAAAGGAAAGTCCACTGGACCTGACCGAATACCAATTCGATTCTACACAGAGTACGCGAAAGAACTTGCCCCCTTCTAACAACCGTGTACCGCAAGTCTCTATAGGAACGGAAGGTGCCAAAAGATTGGAAAAGAGTCCCAGACTTCAAAAAGGGTCGTCGAGCAGACGCGCAAAACTATAGACCTATATCTCTGACGTCGATCTGTTGTAGAATTTTAGAACTTGTTTTTTGGTCGAGTATCATGTCGTTTTTGGAAACCCAGAATCTACTCTGTAGGAATCAACATGGATTCCGGAAACAGCGATCGTGTGAACCCATCTCGCTTTATTTATTCATGAGACCCAAAAATTATTAGATACAGGGTCCCAGGTAGATGCTATTTTCCTAGACTTCCGGAAGGCGTTCGATACAGTTCCGCACTGTCGCCTGTTAAACAAAGTAAGAGCCTACGGAATATCAGACCAGCCGTGTGGCTGGATTGAAGAGTTTTTGGCAAGCAGAACACAGCATGCTGTTATTAATGGAGAGACGTCTACAGACGTTGAAGTAACCTCTGGCGTGCCACAGGGGAGTATTATGGGACCATTGCTTTTCACAATATATATAAATGACCTAGTAGATAGTGTCGGAAGTTCCATGCGGCTTTCCGCGGATGATGCTGTAGTATACAGAGAAGTTGCAGCATTAGAAAATTGTAGCGAAATGCAGGAAGATCTGCAGTGGATAGGCACTTGGTGTAGGGAGTGGCAACTGACCCTTAACATAGACAAATGTAATACATTGCGAATACATAGAAAGAAGGATCCTTTATTTTATGATTATATGATAGCGGAACAAACACTGGTAGCAGTTACTTCTGTTAAATATCTGGGAGTATGCATGCGGAACGATTTGAAATGGAATGATCATATAAAATTAATTGTTGGTAAGGCGTGTACCAGGTTGAGATTCATTGGGAGAGTCCTTAGAAAATGTAGTCCATCAACAAAGGTGGTGGCTTACAAAACACTCGTTCGACCTATGTTTGAGTATTGCTCATCAGTGTGGGATCTGTGCCAGATCGGGTTGACGGAAGAGATAGAGAAAATCCAAAGTAGAGCGGCGCGTTTCGTTACAGGGTTATTTGGTAACCGTGATAGAGTTACGGAGATGTTTAGCCAACTCAAGTGGCAGACTCTGCAAGAGAGGCGCTCTGCATCGCTGAGTAGCTTGCTCGCCAGGTTTCGAGAGGGTGCGTTTCTGGATGAGGTATCGAATATACTGCTTCCCCCTACTTACACCTCCCGTGAAGATCACGAATGTAAAATTAGAGAGATTCGAGCGCGCACGGAAGCTTTCAGACAGTCGTTCTTCCCGCGAATCATACGCGACTGGAACAGAAAAGAGAGGTAATGACAGTGGCACGTAAAGTGCCCTCCGCCACACACCGTTGGGTGGCTTGCGGAGTGTGCATGTAGATTCAGATGTAGAACCATATATGGTGTTCAGCAGATATGGGAGAGCCCGTATGTGAATGTGTGGTGTAGCTTAATGCACAACACAGCTATTGCACAGTTCTTTTTTACCGAGCTTACCACTTTACCTGGACATACCGGAACTTCAAGTTGCAGCTTAGTTACAGGACTCTCAACCATGGGTAGTTGTTCAACAAGATGCTCTGCCAAATTGGGCGTTATTTGCTAGCAAGTTCTTGGATGATAGTTTTCCGGACAAAGTGACCTACATAGACGGTCCGATATCATGTCCACCATTCGCCCCAAACATACATCCGGGATTAGCACGGATTGTCCTTGTTTTTCTAGTGATGCTCGGGATAACGTCTGCAAAAATGTCCAGGGTTTGATAAATTCATGGCTGACGAAGGTTTTTTTTAATGTCAGACTTATATGTTCAACATTGCGCTTTTTAAACATGCTCTTATGGTCGTGCAGATGCCAGCCTACCTTGGAGCAAGCCCTGGCGTCAACAGGGTGGCGTGGCTACCGGTTCCGTCACAACCTTTCACTTCCTGTTAATGACTGGACAACACAACAGGGACAATTTGTTTATGTTGTTTCTATGTGTGAAGTAACACGTCTACACGTTTTTGGTCGTTTTACCCCTATTCGTTTTTTGTCTCATCTTTCAGTAATGGGCAAAAGAATGTGTGTGTGTGTCTGCGTGAGTGTGTGTGTGTGCGTGTGTGTGTGTGTGTGTGTGTGTGTGTGTGTGTGTGTGTGCGTGTGTGCTTGCGTTTAATCCTAACCTGCAAAAGGAGTACTAATTGCTTGTTATGAATCATATGATGTAATTAAAACAAACAAACCTTTTGTGAAAAAAAATCCATGTCTAGAGGAAAATACAACTGAATAGATAAAGATTAATGTTTCTGTAAACTGATACGACTTAAAGTAATTTCAAACATATGTCTCGGACCCAAAATAATATGGTATTACGAATTGGGTTGGGCCCGAAAAATTGGTAGTATGTCCTCGGCTTGGTCCAAAATATATGCTTACGCTAGCCAGACATAACCCCTCTTGATGTCCTTTGTTGGTTTACTTTAAGAATAAAGTGTTCAGCACACTAGTACCTGATGCGCAGACACACATGGCACGGATGCGAAATGGTATAGAGACGGTTGTTGACAAAGGCATGGAGAGACGTCTCCCAGACTTTCTACTGAGAAAAGGTGAAGCATATGTGGAACTTTATCCCTAAAAAAGTTAATGAGTTGAGCTATCACTTGCGAAAAACCGCACGGCTGTGCCTAGTATTTCCAGCTCCCGTAATAGGAATAACTTGTAACTGACGCACATCATCACAATTACTTTTCTTTGCAAAAGAATAATCCATTTTGTTCCTCAGCCAAGTTGATGATGGTTGCCATTTACGAAATTCTTTATACCTTATTCCGATGTAGGCCAGAACTGAAACAGCACATATAATTCCATCATAATCTTGAGGGTCAGAGACGATAAAATGCCCGTGCATGAATGATAACACCAGGACCATTTTCCAAGGGGTTACTTGTTAACCCTTTAAGCACATGACCCGACATTTGACGGAGAGATGAAAGTCATCCCCCAGAGAGGACCGTGCAATGCTCATCGGGGTGTGGAAAATAACTTTTAGGGACGTACGTCTGCAATTGCATGAAATGCTAAAACGACCTATCATGTCAAAGCAGAAGCAGTTTAATGTTCCTAGTAAAAGAAATAGTGACGATCTTCTAATGTCTGTTCGTCAGATGAAGATTTTTGCTCAAAAGAATAAACAGCACTACCTTAACACTCGACTGCGACAAGAATTACTCACGATTCCAAACAAGTTGCATTATTTCAGTACTGTCCTCACACTCAGATGAAAGACACCACGGTAGCCCCTACAAAGAATTAAGAATCACTTTGTCTTCGCCTTTTCCTACGACAGTCAAACAACATGTTATCACTGCTTGCTCTGCTCCTTTGTATCTCGATGACGGTGATACACCCAGCGCTCGTACATGGTGTCTAGGAGGCTAAATAAGTCACCTGGATTGCTCTGACACAACTGCAACATCTCCGCTGCTGCCTCGATTAGGGGGCTATTTTAGTGGATGCGAGCAGTCACCGAACACAAAGGGCGGCGATTTACGTCATGTACAAAATGTCTTGCAAGCTATAGAAAATTGATTCATGACTCTTTTAGCATAATCGTCTCTATTGTGATACTTGGGTTTCGAGAACCGGAGCCCCTACTTTTCTAGTGACTACCAGTTCTCCACACAGAGAGCCGGCTGGTGTGGCGTACGGTTCTAGGCACTTCAGTCTGGAAGCGCGTGACCGCTATGGTCGCAGGTTCGAATCCTGTCTCGGGCATGGATGTGTGTAATGTCCTTAGGTTAGTTAGGTTTAAGTCTAGGGGACTGATGACCTCAGACGTTAAGCCCCATAGTGCTATGAGTAATTTTTCTTCACACAGAGCTGCTGCACCACATCCTCCTTTGTCGTTCAGACTCGTTTGATCACACTGGAACCGTCTGCGCTAACTAAGAACTGTTTAACGTAAGAGCAACTCCGACTTCTGCCGCAATCGGCCAGTGAAAAAAACCCTCTAGTGACAAGTGAAGATTTGTGTCGGACTGGGACTCGAACCCGAGTTTTCCGATTTACGTGAGCGGTCAGCTATCCGATCACGCCTTCAATCCAGCCCAAATTCTTAACTTTTCGCACGCTACACATATAGCATTCACTATCCACTCTCCTCAAGGCTCACAGCTTCACCCGATTCCTGCAAGAGTTCGAACGTAATTTTCATTTTCATTGAGGGTATCAATATTTGCAGTCAGAGGCATACACTGATCAGCCAGAACATAATGACCACCGACCTAATATCGATATAAACGCATCTAGGTGACGGCATCGTCGTCTGGCGAGAAATGTGTGTTAGCCAGAGACACGCAAGGTACATATGGTATCAGTGAGGGTGCTGTGCTTATATAGAACGGGGAAGGTGGGCGATCCATCTAAGTCCGAGCCAGGGCAGATTGTGGGGGCCCGGAGGCTCGGCACGACCATTTTGGAGTGCTGTGATGTGTGTCTTCAACACGTGACGAAACCAAGGTGAAATCACGTCCAGACATGGTGGGGCTGGGCGGCCACTCTCCATTACAGATGTCGGACGTCATAGGCTTGGCAGACTGGTGCCATAGGACAGTCGGCGAACTGTGGCGGAACTAACGTCAGACTTTAATGCTGGGCAGGGTACCAATGTGTTCGAACACAGGGTGCACCGAACACTCCTAACGTTCAGCCTCTGCAGCCGAAAACCCATGCATGTGCCAGTGTTAACACGACATCGGAAACTACTGCTGAAATTTGGAAATGACCATCAGCACTGGATGTTGATACAGTGGAAGAGCGTTTCATGGTCTGATGACTCCCTATACCCTCTTCATCATACCGATGGGAGGGCACGAATTCGTTATCTTCCAGAGCTGCTTGACACCTGTACTGCAGGACCGAGATGAACTGGTGGCCGCTCCATTGTGCTCTGCGGAATATTTACGTGGGCATCCATGAGTCCAGTGGAGATCATGCAGGGCACCATTACGGCCAAGGAGTATCGTTCACTGGTTACAGATCATGTTTACTGACAGCAGTGGCATTTTTCAACAAAATAATGAGCCATGTCACTATGCCAAGAGTGTCATGGAATGGTTCGAGGAACATAGTGGCGAGTTCCATTTAACGTGCTGGTCCCCCAACTCTCCAGATCTGAAACCGATCGAATACATCTGGTACGTGATTGAACGTGGCGTGAGAGGCCATCGCCCCCCTGTCCGGAATTTATGGGAATTGGGTGACTTGTGTGTGCAGATGTGGTGGCAACTCCCTCCGGTGACATGCGAAAGCCTTATTGCTTCCACGCCTCGATACATCACTGTTGTTATCTGTGCCAAATGCGGACATACTGACTATTAGGTGTGTGATCATAAAGTTCTGGCTAATCTGTATATGTTGTCATATGGATGGTGTCCGTTCTTCCTTTCAAACAAATTCGAAAGAGCAGACACCCATACATAATAACCACTGTTTAATATGATTGTGTTCTTGCCGTGCGCTTCCAGCGACTCAGTGTGGATTGTTTCAGTGTAGTTCTCCCTCAAATACAGAAAATGAGTGAGGTTCTGGAATCGGGTGGCCTAGATGTAGTCTCTAAAAATGGAGCTTTCCAATCGGCAGTAGTATACCTGAGCCGACGTAAGTTGATCTCTGACAGTTGGAGCGGGCTGGATGCGGCAGCTTCGCGAGTCTACCTCTACCTACCGCAACACTATTTTGTAAACGCCTCTATGGGCACGTCTCAGAGTTGTCATTACTCCATGGAAGGCTACTGATTTCACCTGCAGCCGTTTGGCCTTCGCAGTTGAAAAATGACAACAGTGCTGACAGCTCTCAAGAGCTTCTTACGTCATCTTGACAATAGCTACTACTGTCTACTTGCTGTGCTGCTAGTTGTGCACCACATCCTGCATAAAGATAGGTCTACTTCAGGCAGCTCGGAAAGCTCTTATACCTGAACTTTGGATAAATCGTTTTATATGTTCTGTAACTAGCTACACGTCCAAGCTTCGCACGGGTAGCACTAAGAACCTGTGGCCACACGACTTGCTTATAATATTTCGTGAGGAGTGCAATAATGTATGATGTATTGGAAGAAGTAAGGCACTTTCGTTACGTCTTTAATACACAAAGCGAAATCAGTAAGTCCATATATCCTGTCTAAGCAAATTCACTGTTAGTTTGAACCCATAAAGGTAAGATTGTGACCCTTTATTCCATTAATGGCGTAAATCGCCGAAAATACTTCTGTTACTGAGGTAAAAAAAATAACTGTGCCATCTCTTGGTTCTTTGGTGTATTACTAAACGAACAGGGCCAACTATTGGTTTTTTGGTGTAGCACGGCGTGAAGATAGTGTCACTGAGATAAAGATCCGAAGTACTATACTGAGCAGACTTCTAAAACATTGAATTAAGATACCTTTTTCCCGTGATCCACTTATGATGAAGTAAAGCCTGTATGTAGTCCCAATGTACGCCCAAATTACCTGTGAAAACTCCATGAAAATTAGTCTAGTAGTTTCCAAGATTAACGTGTTCAAAGAGACGAGAAGACTGATAAAGGTTTTTTTAGAGAATAGTTTTATTGTATTCTAATAATCTTTGTATTGATGGTTTCGACATAAAAACAATTTTTAGTGTAACACGTTTTTAAAAGGGACTAAGAAGTACAAATCTCTCCTCTCCCCATACAGAATCCTAACTCCATTCAGATAGTCTTGAAAATTTGTGCTTACGAATATTTTATTGCTATGACAACACTTGTAAAATCTAAAACGGGAAACGTGAGGCACATGCAATAAGCAGATCATGCATAAATAGTTCGCCTATATCACCAAAAGTTTAATCACATTGCAAATGATGGGAACTGTCGAGGGGATAGCTGCTCTGTTCTCTCCTTATTGTTATCTACTGCATGCGCCCCACGTTTTCCATTTTAAATTTTACAGGAATTATCATAGCTATCAAATATTACAAGCATAAACTTTCAGGACTATGTGTATGGGGTTAGGAATCTGCGTGGGGCTAACAGAAATTGTTTTATACGTTTAGTCTGTTTTAGAAACGTGTTATATTAATAAATATTTATTTTAATGATTTTTTTCTGTTTTTTAGTTTTGTGTGTAAATTTTTTCAATCGAGTTCCAACAGTTTCACGTTAATCCGACGAAGTAAATTTCAGTTTTATTTCAGGTTCTCCTTGCCTGACCGAGCCAATGTATTTCTTCCTCGTAGGTATATCCCGCGTAAAGTCAGTGAAGGTAAAAACGTGAGAAAATCAAGCTCACATGGAGGAGCTAATATTGCATTTTCATACACACCAGACACGAAAGCGAGGTAATATTATAGTCTCATCCAGTTCTCGGCTACGTTGAAAGTTTGACTTCTCTATCTCATCCGAAAGTTAGTTGAAAATCAGCTGCAAACTTGGAAGAAGGTGGCCTAATAAAAACATATTAAAAACGCATAATACTCGAACTAATGAATGGTCTGTGGCATTTTGAGTTTGCCTGTGTAGTGACGTGTTATGGTACTGTGGCGTGGGGCTTTTAGTGTGAACCAGGACTGCGGGACCTCTTCAGCTGTCTCTCTTGCGATGTCCTCAATATCCCGTGAGACCGCAAAATGTTGATTAGGAAGATCAAGACAATCGCAGGAATTCATACAGAGACGTGAAATGTAATTTTGTTTATCATATGTTTCCCTGAATGAACAAAGACACTACTATTGTTTGATGTGAACTGTTTGAACGTAAAACTAACTCATGCTCCAACCAGTCTTATTGATTAACAAACTATTCTGCACATCATTAGGTGTCAGGGACTTGATGAAAATCGATGTCAATTTTCATATTTTATTAACAGACTGATGGTGTCCCCAAGGGTAGTCCTTTGTCGCCTTTAGTGGCCAACTTTTTTATGGAGGACTTCGAGGAACTGGCGCTGGAATCTGCAAGCTTGAAGCCCACAGTGTTTTGGAGGTATGTTGACGACACGTTTTTAATGTGGCCCCATGGTGAAGACAAGTTAAAAGGATTTTTAGATCATTTCAACTCCATCCACAGACAAATTCAGTTCACGATGGAAATCGAAAAAGATGGACGCCTTCCATTTTTGGATGTGCTGGTATGGCGTAAAGATGATGGCACCTTGGGACGCGCGGTTTATCGGAAACCGACCCATACGGATTTATATTTACGCGCAAGTAGCTGCCACCATTCTTCAAAGACGATGAGTGTACTCAGAACTCTAGTACACAAAGCACCTGTCATTGCAGACGAGAGCAGTCTGGAGGACGAGCTTTTACACCTGAGATGAGTTTTTAAGCCAACGGGTACTCACAACAGCAGATACACAAGGCGCTACAAATGAAATCAACTGTGGGTATAAAACAATCAGAAGAAGACAAGGAAAGTTTTAAATCGATGGCTTTTCTGCCATACGTCTGAAGCCTATCGTCAAAAATAGGACGTATCCTCAGTAAGCATGAAGTGAATGTTCTGTTTACAGTATCATGATGGTCGCATCCGTGCTTGGCGACATCGCGGTGAACGCACGTTAGAAGCGTGTATTCGTCATCGCCATACTGGCGTATCACCCGGCGTCATGGTATGGGGTGCCATTGGTTACACGTCTCGGTCACCTCTTGTTCGCATTGACGGCACTTTGAACAGTGGACGTTACATTTCAGATGTGTTACGACCTATGGCTCTATCCTTCATTGATCCCTGCAAAACCCTATATTTCAGCAGGATAATGCACGACCGCATGTTGCAGGTCCTCTACGTGACTTTCTGGATACAGAGAATGTTCGACTGCTGCCCTGGCCAGCACATTCTCCAGATCTCTCACCAATTGAAAATGTCTGGTCAATGGTGGCCGTGCAACTGGCTCGTCACAATACGCCAGTCACTACTCTTGATGAACTGTGGTACCGTGTTGAAGCTGCATGGGCAGCTGTACCTGTACACGCCACCCAAGCTCTGTTTGACTCAATGCCGAGGCGTATCAAGGCCGTTATTACTGCCAGAGGTAGTTGTTCTGGAAACTGATTTCTCAGGAACTGTGCACCCAAATTGTGTGAAAATGTAATCACATGTCAGTTCTAGTATATTATAAGTGTCCAATGAATATCCGTTTATCATCTGAATTTCTTCTTGGTGTAGCAATTTTAATAGCCAGTATAGCCATATACAGGCACCAGCGCCTGTGACTTCGACGCTCTATAGTGTCATTGGATGACGTTTCCGGACATGGGTTCTTATCTTCATTTTGTTCTTCAAGACAGCTTCTACACCCCTGGGCGTACAACTGATTTATGGTCACAGAGATTCCACTAGTGTATAGTTCCTGCCACGGTCTCAGTAAAGAGGGTAGGAGATCGAGACGCGACACCGGCAGGATTCTACGACGAAAGAAGCAAACGTGTCTCCGAGGCCCCGCTACGGGAGAAGAGTCTACACCCAGCACGACTACAGACTGGGCGCCAATCACGGCAAGTCTGGAGCGGCCCCTTCACCATTACGGTAAGTACTGAGCGCGCCGCGGACGCGTTTTTAAAAGCCCAAATCTCAGAGGCATCTTGGCCGGAATTTGCGCTCGGCTAATGCCCCAGCAGGTCCCCGCTGACAATGGCGGAAGGGCCCGCGAGACAATGGCGCCGGCACACGTCAGCCCGCGGCGCCTCCCTGGAGACGAGCGGCTAATAGAGAACCCCCGCGCCCGCCGACGACTGCCGCCGGCGCTGACCCGCTGCCATTTCAGAGATTAACCCTCGGCCCATTGAGAGCGGGCTTAGCCCCGCGCTGCACTGCAGCTTCCGCCCCATAATTACTAATCCGGCACGTCACCAAACAACACGCACGCCGTCTCGCGGGACGGGGGCGTACTACGGGCGCTGCCGGAAGACGGCCGCGTCTTGAGGACGCGTGGCTGCGGGGACTCCCAGAGACAATCGGCGTGACAGGTGGGACCGGGGGCCCCGCCAGCTCACTGCCATTCAGAGCCCCACCGCTCTTCCGGGATGCCGCATTTTCTGCCTGCGCGGCTTTGGGCAACGTAAGCAACCGGGTGTTAGAAATCTGCCTCCCCGCCCGAGAGGGCGCGCATAAGAACTCGTGTCACGTCTGTCTCGCTCAGCTGTCCGCGCCGCCTGAGACGTCGCGAATAAGCGAACTTTTGACGGCGGACGCCCTGTTTCCAGTCCCCGTGGTACTGTCTTCATTTTAATCACTCTTTGCCAGATGTCCTTCAGGGGCGAGTAATTAAAAGTATCACGTGGCTTAAGCTACATATTTTAGTAAGTAACGCTGTAAAAGTATTAGCATCTTCTAAAAGGATTGAATACTTACGAGGAAAACGTTGGTAAGTGACACGCTGCTCACCTTGAGAAATTTTGCGGTAAAGTTTCAATAAAATCTGAAGAATGGGATATTTCCCTACTGATTTACTTATTCAGATATGTTGTGCACTACTCCGTACACAGTGGGCTACAGACTAGTGTGGCAATTGTCGTCGTAGGAAAATGGATAGAAACAGAAAGGATTAGTGAGCATGTTAACGTAGATGAGACGCCCCCTAAACCAGCCGGGCAGAACAGGTAATAGGATTATGGAAAGCGCCAAAGGTTGAGGTCAGTTTCTCATTCTAATGGTCATTAATTGTAAATTAATGACCCTTACAACCAGCCGACCGAGGTGGCCGAGCGGTTCTAGGCGCTTCAGTCTGGAACCGCGCGGCCGCTACGGTCGCAGGTTCGAATTCTGCCTCGGGCATGAATGTGTGTGATGTCCTTAGGATAGTTAGGCGTAAGTAGTTCTAAGTTCTACGGGACTGATGATTTTAGAACTTAAGTACCATAGTGCTCAGAGCCATTTGAGCCTTACAACCAAAGTGGCACACAGCCGGACCCTTCCCAAATACAACTCTTTCGCGGCTGAAGGCCTCCAAACAAGAAATATTAACAAATCAACAAGATAAAAATCCAATTACAATAGAAAATAAAATAATTAAAAAAAACAGCAAACATATGCAAAGTGCAATACAAATGGCTGAGGGCCACAATTAAATTTCAAAATTTTAGAATATATTACCTCAGGCCTTAAAAGGCAGAAGGCCAGAATGTTTAACAACAAGAAATTTTAAAAATCAACAAGGTTAAAACGCAATTAAACAGGTAAATCAAATAAATAAACAAAAACGTATCACGGCTACGTGGCAAGCCGTAAGACTAAGCAGATAGAACATATATATATGCAAGTGGCAAGCCGTAAGACTAAGCAGATAGAACATATATATATGCAAGGTGCAGTACCAATGGCTGAAGGCCACAATTAAGTTTCAAAATTGTAAACTATATTACCATAATGTTTTAAAAGCAGAAGGCCGCAATGTTTGAGATTGAAAAATAAAATTAAGAAAATAATTTTGCCAAATTTTTAAGAAAATTAAAAAATAACCATAAGCCTTGAATTTAAAGTAGTTGACAACAGATAATTAGACACCGGTGGCACTCAGAAGCTTTCAGGGAGGTCGGTCTGCTTTCGTTCACTTAGGCGAGACAGGTGGTGAGCCCAACTATACTTGATCCGTCGGAACCCAACCAACTTGATAATGCACAATGGAGTATGTGTTAGCTGCCAAAATTACACACCATATTGGACAGTGACAACAGACGAGGAAAGGACGCTGCCTGAAATCACGTTTGTGGCGAGGGCAGGTAACCGGAACACTAACGACCACAAGACAGAAAATTCCAATGGTGCACTCAAATTGCAGTCGACCAAAGTAGTTAATTGCACCGCATGGCGGGTATCTTTCAGCCGAAGAAACACTCGTTGTTGCTCACAGGAAAACCTCCCCAACAACAAACCACCGAAACGAACCACCACCACAAGAATGGACGAGGCTTGGGTAGTTGAACCCGCTATTCAACTTTTACGTCCTGGTCGGTGAACCACGAAGCTCGTAGTGAATGGACAGCTCCACACACGCTCCGACACTGCGCATGGGCTGCCAGCGGCCCCAGCCGACTGCATCGCGCGGAGATAACTTCCCTGGTCCGCAGCAACCGACCGACCCAAGTTCCACAAGATAGTAATTGAAGGGGCCCAGAAGCGCTCTGAGAACCAGTTACACGTCGCCCGATGAGACGACCGACCTCTCAGAGGCAGTATGCTGACAACATTTAAGATAACTTGTCAAGGAAATAACGCCAACTACACACCCAACCTGACAAACACTTGCACGAAGACCTGAACGATACCCAAGACTAACTAAGCACGCACGAAGAGAATGGGTAATCGATGCACACACACACACACACACAGCCGACTCATGAACGATCAGCGAGACAGAATGTGTCGTCCTGCAGGATGACCAACCAAGGATCCACCAAGACCGTGCCCCGGCTCAAGTGATGCGTGACGGCAATGGTCGGGCGAGCCATGTCGGCGCAGAGCTCACTGCTGCTCCAACCCGACTGCACTAGTGCCGCATTGCAACCCCCCGCCTGGCAGGTCCGGACTGCGCTCCAGACTCGTTCCCACTGACTGGCAGACCCCAACTCGCGACCGAAACTCACTTACGACAGATTTTTTTTGTCTTCATTGATTTTCAATTCCCCCCGAAGGGGGCGGGCTGGCAGCAGCTTAGTACGCTGCTCTACAGCTTACAGACTTTTTTTTTTAAAAAAAAAGAGGAAGAAGGAAGAAACAAGAAAAACAGGCGATAAGACGGCGACTTAAAGTGTAAAATGGTGGAAAAATGCGGGAAGTTAAAACAGAAAGCAAAAGGGGTTGGCAATGTTGATAAAATGCACAGGAATCAGACAAGTAACATAGTAGACACACAATTAAAAAAACATGGTGACAGTCTGGTTTCTGTTCGCGAGAGATAAAAAAACCTCACCCAGCGACAGTATGATGGCTGTTTGCTACACGTACCAAAAGACACAACACGGAACACTCACCGTCAAAACACTCACTGTAAAACACTGCGCGGAAATGGTGGCACAAATATGACATTCCCGAGCCAAAGGAGGGAGGTGAGGAAAAAATGAAAAGGGGGGGGGGGGGGAGGCTTACGACAGACAACGACCGGGAAGTAATAGCAGTCGAGCAAAGATACTACAAGAGGGGATACATCGATACCCGCTGCAACTCAGTGACAGTAGTAATTTAAATTAACGTAGTGAGGTGGAAATACGCTAAAAACAGGGTGTAAAATACGTGATGGTGGGAACACGAGCCACGCACGCGTCAGTAGTAAACAAAAGATTTACTTAACTTGTAATTCTCCAAGCATACAAACGCTCGTTACAAATAAGCAGCAAGAAACAGAGTCCAGTTATTACAACGTCAACAAGGAAGAGGTTCGCTGTACTAACACGAAAGAAGGTGTTATCGCGGTGAGGCTCCAAGTGCGAAGTGGCTAAGTAGCTGCCGGCGGCCGTCCTATATCACGGTGGCAGAGGACGCTTGGGGTACGGAGCCACCTGGAGGTTTGGCTCAGTGGGCACATACCATTGAGTCAGCTATCAGTGTCTCATGGAAACTTTCCATTCCTCTACCAACTGTGGAACGCCAGTGAGGTGGTATCTGTATGCAGTACCAAAAGACAAGCCATTGTTTCCACATGTTTCTGGAGTAATGATACATTTTTAAAATCTTAAATTCTACCCGAAATTTTATTCAGAGTACAGCACTAGGTACTTAACTTAGTTTACTTCCAAACGGAGTGCGCTTAGCATGGGTTAGCGTTAACGTATCACTGGTTACTTGCTGGGCGAGTTATCGAAACATTGCTGTGACAACTCTCAAAAACACGAGGGCGTGCTGAAAAGTATTGCCTCCGAAATGGCAAGAGGGCTCTAAATTGTAGCGTGTAACATGACGATGTGTAAAGTAACTACATCGGCGTAAGATACAGCGTGCTGTAATCGAGTTTCTAATTAGAAAACTTCGTCTACTCGCAGAGCACTTTCCGCTTCTGTATGACAATGCCGGACAACACACGAGCCCAGCGGCATCTGGAACTTTTAGACGCCTTGGGTTTCTAGGCGCGCAGTCCAGAACCGTGCGACTGCTACGGTCGCAGGTTCGAATCCTGCCTCGGGAATGGATGTGTGTGATGTCCTTAGGTTAGTTAGGTTTAAGTAGTTCTAAGTTCTAGGGGACTGATGACAACAGCAGTTGAGTCCCATAGTGCTCAGAGCCATTTGAACCATTTTGAACGCCTTGGGTTTACTGTCGTCGATCATCCTACATACTGTCCCGACTTCGTCCCACCCGACTTTCAGCTGTTTCTAAAATTTATATTTGATAGTGATGAAGTGGTGCGAGCTGAGGTGAGGTTGTGGCTCCATGAATAAAGTCAAACATTATACAGAGACGATATAAGCAAACTGGTCTGTCTCTTTTGGAGAAATAGATTCTTCGTCAAGGTGACAATGTTCAATAATAAACATGTAGACACGAACAATAAGGATGTAGACTGTGAATAATGTTTGTTTTTCTGAAAATTTTTTAAGAGTTTACACATTCTCGATCGAGGAGAGATCAGGTGATGAAGATGGCCACAGCAGAATATCCACAGCTGCGAGCCATGCTCGGCAGGTGGCAGCACTATGAAGACGAGCGTTGTGTTGTTGAAATAGGACATGCCTGGGGGCGTTCACGAACGGCAGAGCGAGCGAATGCAGGACCTCCTCCATGCACCGTGTGAGATTCACGGAGTCCATCAGAAAGGCTGAGCGGTAACGGGCACTGACGTGACGGAACTACAGTCGCCCAGTCATAACTGTGGGTTCTTCGATTGTTCTGGGAGATGACTGATCGGAACTACAACTTAGTAACTATTGGTTCACTTTGCTAAAAAATGATAAAAAGATTTACGTAACATTATACAGTCCACATCCGCAGGAAGGTGCCGAATATTTACTACTGCCTTTGAATATTAAAGCGTCTCTTTATGCCCACATTTATAAAAGTCTTCTGTTGACGTACAAATTTCATAAGCAATGAACATTCAGTGTGTAGTGGGGCGATCACTCTGATGTAGAAATATTTCAAAAACCAAGATTACTTAAATATTGTTTACTGGATAACTGGTTCAAACGGTTCAAATGGCTCTGAGCACTATGGGACTTAACATCTATGGTCATCAGCCACTAGAACTTGTTGTTGTTGTTGTTGTCTTCAGTCCTGAGACTGGTTTGATCCAGCTTTCCATGCTACTCTACCCTGTGCGAGCTGCTTCATCTCCCAGTACGTACTGCGACCTACATCCATCTGAATCTGCTTAGTGTACTCATCTCTCGGTCTCCCTCTACGATTTTTACCCTCCACGCTACCCTCCAATGCTAAATTTGTGATCCTTTGATGCCTCAAAACATGTCCTACCAACCGATCCCTTCTTCTAGTCAAGTTGTGCCACAAGCTTCTCTTCTCCCCAATCCTATTCAATACCTCCTCATTAGTTACGTGATCTATCCACCTTATCTTCAGTATTCTTCTGTAGCACCACATTTCGAAAGCTTCTATTCTCTTCTTGTCCAAACTAGTTATCGTCCATGTTTCACTTCCATACATGGCTACACTCCAAACAAATACTTTCAGAAACGACTTCCTGATACATAAATCTATATTCGATGTTAACAAATTTCTCTTCTTCAGAAACGCTTTCCTTGCCATTGCCAGTCTACATTTTATATCCTCTCTACTTCGACCATCATCAGTTATTTTACTTCCTAAATAGCAAAACTCCTTTACTACTTTAAGTGTCTCATTTCCTAATCTAATTCCCTCAGCATCACCCGATTTAATTTGACTACATTCCATTATCCTCGTTTTTCTTTTGTTGATGTTCGTCTTATATCCTCCTTTCAAGACACTGTCCATTCCGTTCAACTGCTCTTCCAAGTCCTTTGCCGTCTCTGACAGAATTACAATGTCATCGGCGAACCTCAAAGATTATACTTCGTCTCCATGAATTTTAATACCTACTCCAAATTTTTCTTTTGTTTCCTTTACTGCTTGCTCAATATACAGATCGAATAACATCGGGGAGAGGCTACAACCCTGTCTCACTCCTTTCCCAACCACTGCTTCCCTTACATGCCCCTCGACTCTTATGACTGCCATCTGGTTTCTGTACAAATTGTAAATAGCCTTTCGCTCCCTGTATTTTACCCCTGACACCTTTAGAATTTGAAAAAGAATATTCCAGTCAACATTGTCAAAAGCTTTCTCTAAGTCTACAAATGCTAGAAACGTAGGTTTTTCCTTTTCTTAATCTTTCTTCTAAGATAAGTCGTAAGGTCAGTATTGCCTCACGTGTTCCATCATTTCGACGGAATCTAAACTGATCCTCCCCGAGGTCCGCATCTACCATTTTTTCCATTCGTCTGTAAAGAATTCGCGTTAGTATTTTGCAGCTGTGACTTATTAACCTGGTAGTTCGGTAATTTTCACATCTGTCAGCACCTGCTTTCTTTGGGATTGGAATTATTATATTCTTCTTGAAGTCTGAGGGTATTTCGCCTGTCTCAGACATCTTGCTCACTAGGTGGTAGAGTTTTGTCATGACTGGCTCTCCCAAGGCCGTCAGTAGTTCTAATGGAATGTTGTCTACTCCGGGTCCTTGTTTCGACTCAGGTCTTTCAGTGCTCTGTCAAACTCTTCACGCAGTATCGTATCTCCCATTTCGTCTTCATCTACATCCTCTTCCATTTCCATAATATTGTCCTGAAGTACATCGCCCTTCCACCTTTCTGCCTTCCCTTCTTTGCTTAGAACTGGGTTGCCATCTGAACTCTTGATATTCATACACGTGGTTCTCTTCTCTCCAAAGGTCTCTTTAATTTTCCTGTAGGCAGTATCTATCTTACCCCTAGTGAGATAAGCTTCTACATCCTTACATTTGTCCTCTAGCCATCCCTGTTTAGCCATCTTGCATTTCCTGTCGATCTCATTTTTGAGACGTTTGTATTCCTTTTTGCCTGCTTCATTTACTGCATTTTTATATTTTCTCCTTTCATCAGTTAAATTCAATATTTCTTCTGTTACCCAAGCATTTCTAGCAGCCCTCTTCTTTTTACCTACTTTATCCTCTGCTGCATTCACTACTTCATCCCTCAGAGCTACCCATTCTTCTGCTACTGTATTTCTTTCCCCTATTCCTGTCAATTGTTCCCTTATGCTCTCCCTGAAACTCTGTACAACCTCTGGTTCTTTCAGTTTATCCAGGTCCCATCTCCTTAATTTCCCACATTTTTGCAGTTTCTTCAATTTTAATCTACAGGTCATAACCAATACATTGTGGTCAGAGTCCACATCTGCCCCTGGAAATGTCTTACAACTTAAAACATGGTCCCTAAAGCTCTGTCTTACCATTATAGAATCTATCTGATACCTTTTAGTATCTCCAGGGTTGTTCCACGTATACAACCTTCTTTCATGATTCTTAAACCAAGTGTTAGCTATGATTAAGTTGTGCTCTGTGCAAAATTCTACTAGGCGGCTTCCTGTTTCATTTCTTAGCCTAAATCCATGTTCACCTACTATGTTTCCTTCTCTCCCTTTTCCTACACTCGAATTCCAGTCACCCTTTACTATTAAATTTTCGTCTCCCTTCACTATCTGAATAATTTCTTTTATTTCATCGTACATTTCTTCAATTTCTTCGTCATCTCCAGAGCTAGTTGGCATATAAACTTGTACTACTGTAGTAGGTGTGGGCTTCGTATCTATCTTGGCCACAATAATGCGTTCACTATGCTGTTTGTAGTAGCTTACCCGCATTCCTATTTTCCTATTCATTATTAAACCTTCTCCTGCATTACCCCTATTTGATTTTGTGTTTATAACCTTGTAGTCACCCGACCAGAAGTCTTGTTCCTCCTGCCACCGAACTTCACTAATTCCCACTATATCTAACTTTAACCTATCCATTTCCCTTTTTAAATTTTCTAACCTACCTGCCCGATTAAGGGATCTTACATTCCACTCTCCGATCCGTAGAACGCCAGTTTTCTTTCTCCTGATAACGACATCCTCCTGAGTAGTCCCCGCCCGGAGATCCGAATGGGGGACTATTTTACCTCCGGAATATTTTACCCAAGAGGATGCCATCATCATTTAATCATACAGTAAAGCTGCATGTCCTCGGGAAAAATTACGGCTGTAGTTTCCCCTTGCTTTCAGCCGTTCGCAGTACCAGCACAGCAAGGCCGTTTTGGTTAATATTACAAGGTCAGATGAGTCAATCATGCAGACTGTTGCCCCTGCAACTACTGAAAAGGCTGCTGCCCCTCTTCAGGAACCACACGTTTGTCTGGCCTCTCAACAGATACCCCTCCGTTGTTGTTGCACCTACGGTACGGCCATCTGCATCGTTGAGGCACGCAAGCCTCCCCACCAACGGCAAGGTCCATGGTTCATGGGGGAGGGGGGGGGGGCTAGAACTTAGAACTACTAAAACCTAACTAACCTAAGGACAACAAACAACACCCAGCCATCACGAGGCAGAGAAAATCCCTGACCCCGTCGGGAATCGAACCCGGGACTGGATAACTGGTTTCAATACACTAAAGGTGCCATCATCGGATCTGTGAAGATATAATAAGACAGGTTTGAGGGAGGGCTTACATGAGTTACACTATATACATTACTATTAGTGCCGTATCACATACCTGAATGTAACCGTAGGCTTCCGCGGCCGTTGTCAATGTCAATAAAATTCTTCTGGGTTAGAGACCGCATTGTCATTTATAAAATTAGACGTTTAGTGAGACATACAGATGCATACGTCAAGGATTCCATCCATTTTATAGCACTTTTGAAAGAGAAGCGTGTCTCTGATACGGATTTGATGGTCAGTTTTGACGTGAAATCTTTGTTCACGAATGTACCCGTGACGGACACCATGAACATCTTAGAGGAACGCATGGCACCTGACATCAGCGAGCTAGTGCGCCACTGTTTGACGACCACCTATTTTAGGTGGAAAGGAGATTTTTACGAGCAGACGGACGGTGTTGCTATCGGTTCCCCTCTTTCGCCTGCTGCAGCAGATATTTTTATGCAAGCATTCGAAGAAACAGCACTCCAGTCCGCGCCATTACGCCCGGAATGCTGGCTACGATACGTGGATGACACCTTTGTTATCAGGCCACACGGAGAAGAAGAGTTTCAGAACTTCCACGAACATCTTAACCAGCAGCACAGCAAAATTCATTTTACCATGGAGATTGAAAAGAACGGGGTATTGCCTTTTCTCGACGTAGAAGTTTATCGTAAGCCAGACGGGAAGCTTGGACACAGAGTTTACAGGAAGCCCACCAACACGGACAGGTACCTTCATGCATCCTCCCACCACCATCCTATGCAAAAGAATTCGGCCCTGCGAACTTTAACTAAGAGAGCCTACAGGATCAGCGATGAATACAACCTGCAAGCTGAACTGCGGAACCTCAGGACCATTTTTGGAGCTAATGGCTACGACATGAGGCTGATATACAAAACCATGGCGCCGAAGGAGGAGGGCAACAGGGAAATACAGAACGAAGCACAGAACACCGCCGTGCTACCGTATGTACAAGGGGTTACTGAACGTCTGGGCAAAATTCTCCGTCGGGCAGGTATTAAGCCGATTTTTCGTAGCAACAACAAAATAAAAGACATTCTGGGCTCGACAAAAGATACAATTGACAAGCTTCATGCCGCCGGAGTTTATGAAATCGAGTGTGAATGTGGACTGGTGTATGTAGGTGAGACTGGGCGTCCAATAAGCACGAGGCTAACTGAACATGAAAGATATATCCGCCTCAAACAATATAGCAAATCAGCGGTGTCAGAACATCATGAGCAGTGCAGGATGAACATCGAATTTCGAGAGGCCAGGGTACTGGCGAAACAGCCGTTTAGTTTGAGGAGGAAGATCAGAGAGGCTATAGAAATAGCCAAGCGACCCGATAATATGAACAGAGAAGACGGGTACAGACTTCCAGCGTCTTGGCTGCCTGCTGTGACAGCTTTGCGGAAGGACAGCTCGCGCAAAGCAACAGGCGTGCGGTAGGCCACAGCGGAGGATGGTACACAGAGCGCTGACGCGGCCTAGTCGATACTAGGCAGTTAGTAAACAACGCTATGCTGCAGTCGCCGCTAAGTCTCCTATTCGCCGATTTCCACCAATGGCAGGCAGTAAAGGAAACTCCAATGGAAAACGCCTATTTCCGCCAATAACAAGACGCAATGCAAACGCCAATAAAATTAACTCCTAGTGCCCTTCCTCCTCACCCTCACATCCAATCACAACACTCTTCCATAGTATATATGTACCCACACTTGCGCTCATTCAGCAGTTAGCAACACACCCTGAGGAAGGCGTCTTGCAACAGTCGCCGAAACGTTGGAATTTTATAAATGACAATGCGGTCTCTAACCCAGAAGAATTTTATTGACATTGACAACGGCCGCGGAAGCCTACGGTTACATTTAACGCACCTGTATGGGCAGGAGATTTACGCAAACATCAGGCAGCTCGAATCACTGAGGCTGAAAAGAGGTAAACTGCTGAATGATCTTGCGTTCCTGAAGAGATGTAGGGATGCCAATGTAGTACCAACATTTTTACGGCTGACGTCCCACATAAAATCGTACAAGGCCAGGAATATCTGTGCACAGGCCAGCAAAGCTTTATTGCGGGAAAGGATCCGTCACATTCGTGGTAGTCTCGACGTGAACAACATAAAACTGTGTGAACTGCACCTCTTTCTGTGTGGGAAACTGGATGAGGAAGACTGGCACAAGGTCGACAGGTTAACCTTCCAGCAAGCTGCCAGATCAAGTGAATGTACCACCAGTCGACAGGTGACGAAGTTCGACAAATTGCAACGGAAAACAAGAGATGAAGGACCAGTTTTGGATACGCGACGAACAGTGGTGAACCTCTCCAGCCACACCTTGAGCGATGCAGCCACAAAAGTTTTGGCGAAAGGGATGAACTATGCAATCGCACCAAAACTAGTACCGAAAGAAGACATTATCGAATCAGTGGAGGCCTCGGTACGCCATCTACCACAACCAGAAGCAGAGAAGATCCGACAAGAAACAGTACGAGTCTTGGCTCACGCAAAGCCTCCGAAGCAAAACATCAGTAAAGAGGAACGTCAGGCCATCAAGGAGCTGAAGAACAACTCTCAGATTGTGATAATACAGGCGGACAAGGGAAATGCCACCGTAGTGTTGGACACAGTAGATTACGATAAGCGGATGGAAGATCTTTTGAAGGAACCCATTTACCATAAACTTAAGGGGGATCCGACGGTCAAGATAGTGAAATCAACGCAAGCGCTGCTGAAGCAAACCAGGATGAATTTTGACACGACCCGTAGACTCATTCCACAGGTGGCACAAGCACCAAGAATATATGGGGTACCAAAGATCCACAAAGAAGCCTTCCCTTTACGGCCGATAGTGAGTAGTATCAACTCGACGACCTACAAATTAGCGAAAGAATTGGCTCCGAAGCTTAGACGTTTAGTGAGACATACAGATGCATACGTCAAGGATTCCACCCATTTTATAGCACTTTTGAAAGAGAAGCGTGTCTCTGATACGGATTTGATGGTCAGTTTTGACGTGAAATCTTTGTTCACGAATGTACCCGTGACGGACACCATGAACATCTTAGAGGAACGCATGGCACCGGACATCAGTGAGCTAGTGCGCCACTGTTTGACGACCACCTATTTTAGGTGGAAAGGAGATTTCTACGAGCAGACGGACGGTGTTGCTATGGGTTCCCCTCTTTCGCCTGCTGCAGCAGATATTTTTATGCAAGCATTCGAAGAAACAGCACTCCAGTCCGCGCCATTACGCCCGGAATGCTGGCTACGATACGTGGATGACACCTTTGTTATCAGGCCACACGGAGAAGAAGAGCTTCAGAACTTCCACGAACATCTTAACCAGCAGCACAGCAAAATTCATTTTACCATGGAGATTGAAAAGAACGGGGTATTGCCTTTTCTCGACGTAGAAGTTTATCGTAAGCCAGACGGGAAGCTTGGACACAGAGTTTACAGGAAGCCCACCAACACGGACAGGTACCTTCATGCATCCTCCCACCACCATCCTATGCAAAAGAATTCGGCCCTGCGAACTTTAACTAAGAGAGCCTACAGGATCAGCGATGAATACAACCTGCAAGCTGAACTGCGGAACCTCAGGACCATTTTTGGAGCTAATGGCTACGACATGAGGCTGATACACAAAACCATGGCGCCGAAGGAGGAGGGCAACAGGGAAATACAGAACGAAGCACAGAACACCGCCGTGCTACCGTATGTACAAGGGGTTACTGAACGTCTGGGCAAAATTCTCCGTCGGGCAGGTATTAAGCCGATTTTTCGTAGCAACAACAAAATAAAAGACATTCTGGGCTCGACAAAAGATACAATTGACAAGCTTCATGCCGCCGGAGTTTATGAAATCGAGTGGAATGTGGACTGGTGTATGTAGGTGAGACTGGGCGTCCAATAAGCACGAGGCTAACTGAACATGAAAGATATATCCGCCTCAAACAATATAGCAAATCAGCGGTGTCAGAACATCATGAGCAGTGCAGGATGAACATCGAATTTCGAGAGGCCAGGGTACTGGCGAAACAGCCGTTTAGTTTGAGGAGGAAGATTAGAGAGGCTATAGAAATAGCCAAGCGACCCGATAATATGAACAGAGAAGACGGGTACAGACTTCCAGCGTCTTGGCTGCCTGCTGTGACAGCTTTGCGGAAGGACAGCTCGCGCAAAGCAACAGGCGTGCGGTAGGCCACAGCGGAGGATGGTACACAGAGCGCTGACGCGGCCTAGTCGATACTAGGCAGTTAGTAAACAACGCTATGCTGCAGTCGCCGCTAAGTCTCCTATTCGCCGATTTCCACCAATGGCAGGCAGTAAAGGAAACTCCAATGGAAAACGCCTATTTCCGCCAATAACAAGACGCAATGCAAACGCCAATAAAATTAACTCCTAGTGCCCTTCCTCCTCACCCTCACATCCAATCACAACACTCTTCCATAGTATATATGTACCCACACTTGCGCTCATTCAGCAGTTAGCAACACACCCTGAGGAAGGCGTCTTGCAACAGACGCCGAAACGATGGAATTTTATAAATGACAATGCGGTCTCTAACCCAGAAGAATTTTATTGACACATACCTGAATGATGATTAACATTTATAAATCAATTGGATATAAAGATACATGAGGCAGACCGGCTGATATAAAATCATTGTCACAAAAATTAAGAAACAACTGCTCTCCTTGTCATTCTTTTCCATTAGATACGTAAAACCGAAGTCACAAGTTTATTGACCTGTTAAGATATATAAAGACGAGAACACCGTTAGTGGTTTAGTGATAGCTGTAAAGGTCATAGTGAAATTAGTACTCGTGTGAGACAACGTTAGAAGCACCTGACATAATTTGAAAGGGGCCTCTCTGTGGTCTCCATTTGACTGGCTGGTCGAATCACACTATATCCATATTTCTTGGCGATTCAGATGTGACAGGGCCTATGGTGGACTGCATGGAAACGTGAGTGCAGGCATACTGACCACCAAAAGGTAGGGTCGCTGTACTGTGCACTATTAACACTGTAACTTCTTCATATCTGCTTCTGCCTTCCTAGAACACGAAATCGTCTCCCTGCAAGATTCTGTGTCATCCCGTACAATTGTATTTATCTATGTATGTATGGAACTGGGGATCTAGAAACGACGGAGAAGCTCCGTCCCCGCCGTAGCTCTCCGTACCGGACCTCGACACTAATTCGCCGGACGGATTAGTCCCGGGGACTGGCACGCCTTCCCGCTCGGGAAGCAGTGCGTTAGATCGCACGGCTAGCTGGGCGGGCTTCCCGCACCATTGATTGGAGATTGGTAGCTGTCGGACTAGAGTTTCACCGTTCGATACGTAGGCCGCACAACACAAAGGGTTGCGTTTGGAGTGGTGCCCTGAACGGGAAGTATGGACTGCTGATAAATGTCGTCGCATTTCGCTCAGCGATAAATCGCAGTTGTGCACTAAACCGGTTTACCTCTGTCAGTGACAACGTTGGCGACCTAGGGAAAGATCTCATTCTTCCAATGTTTTGAAGAGGCATATCGGTGTTAATTCTGGCCTCACGGTGTATCAGGTACGACTTCATCTCACGGCTGGTATCGATTGGCAGCAAAACCGTACGTCACGGACATCGTACGTCCTCTACATCTGCATCTACTCCGGAAGCCACTGTATGTTGCTTGGCGGAGGGTGCCCTCTACCACTACAAGTCATTTCCTTTCCTGTTCCACTCTGAAATAGAGCGAGAGAAAACGACTGTCTATATGGCTCAGCTTAAAATGCCGTTGCTCTAAATTCTCCGAACAGCGTTTCCCGAAAAGAATGGCACATTCCTCCAAAAATTCCAACATTCCTCCAAAAACTCCCATTTGAGTTCCCGAAGCATCTCTGTAACACTTATGGGTTGTTCTAACCTACCGGTAACAAATGAAGCAGCCCGCCCATGAATCGCTTCGATTTCTTCCTTGAGGCCGACCTGGTACGGATCCCAAACACTCGAGCAGTACTCAAGAATAGGTGGCACCGGCGTTCTATATGCGGTCTCTTTTTTCAGCGAACCACTCTTTCCTAAAGTTCTCCCAATAAACCGAAGCCTTCCCTTCCACAGTCCTCACGTGCTCGTTCCATCTCATTATGCTTTGCAACGTTACGCCCAGATATTTAAACGACTTCACTGTGTGAAGCAAGAGACTACTAATATTATTATTAGTAGCGAGCCTGACGATACCCTTGTCTTTGATGAACACTCTCCGTCGAGTACAACATACTGGGTTCCATTACTTAAGAAGGGTTGGAGCCACTTACGTATCTGTGAACGTATTCCATATGCTCGTACCTTCGTTATCAGCCAGCAGCGGGGCACCCTGTCAAACGCCTTCCGGAAATCTAGAAATATGCAGTCTGCATGTTGTCCTTAATCCGGAGTTTGCATTATATCACGTGAAAATAGGGCAAGTTTAGTATGGCACGAGCGAATGTTTTCTAAAATCAAGCTGATTCGTGGACACAAGCTTCTCAGTCTCAATAAAGTTTATTATATATATATATATATATATATATATATATATATATATATATATATATATATATATATATATACTCTCGTGTGGTAGTATCGTGATGCCAGTCTTCAACTGGACTAAGCTCGTTCATACAAGCAGTGTGTCTATTAACTGTCTACGTGATGTTGAGATACACTACTGGCCATTAAAATTGCTATAACACGAAGATGACGTGCAAAAGACGTGAAATTTAACCGACAGGAAGAAAATGCTGTGATATGCAAATGATTAGCTTTTCAGAGCACTCGCATACACAAACAGCAGTTGAACGGCGTTGCCTGGTGAAACGTTGTTGTGATGTCTCGTGTAAGGAGGAGAAATTCGTACCATAACGTTTACGACTTTGGTGAAGGTCGGATTGTAGCCCATCGCGATTGCGGTTAATCGTATCGCGACATTGCTGCTCGCGTTGGTCGATATCCAATGACTGTTAGCAGAATATGGAATCCGTGGGTTCAGGAGGGTAATACGGAACGCCGTGCTGGATCCCAACGGCCTCGTATCACTAGCAGTCGAGATGACCGACATCTTATCCTCATCGCTGTAACGGATCGTGCAGCCACGTCTCGATCCCAGAGTCAACAGACGGGGACGTTTGCAAGACAACAATCATCTGCTCGAACAGTTCGCCGACGTTTGCAGCTGTATGGACTATCAGCTCGGAGACCACGGCTGCGATTACCCTTGATGCTGCATCACAGAGAGGAGCGCCTGCGATGGTGTACTCAACGACGAACCTGTGTGCACGAGTGGCAAAACGTCAATTTTTCGGATGAATCCAGGTTCTGTTTACAGCACCATGATGGTGACATCCGTGATTGGCGACATCGTGGTGAACGCACATTGGAATGGTGTATTAGTCATCGCCATACTGGCGTACTACTCAGCGCGATGGTATGGGGTCCCATTGGTTACACGTCTCGGTCACCTCTTGTTCGCATTGACGGCAATTTGAACACTGGACGTTACATTTCAGATGTGTTACGACCCGTGACTCTACCCTTCATTCGATCCCTTCGAAACCCTACATTTCAGCAGGATAATGCACGACCATATGTTGCAGGTTCTGTACGGGCTTTTCTGGATACAGAAAAAGTTCGACTGCTGCCCTGGCCAGCACATTCTCCAGATCTCTCACCAACTGAAAACGTCTGATCAATGTTGGCCGAGCAACTGGCTCGTCACAACACGCCAGTCACTACTCTTGATGAGCTGTGGCGTTGTGTTGAAGCGGCATGTGCAGCTGTACCTGTACACGCCATCCAAGCTCTGTTTGACTAAATGCCCTGCGTACCAAGGCCGTTATTACGTCCTGAGGTGGTTGTTCTGGATACTGATTTCTCAGGATATATGCACCCAAATTGCGTGAAAATGTAATCACAGGTCAGTTCTAGTATAATATATTTGTCCAATGAATACCCGTTTATCATCTCCAATTTTAATAGCCAGTTGTGTACTTTCGTTGCCATCAGGATCCTCAGATCTGTCGCTTATACAACAAGGTTAAGACCAGCTCGGACGCCAATTCGGTTCCAGTGCCAGTGCCTAGAGTAACAAAGGACAAGCTGCAACGTTTGTGGGCCAGTGTGCCTCAGAAAATTATACAGCAGTTTAATGGCACCCTCCCCGCAACTAGTTGATGCGTCCATGCCAGACGTGGAGCAACGTCATACCGATAAGTGGGCTCATACTGCGAATTTCTTTGCAAATGTGACTTAATTATGTAATCACTGTAATAACATCACATGTCCCCACAACCTGTGAAGTTTTAGTTAGATTCCTCGTCCCATTCTGAGTGCGTCGCTTCTTTTGTCAGGCAGTGTATTAATTTTTTTTTTTTTTTTTTTTTTTTTTTTTTTTTTTTTTTTTTTTTTTTGCCAGTTGCGTTCACGGATAGAGCATACAAAAAATGATTGCTTGTACTCCCCTGAAAGAGCATAGAGCTTCTGACTGGTCTGAAGCGACCGGCCACGAATTCCTCTCCTGTGGAAATCTCTTCATCTCACAGCGGCACTTGCAGCGGACGTCCTCAGTTATTTGCCGGATGTATTCCTAACCTCTGTGTCCCTCTACAGTTTTTACCCTCTACAGCCCCTCTCTGGTACCATGGAGGTTACTCCCTGATGTCTTCACAGGTCCTGCCATCCTACCCCTTTTCTTGTCAGTTTTTGTCTTGTATTCCGTTCATCATCAATCCTTACCTAATCAGTTCACCTAATTTTCAACATTCTTTTCTATTAGAGAGAACTCTTCCAGGTATTTGTCTCATTATGTCTGCATGATCTCTAGCGAAGAAGAAATTTTGTCGTTTCTGACCTGAAATACGGTTCTTAAAGGTTTCCAAGTACGTTCTCATAAACTGTAGGACATTTTATTAGAGTGTCTGCCAGTCAGGAAATTCAACGCACCTGTCATAATCGCCAGTCAAACCATGCATGTGGCCATAGACACCTTCCTTGTTTCTATACGCTCTACGTCTCCAGTTTGTCCAACTTGATATGAGCGATATTCAAGCGCGAGCAATGCAAGGGTTTCGTATGCGACCTTTTTTGTTCACAAACTACATTTGCTGCTGTCCTACCAATGAATTATACCTGCCATTTGCTTTACCTACACCTGACGCTATGTGATCGCTTTCACTTCGTATCGACGCACATCTATTCTTTCAAACCTTTCTAAGATGTGACTTACTCTACTTATGACTTATTTCTGTAGTCAAAATTTACCACACTTTTATGTTTCGTGAAGTGAACAGCTTCGACTTTTATTACAGGACAGCTATCTGCCAGTCATTGCAATATTATCGTGTCTTCTTTAGATTTCAGTAGTTCTCTATTATCAGTTACCACTCAGGATTTGCCTTCTGAAGAAACAATATTTTTTCACCCAGTCTACAATAATCCCATCACAACTTCTCCAAATACTGGTTATTATTTACACTCCTGGAAATTGAAATAAGAACACCGTGAATTCATTGTCCCAGGAAGGGGAAACTTTATTGACACATTCCTGGGGTCAGATACATCACATGATCACACTGACAGAATCACAGGCACATAGACACTGGCAACAGAGCATGCACAATGTCGGCACTAGTACAGTGTATATCCACCTTTCGCAGCAATGCAGGCTGCTATTCTCCCATGGAGACGATCGTAGAGATGCTGGATGTAGTCCTGTGGAACGGCTTGCCATGCCATTTCCACCTGGAGCCTCAGTTGGACCAGCGTTCGTGTTGGACGTGCAGACCGCGTGAGACGACGCTTCATCCAGTCCCAAACATGCTCAATGGGGGACAGATGCGGAGATCTTGCTGGCCAGGGTAGTTGACTTATACCTTCAAGAGCACGTTGGGTGGCACGGGATACATGCGGACGTGCATTGTCCTGTTGGAACAGCAAGTTCCCTTGCCGGTCTAGGAATGGTAGAACGATGGGTTCGATGACGGTTTGGATGTACCGTGCACTATTCAGTGTCCCCTCGACGATCACCAGAGGTTTACGGCCAGTGTAGGAGATCGCTCCCCACACCATGATGCCGGGTGTTGGCCCTGGGTGCCTCGGTCGTATGCAGTCCTGATTGTGGCGCTCACCTGCACGGCGCCAAACACGCATACGACCATCATTGGCACCAAGGCAGAAGCGACTCCCATCGCTGAAGACGACACGTCTCCATTCGTCCCTCCATTCACGCCTGTCGCGACACCACTGGAGGCTGGCTGCACGATGTTGGGGCGTGAGCGGAAGACGGCCTAACGGTGTGCGGGACCGTAGCCCAGCTTCATGGAGATGGTTGCGAATGGTCCTCGCCGATACCCCAGGAGCAACAGTGTCCCTAATTTGCTGGGAAGTGGCGGTGCGGTCCCCTACGGCACTGCGTAGGATCCTACAGTCTTGGCGTGCTTCCGTGCATCGCTGCGGTCTGGTCCCAGGTCGACGAGCACGTGCACCTTCCGCCGACCACTGGCGACAACATCGATGTACTGTGGAGACCTCACGCCCCACGTGTTGAGCAATTCGGCGGTACGTACACCCGGCCTCCCTCATGCCCACTATACGCCCTCGCTCAAAGTCCGTCAGCTGCACATACGGTTCACGTCCACGCTGTCGCGGCATCCTACCAGTGTTAAAGACTGCGATGGAGCTCCGTATGCCACGGCAAACTGGCTGACACTGACGGCGGCGGTGCACAAATGCTGCGCAGCTAGCGCCATTCGACGGCCAACACCGCGGTTCCTGGTGTGTCTGCTGTGCCGTGCGTGTGATCATTGCTTGTACAGCCCTCTCGCAGTGTCCGGAGCAAGTATGGTGGATCTGACACACCGGTGTCAATGTGTTCTTTTTTCCATTTCCAGGAGTGTATTTTATGCAGGTGCTGTTTGATCACCTGAGCCAAAGCTAGATCATTGTTGGTGAGACACAATGTAATTGACAGAACGCTACCAAAACGAATTACAGAGTATTAACACATGCTTACAATAAAAAGGAGAGTTCCATAAGGATGTCTTTCAATAAAGATACGAAAAAAGGGACCTGAAATGAGACATTTTTCACATTCTTCCGGATGTTACTCCAAAATGGAATGTTCAGGTAGCTAAGTTCTAGATAATAGCATCTGATATATTCAAGTTCTGGATTTATAGATCCCACATTAATCGAGTGTAGGGCGTTGGAAATGTCAGTGACGTGAATAAACATTTTGCGTCAGAGTTGTATTATTTTGAAGGGTTCTGAAAGTCTCTTTAATAAACAAAGGCATTGACTGTGCCATAATATTTTTAATTCCCCAACTCCATTTGAGATGCTGTAGAACGGACGTATTAAATAAGTTGCCTCGCCAGACATACCAACAGGCCACTGCATGAATCCTCCATGCGATATACGTTAAGTAGCTGTAGGTATGATGCAACGATGTAATTTATTTTGCTTAACGCATAGATGCTGATTAATTCAACCGTTTATAGTGTGTCTAGTGTTTCTAAGTTGTGTTCTTTGATCATAGAATCATAGAATCACGTTGATGTCATTCGTCCAGATGGCAACAATCATCTATTTGGGATTGGCCGAGATAGCTAAATCTAATTGCTTTCTAGTTTCTGCGTTGGGATTCACTTTCGTTCGTTACAATTAGTTGGTGAACTTAGTTCCGTTGGTTGGGATTTACATGGGTTGATTTTGGCTCCCGTGGCATCGGTGTATGTTTGAATAAGCTGTTAAGTTGTTTCGGAGTCCTCCTTGTTGTTTACAAAAAACTAACGTATCCATGTAGGCTTTGAAAATAGTCTTGGTACTAAAGATCTAAAGGCCCTGTAGTTTTGAATGCAGATTTTGGAGGAGACGCTCGACGCACAGTGCGTACAAGAATGCCGAAAGAAGAGAGCTTTGACGAAATGAAATCCAAATTATCACTAGCGCTGTGATAAGCTCGTCTGTTAAAATTTCATACATGATCTTGGTGAACTGTCCATTAAAACCCATAGTTCTCATAGTGTTTAATAAGGCTTCGTGGCTGATTCAATCGTATGCATACTCGAAGTCCATAAAAATAAGAGATAGTTTGCTCTGTCATATCGATGTAAGGTGGATAATATCCAGGTATTCTAATGACAGATTGGCCATACATTGCAGTTTGTGAGTTCATTCTTGATTGGGTACGATTGCTGCTCGTCAATGCAGAGTTTTACACTGTACTAGCCGTAGCGAGGCAGTGACAAGAGAAAGCAGTGACTCACTCTGTAAGGGATGACAGTAACATAGTGCGAGCCGTGTACAGTGAAGACACCCGGGAAAAACTGAAATTTGGGCCGCTTCTGGAGCTGTACTTGGAAAGCCAAAGTGGTCAGTCTGCCTCGAGGAGTCGTGCGGTGCAGACGTGCTGTTTGCATATCTGCTGCGGTGCACGCATTTATTGTTTGTCTACTTGCCTTGGCTGTTTCGCAAATGCCGGTGTTTGCGTGGGTTAAAATGGCCAACACTTACAAAGTACCGACACTGAAATTCAGTTTCAGGAATGAATTTGCTCGACCAAAAGCTCTGGAAGTAGAAGGTTTCCTCTGTGACAAAGTAAAGATCCTGAGTGACGAAATTCTATGTATACACCTTTCCATAGTCAGCACTATGGTGTACGTCAGGCTTCTCAACGACTCTTTCTGCAGCAGGATCCTTCAAAAGACTGAAGGTGATCTCAAATTCTGCCAATCTGATGGTAATATCAATGCTGAGCTGGGATTGCAGATGATCCGTATCTTCGAACTTCCTTTTGAAGTGGGTGGTGTCCATGCTCCACTCTCATGGGATGATGCATGGCTAATACAGTGTGAAACACAGCGTTGACGATCAGCAGTCGTATCCAATGAAAAATAAACTCGGAGACTGTAATGTATGGCAAGTCTATTGCTGAGAAATGGACTCATTTCAGTATGCATTCCGTCCTTGATGAAGCGCATTAGATATGTATTACTTTAAATAAATCTGTCCCATGCTACTTGCGCATTGGGGTATGCAGAACTGTCATTAATTACGACGTCCTGCCGTAAAATGTGCTCAGAATGAGACAAAGAAGGCCACATCTGGTCCGAATGTCTGCAGAGGAGGCCAGTACAGCTGTCACATGCAGACCCAATCCTTCCCCCATTGCTGCCGTCCGTACCTGTGACATGTGACAACGCTCAGAAACGATGTCGGAACGTTGCCACCTCAGACGTGACCTAGTGACACTCCGCAGATGAATGGGACACTACAGAGGAAGGAGGTGACTCCCGCATCCTTCACAGTTCCCACTCCTGCCCCGAAAGCTATGTCGACGGATGATAAAAATGCCGATATAGGCATAAATGTTGACACTATGATAGTGCCCGTGGTAGACTTCGTGCCAGACTGTCAGCACTTTTTACCATCGTCCGACGCGGAAGCCGACTCAACTAAACAACGATCGCGGAAGAAGCACACGAGGTAACAGAAGACACCACCTGGTGATCGTGCGACACATTCGCACCCAGACATAACGCGCTGATAGAAGGCATGGAAACACTCAATCTCTGCAAAAACACTGGCGGACACGGTTGCGCCCTTGTCAAAAGTGACACAATCTAACGATGATCGCTGGTGCCAACTTCTGATGCTGCCCGCTCACCCACCTATGTGGGCGGATAATGACGACGAAGATCCCGTGACTGAAGTTGTGCCGCGCCCTTGGGCTTCGGCGCGACAGGATTAATAAATATCTGGTGAAGTGGAGGAAGACGCGACCATGGACACAGGAGATGATGTCCCACCACAGCCCACTGCAACCGATGGGTGCGGTGGTGCGACATCTTCTCCTGTGTCCATGGTCGCGTCTTCCTTCACTTCACCGGATACTGATCAATCCTGGGCCGCCGAAACCCTGGGCGCTGACACAACTTCAGTCATGGTGAAACGTCCCCAAACGTCCCCTTAGAACAATTATACACGACTGTGCTTAAACTGAAACACAATATTTTTGGCGCAACGCAATCTGGCTTCCAAAAATCCATACGAAAGAATGGCCCTGACTAACATTAACCTATACCTTTCACAAATCACTTACCTCACAAAAAATCTTCCTTACTCGAACTACTGCAATACAGCGACCACCACTACTGCCAGCTAAATAAAAGATTCTAACTACGGAAGGCACTAACTACTGATAGGTATAGTTAGCCAATGAAAGATTTTAATAGAGAACAAACAGTGTATTTACCTTAATAGTCAAAATATATATGATAGTTCATGACATCCAGTCTTACAAATTACAAAACTCCGCCATCTCTCTCCCCACGTCCACCACTGCTGGCGGCTCACCTCCAACTGCGCAACGCTACACACTGTTAGCATCCAGCTGCCGCTGCCCTACACTACAATGGCAGACAACAATGCAAACCAGCCACAGACTACACACGGCACAGCCAGTGATTTTCATACAGAGCGCTACGTGGCGGCGGCGTTACCAATACAAGAACCTAAACAGCCTACTTACATAGCCCCTAGGCTCCCCACAAAAAGTTTTACAAATTGTGTTGGGCAGTGGCCAATAATGATTTGATAAAATTTTTCTTAATTACAATAACAAAGAAATCAAATGCACACACTTTTGATACAATGTTGGTCAAAAGCTAAAATTTTCTCACAGTCCATAAAGACAGTCCTGATCATTCATCACAGTAAAATTGCAGTGTTTTTCTCAAAGTCTGAGCAGTAGAAGACAGTGCACACAGAAGTAGTGGATTTCCATGCAGTCTTGAAGAAGTAGTGTTGTCCTTCTAATGGAAAGACAGTGCTGACTCTTGACATGCAGACAGGTAATGGGCCACAACAGAGCAAACCCACAGCGGACTCAGTTTTGAAGAATATTGGTAGGTAGGTCATCACAGAGCAGACTCACTGTAGTCCTAGTAGAGATTATGGTATTGGTGGGCCACCAGAGGTGCAGACCCATTGCAGTCCTTGTAGAAATAATAGTATTGGTGGGCCATCGAAGTTGCAGACCCACTTCAGTCCTTGTAGAGATGGCTAGCAGCCAACTGTTGCGACTGTGCAGGTGCACAATCACCATAGAAGAGTCTTGTGGACAATATAGCAAGTCCATGAACCACCACTTGTCCACTCACAAAGAATTTGTTTGAAATGTCCTTAGAACCAGCAATGCTGTTATCCAGTCCATTGCTGAATTATTAACACACGTGCAAACACTATCAGTCCCTACTTCTCACATATTGTCCATATACTATGACCAACAGAAATGTGTGTAGTGAAATGTAATTTACAAGTTACTTAATTTGATCAACTGGTGTCAATTACAATTTTATAACATGAGAATACAATAACAAAGGTACAAAATACATCATTAAAACATAATAATACAGATAACATTTGTAGTAATAGGGGCTTTAAAAAAGAATAGAAATAAACATATACATCAGTGTTACAGGAATTATGACATGAGTAAATATATAAAAGCCACGCTTGTGGATGAATGTCGTTGCCAGAATTTTTAAATGTTTTGAATTTACATGTAGTAATGAACAGCTTATAGTCAAAATCATCATGTCGGCGAGTCGCATGTCGCTCATTGTTACGTCGTTTCGGTGTACTTTGCCAATTTCTTTCATAATATCCGAAGTGCCCTGTGTTATTATTTTGTGGCAGTTCCGTATTTTTATGTCCCTCTTCCCGTATTGGAGTGCGAGTGTCCTCTGAAATACGTAATTCTTGTATTACCTGTGTCAGCTGATCTTGTACTTCCCGGATTTCTCTTTGGTGTTGCGTATTAATTTGATTCTGATTTTGTTTGGATTTCCTAATTTGTTCGAACTCTTCTGGGTCTTAAAGGCTACCAATTTTGTGTCATTCAGATTATCATCTACCTTTGTACATAAATTATTTAGCTGATCCGATAGTTCAACTACTTTCTCTGATAATGAACTAATGTCCTCCATGTGTCTTTTTGAACCAATTTTCAGAGTATCTACTGTGTCCTTTAAGTTTTCTTGAGTTTTGCAAGTTGTGTAACCGAATCGGTAGATGCAACTGAGTCAATTTTAGCTTGCAAGGTCTCATGATTTTCATGAACAATAGTTTGCAGTTCTTTTATGGCTGCTTCGTGATCCTGTAATGCATTTTCATGCCGCGAAAAAATAGGTTGGAAATGCTCACAAATTTGTGTTTTTACGTCATTACAGACTTTTTGACATTTCGATTCGATTTTATGTAATTCAGTAGTTAAATCTTGACGTGTTTGTTCAAGCATATGTTCCACTGAGTCTAACTTTTGAAGCTTTTGTGCCATTGCGTCTAACTTTTGCTGTTTTTGTCTCTGATTTTGTTCCATTGTATCTAACTTTTGAAGATTTTGCTGTGTTTGTCTCTGATTTTGTTCCATTGTGTCTAACTTTTGAAGATTTTGTTCCATTGTGTCTAACTTTTGAAGATTTTGTTCCATTGTGTCTAAGTTTGGAAGATTTTGTTCCATTGTGTCTAACTTTTAAAGATTTTGTCCCATTTGTTTTTGATTTTGTTCAAGTGTTGTGTCTAACTTTTGTTGCCTTTGTCCCATGTGTTGCATTAACTGTAATAACAGTGCACTGGTGTCTGAAACATGTTCCTCAGTGCTTTTCGGCAGTGAAGTTGCACCGGCAACATTCACATTTTGACAAGAAGAAAATGTGTCTTGACTTATTTTAGAAAACGGTGAGGACCCAAAACCTGAATCTGCAGTATTTGCAAGATTGTGTCCTGTCATTCCCGATTCCTGAGGCGAGCTGTTGCCTACCGATCGATTGATAATGCTTCCCTGTTCACTACCTGTTTCACTGTCTACACCATTATTTGACGCCCGCTTCATTTCCCTATGCATAGTTACCAAATTACCACTTAGAATGTCTGTTAATTCATTACACAGTGGTGCTGGTAAGCTACGGTCGTCGTCACTATTATTTCTCAGTTTACTTTGGAGCCTAGTGTTACGTTTTTCACACGCCATTATTGTCACAATATTTCACATGTCAACACAGAAAACCACAAATTCAAGAGCAAAATAAGAGAACACATTAACGTAGCACTGAAAATAATATCTACTTAATTGCAAGTGTAGCTGCGAAATACTTGGTGCAAATCTACATGCATGCCACAACTGTTTTACTGTACAACAATGAAAAACTACAGAGGAAATTCTCTCTACAATTACACTCTAGCAATAAACAAAGGCTACACTAACTACACAAACTACAAGAAAAAATCAGAAGATTCCAGTGAGGTATCCTCAGCTAAGGGTCGACATATGAAACGTCCCCTTAGAACAATTACACATGACTGTGCTTAAACTGAAACACAATATTTTTGGCGCAACGCAATCTGACTTCCATAAATCCCTACGAAAGAATGGCCCTGATTAACATTAACCTATACATTTCACATGTCACTTACCTCACAAAAATCTCCGTTACTCAAGCTACTGCAATACAGCGAGGGCCACTACTGCCAGCTAAATAAAAGATTCTAACTACTAAATGCGCTAACTAAGATTTTAATACAGATCAAACAATGTATTTACCTTAATAGTCATACTATATACAGCAAGCAGTTCATGACATCCAGTCTTACAAATTTCAAAACTCCGCCATCTCTCTCCCCACGTCCACCACTGCTGGCGGCTCACCTCCAACTGCGCAACGCTACGCGCTGTTAACATCCAGCTGCCGCTGCCCAACACTACAATGGCAGACAACAATGCAAACCAGCCACAGACTACACACGGCACAGCCAGTGATTTTCATACAGAGCGCTACGTGGCGGTGGCGTTACCAATACAAGAACCTAAACAGCCTACTTACAACGGGATCTTCGTCGTCATTATCCGCCCACATAGGTGGTCGAGGGGGCCGCATCCATCTGTTGCAGTGTGCCGATGGAGGAAAATCAAGAAAGTGACAAGGTGCTAGATGCTGGTGAAGTGTCAACCGAGATGAATATTTCTGTCACTGAGCGACACTCGAGGTTCTTACGACTGTTAGACTCAAGTATTAAAAATGGTAAGATAACCGATTATGCTATAAATCATATGAGAGATTTTGTAGCCAATTGGGCGACTGCCCACTATCAGAAGGTAGGATAGCCGAATTAGAGAAAGAGAATGAGCGAATCAGAAGTCAACCGGCTCGGACATTTGCTACGGTTGCGACTGCCCCAATGGACAAGGCACCGACAGCAAAAGAAACAATACAACAGAACATTAAAAAAAGTAGCACCTACAGTGTTTATAGAATCAAAAACTGGTGAGGATACTTAGACTGTCAATTCAGCTTTTGAGAAGTGTGTTGATCCCAAGAGGGATAAAATAATGATTAATAGTGTTCGTACTGCTAAAAATGTACTCATAGTAGATACAGCCTCCCAACAGGACAGTGAAAAGTTCCTCAGAAATCTACAGTTAAGTCACAAAGTGAAGTGTGAGCACTCACGTAAGCGTTGACCATTGACGCGTTTATATGATGTGACAGCTGACAGATTGGTAGACGCAATATATACACAAAATTTTGATGTATCAATGACGAGAGGCGACTTTGATGAACACTTCAAAGTTGCGCTTTAAAGTAGGTCCTCGTGAGAAGTTGACAGTTCACCATGTGGCGGAAGTCTAACCGAACCTATGCAAATTACTCACCAGAGCTGGACGGTTGTATGTTGGCTACTCGGCAGATTACCTGACAGTACCACGTTGTACTAAATGCCAGGATATTAATCACACTAATAAGTATTGTGTGGAGACCAATATCATATGTGCCCACTGTGGTCTATCTGGACATACTAGGAAAGATTGTCCTAATAAAGATAAAGTGGCTGTATGTGTACCATGTAAGAAAAGAGGCCGCAAGTGCGGTGGACCTAAAGATTGTCCTACCTACAAAATGTTTCTAGATAGACTCATACAAAGAACCGATTATAGCGATCTTTAAAATGGTGCAAGTCGATGCAATGCGCAGCCTGATGGTTGCACATGAACTAAGGAAACTGGCAGAAGATGAAGAAATAGATGTATTAATGATACAAGAGCCGATCTCCTGTGCGGGTAGAGTCCCTGCAACAGCACAAGTGGTGTCCTCCGGTGGGAACCCAATGAGCACAATAGTAATATTGAACAAAACTCTAAAGACTACGAAAATACGTTAATTCTGTTCCGAGCACGTTGCAGTGGCAAAACTTAATTTGCTGTCTTAAACAGTCTGTACTTTATAAATGTTTACTGTCAATTCAGGCATGACATAATGATTTATATCGATCAGTTGCATTGGATATTATGAATTTTAACCTAGCAGGCTACAATTGTTGCTATGGATGCTAATGCAAAGTCCCCACTCTGGCATAGTGATGTGCAAGACGATAGGGGTGCGGAGCTTGTTAATTTGGTAATGGAAATGTATATGCATGTGTTAAATTTGCCGGAGTACCTCCCCAACCTGTTCCGGGAGGGCGGGTGCAACGTCGAATATTGATGTAATACTTGCAAGTGAGAGAGCAGCACCCCACGTCCATAACTGGCAAGTAAGAGACCATATAACGGCCAGTGATCTCTACTGTATAATGTTTTAAATAGTAACAACCTTGGGAGATGTGCCAGTAGAGTGGGTGGAGCTGTTTAATTATGGTCGGACAGATTGGGACCGACTCATGCAGGGGTTCAGTCCTCCAGAGTTCGGAGAGGACGTACAGATCATTGATAAGGCTGTAGAGGAGCTCGTGATCTCTGCGCAGACGGCCATTACAAGGGCTGTACCTCGAGTTGCGCGATACATCCGCAGGAAGTCCACTTCGTGGGCCCCTGAACTGACTGTATTCAAGCTGTCGGTTAGGACGGCGAGGAGCAACATCAAAGAAGCTTTGCCCACAACGAACGACAATACCATCTCCGTATTTATCGTCGTCTCAAGCAGAGAGGTAAGGATCAATTGGAAAGTGTAAGCTGCCAGTCCTCGGAAAGATTTGTGAATGATCAGCTTGGAAAAGACCCTTGGGGACAAAACTGTTCGAGAGAAAATTAGATCACCAATGCTGTTATCAACACTACGTTGCGAGGATGGTGGCACGACCAAGTACTGGAAAGAAACAGCAAGACTGTTGTTGGATACGCTGCTGCCACATTACACTGAAGAGCAGGATTCGTAGGAGCAGCGGGAAATACGTCAGGCGCTTTCGGAGCAATATGTCAATGACGTAAATGTTTATCCTTTCTCTGCAGAGGAGGTAGAAGCAGCTATCTACACCTTCTCAAGAAAGAAGATCCTGGTCATGGCGGGATCCGTGTGGAGATCTTACAGGGTCTTTCACACCTGGTCGTCCCAGCACTAAGTGGTATTTAACACACCTATCTACAGAAGGGCTACTATCCACTTAAATGGAAAACGGCGGAAGTGGTAATTATCAAGAAGTCCTTGACAAGGATCCAACGATACCGAAATCTTATCGGCTAATTTGTCTCCTAGATGTGATGGGCAAAGCTTTTGAGAAGTTGCTGACTGACAGACTCCTCTGAGTCACCTGGCTTTGCATGGTATGACTGATAGGCAGTTCGTCCTCCGAAAGGGTTGCTCCACTCAGTAATGTGATCAATGAGGTTTGCCGGACTGTTCACTCAGTCACATCAAGGTGACTTTTGAATATATTTGGGGGTATCAGTGATCAATGAGTTACAAATATTTACTATTAAAAACAGTCTTGATCACGATTTAATCAAGACTGTTTTTAATAGTAAATATTTGTAACTCATTTATCAGTGATACTCCCATAATATATTCAAAAGTCACCTTCATGTGACTGAGTGAACAATCCGACAAACCTCATTGATCACATCCTGAGTGGAGCAACCCTTTCAGAAGACGAACTGCCTATCAGTCATACCATGCAAAGCCAGGTGACTCAAGAGTCTGTCAGTCAGCAACTTCTCAAAAGCTTTGCCCATCGCATCTAGGAGACAAATTAGCCGATAAGTGGCTGTCGTCGCGTATGCGGATGATCTCGTAATTTTGGTAAAGGTCGACACTCGTAATATGATTGAGGAACGCTCTTGGCTGGTTATTTCCCTGTTAATAGGTTGTTGTCAGAAGACTAAAATGTCTATTGCGCCACAGAAATCACTATATATGCTTTTTAAAGGCAAGTGAAACAGGGACCCAATAGTCAGAATTAATGGGCAGATAGTATCGCGTCAGAGATATCCCCGTTACCTTGGGGGTATATGTAGATGAGACATGGAGTTTCATTCCGTATATCGAGCAAATGACATCTAAGTTCTTGGCATTGTTCAACAAATTAATATCAATTGGACAAACAAGATTCCATCTACATTCAAAGGCAATCCATATTTATCACAACAGTATATTGGCTCCATAGTAGGGCATGCATCTAGTGTGTGGGCCCACAAGTTAGCTCTGGTGCGGCCTGCAGCTGCTGTCAGGCGAATACAGAGGAATGTTTTGATGAGATGTATTGGTGCATTTAACACGTCCCACAGATGCACTATTGGTAATCATGGGGCTATGCCCAATAGACTTGATAATAAGGCAGCAGGCAGCCTTCCACTGACTGCATAAACAAAATATTGACGAAAGGCAAAATATTATGGGCATTCCGCTGATACGTGTTAAAGCTATTAAAGAAAGGGTTATTGACATTTCGCAGGAAGAATGGGATAGGTTTTAAAACGGCCTGTAGAGTCCACATGTTTCTACCCACCATAAGGGAAAGATTTAAGAACAAACTAATGAAGCCCTTGCACGGCCTAGTTCATTTCCTTACTGGTCATGGTCCCTATCCTAAGTACCTACATCGGACAGGAAAAGGCCAACACCAGAGTGTGACTGTGGTGCCCACGAGGGATCGTCTGAACATACAGTATTTGAGTTTAGCTAGTACACAAATATGACACACAGTACGATTCTGGTGATCAGAGCCGGCACTGTTACCAATAGTGGCAAACCTGGACAGGACAGAGCGAATCCGCCCTGGGATGAGGCGACCATTGGTCGGACCACCTGGGGATAGGTCGCTATACTTCTGCTGACATGGATTAGAAGAGAGGCAGTGATTGGGAGGTCAGGGGTAGTGCAGGTGGAGGTTGCCTCTTGATAATCCGTTACGTGTGCGCGCTCAAGGTGTACTGTACAAAAATGTAAATATGTAAATATATAGTTTGTTTAAGTCTTTGGCTTGTAGTAGATTGTAGTTGTTGTTAGTTCAGTATGGTGCTGGAGGGATCAAAGGTATGTTGTAAAAGTAGTGGTTTCCTGGTAGTAGCGGTCCGCCTCCCCGTGGCTAGGAACGGGCAACTCTGTGGAAGATTCCATTGAGGCTAAGAGGCCGATTATTTGTTTCTTATTACTGTTTAGTTTACTTGTATTGCAGTGTGCTCAAATTAATACACCACTTTGTAAAACAGTAGCAATGTTTAGTGTTAACACATCCACTCAAAAATGTTACAAAGTGGGTTATTGTATGTATCAATAAATCTGAAAAAAAGATCTGTTCCAGTTTACTGTGTCGGCTACTGTGAGAGTCAGCATCGACAGAAACAAGGAAGGAGAGAATCTGCGATGCCAGTGACAGCAATCGAAAAACATCTGTACAAAGCACTTGAAGTTTAATCCAAGTCTTTATTTCTAGAACGAAAATAAACCTAACTTCCTGTGCCTGCTGTGCCTTCTACATGCAATTACGTTACTTGTTATTTCTACTCGCAGAACGCAGGCTAAGTAGCCTCTTCCTATTACTCAGTACTGATGATCTCGAAGTCTGGGACCGAACTGGGGAGACCAGCGATGGACGGCTGGTTAATCAATTCCTGGAGGTGTGGCGCTGCCCATTCTATCCACTGACGCGTGGATCAGCGCCTTTTTGATGCCGTTTCACGGCGCTGCGCTGGTCGGCGTAGTCGATGCTTTACGACTGTACACAACGAATGTCCGTGTGCCTGCAGACTTGGGGCAGGCCTACGGATTGCTTCCAACAATCTAAAAAACATCGATTCGAAAGTGGAGTTTCAACTTCTGCGCCGTCTGCTTCGGATGTCGGATGTGGACACTGTACTCGTGCAAGAAGCTCGTTTGGAGACCTTTCCAGACTCCTATGGTTACGCTTGGTATGTTATGCTTACTGATTATGTTGGTAGCGGCATGTCGATAATGGTGCGAAATGGCGTAGAGATTAACAAGGTGACGTATTTCGCGTCAGCCAGAGGGTTGGCGATAACCACGCAAGGCACACATATTGTTATCACCTGTGCCCCCTTTGGCACAGGCAAGAGACGGGACCTCCCGTGTTTCTATTTGGAGGAAATCACGCCTCTCTCCCTGGCACTCTATGATAGCTATCTCCTTGGAGATGAGTTCTACAGCGTGCTTCATCCGAAATATCAGTACCTCAAGTACGTCATTTGTCCTGAAGTCCGTTTGCTTGAGCAAGAAGTACTTCTTCTAGATGCTTGGGAAAATGTGCATGACGAGCGCCCCAGATACACATACGTCTCCACTCACTGTACGAGTCACCTCCATCACATTTATGTCTCCGCTGGTGTATCAGCAGCGACGATGGACGCAGAAAGATGGTCGTTAGTTTTTTCCAATCATAGTGCATACATCTATACTATCTCCCTTTGTCGTCAAAAGGCGTCAAAAGGCTGCTGGAAAATGAGTGTAGCGTACCGTCAGAGGCGGAATGTAGTCGACTCATAGTAGAAACAAGAACTGCTTGCGAAGGCCGACTGCTGAGATGCATTCCACGCTGAAATGGTGGCTCGAATGCGCTGGACCGGCACTACGGCGCGCGACATGCAGTGTGGAAGAGAACAGTCCCTTTGGCATAGCCACATGATGGAACATTACTTTACCTTGCTCCGGGTAAGCCCACCGTCCCACGATAAAGAGGCGGAGATTTGTTGCATCCCGGTGAAGATAATCTCACAACCAAGGAGACGTTCCTTTTCCACGACAGCTCCCCATGTCATTCCGCACAGAACACAGTGTACACATGCTGCTTCATTGGGCTATCAAATTTTGCCTCCTTTATGGAATACAGCGATCTGTTCCTCTTTCCTTAGATGGAAAAACCACTGCGTGTCAGGCATTTCCAACAGATTTTTGAGGTGGAACGTTTCCTAAACAGAGAAAGCGGATAATTCTAGAATGCAAGGCCTCCACCAAGCCTTCCACTCCTTAAATAAATGTGTAGCATTGAAGTACGAATATGTAGAGGAAAATTAGCACCATCGACAAATTTCATGGTCCCAGGTTAATTGTTTCGAGGTGATACGTAAAACTTTTGAGGCTAACCATCGCAAGCAGCTCAGGACACACGCAGAACACAATGTTTCTTACCATATTTCATTATTTTGTGAGTTTGTTTCACATCAAGTAGTACACAAGTAGGGAAGTACCTGAAGGAAGTTCAGTACGAGTAGCATCAGGTTGGCGCATAACTTAGTAGCGTTGTTGTTTTGCGTGTTCGTATTCCGGATGTTACAGGTTTATTTATCGACTGTCATTTTCTATTTGTATTTCACTGTTGATATTAGAGTTTACATGTTGTCGTTTTGTCGTTTGGAGATAGTGAGTGGAGCTGTGGACGCCAGAAAATGGAGTGCCACGTGGAGAAGTCAGCACATTTACAATAAACTTATCTGTTTGTGATCAGTAGAGGAGTGACAGTAGCGAAGGCAGCCAGAAACATTTGTGCAGTGTAAAGGGGATAATGCCACTGGATAGAGCAAGACAAGAAAAAGGATTTCTTGTGTGAAGGGGAATCGTTTTGACATGAATGACTCTCCACGCTCAGGAAGACTTTCGGGGTTTGATGAAGATCGTTTAAAGGCGTTAATCCACAATGGTCCACGTCAGTGTACTCGAGAACCGGCAATTGTGATGAAATGTGATCATTCCAGCGCAGTGTGACATTTGCACAAGTGGGGAAGCTTCAAATATCAGGTGTGTGGATACCGCACGATCTAAGCCCAATTCACCAAAATCAGCAGGTAGCCATTTGTGCATCTCTGCTTGCTAGCTATCAATTGGCTCGTGAACAACTCCTACCGTTCCTATCACGTATCATTACTGGTGATGAGAAACAGGTCTTTATGCTAATATAAGGGAAAGAAAGGAATAGCACAGACTAAACAAAGCAGCAGCTTCCCGTACAAAACCTGCGCGCAGCCACAAAAGACAATGCTATGAATCTGTTGGAGCAGCGACGATGTAATGTATTACGAGTTGCTTCCCCGAGGTGTAACAATCACTGCTAAGATTTGTTGCCAACAACAGAGAGTTCTTGCAGGCACAATCCGAGAACAACGACCAGGAAGACTGCGTGAAGTGGTTTTTTTTTTTTTTTTTTTTTTTTTTTTTCCCCATCAGTCTACTGACTGGTTTGATGCGGCCCGCCACAATTCCTTTCATGTGCTAATCTCTTCAGCTCAGAGTAGCACTTGCAACCTACGTCCTCAATTATTTGCTTGACGTATTCCAATCTCTGTCTTCCTCTACAGTTTTTGCCCTCTACAGCTCCCTCTAGTACCATGGAAGTCATTCCCTCATGTCTTAGCAGATGTCCTATCATCTTGTCCCTTCTCCTTATCAGTATTTTCCACATATTCCTTTTCTTTCCGATTCTGCGTAGAACCTCCTCATTCCTTACCTTATCAGTCCACCTAATTTTCAACATTCGTCTATAGCACCACATCTCAAATGCTTCGATTCTCTTCTGTTCCGGTTTTCCCACAGTCCATGTTTCACTACCATACAATGCTGTACTCCAGACGTACATCCTCAGAAATTTCTTCCTCAAATTAAGGCCGGTATTTGATATTAGTAGACTTCTCTTGGCCAGAAATGCCTTTCTTGCCATAGCGAGTCTGCTTTTGATATCCTCCTTGCTCCGTCCGTCATTGGTTATTTTACTGCCTAGGTAGCAGAATTCCTTAACTTCATTGACATCGTGACCATCAATGCTGATGTTAAGTTTCTCGCTGTTCTCATTTCTACTACTTCTCATTACCTTCGTCTTTCTCCGATTTACTCTCAAACCATACTGTGTACTCATTAGACTGTTCATTCCGTTCAGCAGATCATTTAATTCTTCTTCACTTTCACTCAGGATAGTAATGTCATCAGCGAATCGTATCATTGATATCCTTTCACCTTGTATTTTAATTCCACTCCCGAACCTTTCTTTTATTTCCATCATTGCTTCCTCGATGTACAGATTGAAGACTAAGTGCGAAAGGCTACAGCCTTGTCTTACACCCTTCTTAATACGAGCACTTCGTTCTTGATCGTCCACTCTTATTATTCCCTCTTGCTTGTTGTACATATTGTATATGACCCGTCTCTCCCTATAGCTTACCCTACTTTTTTCAGAATCTCGAACAGCTTGCACCATTTTATATTGTCGAACGCTTTTTCCAGGTCGACAAATCCTAATAACGTGTCTTGGTTTTTCTTTAGCCTTCCTTCCATTATTAGCCGTAACGTCAGAATTGCCTCTCTCGTCCCTTTACTTTTCCTAAAGCCAAACTGATCGTCACCTAGCGTATTCTCAATTTTCTTTTCCATTCTTCTGTATATTATTCTTGTAAGCAGCTTCGATGCATGAGCTGTTAAGCTGATTGTGCGGTAATTCACGCACTTGTCAGCTCTTGCCGTCTTCGGAATTGTGTGGATGATGCTTTTCCGAAAGTCAGATGGTATGTCGCCAGACTCATATATTCTACACACCAACGTGAATAGTCGTTTTGTTACCACTTCCCCTAATGATTTTAGAAATTCTGATGGAATGTTATCCATCCTTTCTGCCTTATTTGACCGTAAGTACTCCAAAGCTCTTTTAAATTCCGGTTCTAATAGTGGATCCCCTATCTCTTCTAAATCGACTCCTGTTTCTTCTTCTATCACATCAGACAAATCTTCACCCTCATAGAGGCTTTCAATGTATTCTTTCCACCTATCTGCTCTCTCCTCTGCATTTAACAGTGGAATTCCCATTGCACTCTTAATGTTACCACCGTTGCTTTTAATGTCACCAAAGGTTGTTTTGACTTTCCTGTATGCTGAGTCTGTCCTTCCGACAATCATATCTTTTTCGATGTCTTCACAATTTTCCTGCAGCCATTTCGTCTTAGCTTCCCTGCACTTCAGCGACTTGTATTTCTGTATTCCTGATTTCCCCGGAACATATTTGTACTTCCTCCTTTCATCAATCAACTGAAGTATTTCTTCTGTTACCCATGGTTTCTTTGCAGCTACCTTCTTTGTACCTATGTTTTCCTTCCCAACTTCTGTGATGGCCCCTTTTAGAGATGTCCATTCCTCTTCAACTGTGCTGCCTACTGCGCTATTCCTTATTGCTGTATCTATAGCGTTAGAGAACTTCAAACGTATCTCGTCATTCCTTAGAGCTTCCGTATCCCACTTCTTTGCGTATTCATTCTTCCTGACTAATGTCTTGAACTTCAGCCTACTCTTCATCACTACTATATTGTGATCTGAGTCTATATCTGCTCCTGGGTACGCCTTACAATCCAGTATCTGATTTCGGAATCTCTGTCTGACCATGGTGTAATCTAACTGAAATCTTCCGGTATCTCCCGCCCTTTTCCAAGTATACCTCCTCCTCTTGTGATTCTTGAACAGGGTATTCGCTATTACTAGCTGAAACTTGTTACAGAACTCAATTAGTCTTTCTCCTCTTTCATTCCTTGTCCCAAGCCCATATTCTCCTGTAACCTTTTCTTCTACTCCTTCCCCTACAACTGCATTCCAGTCGCCCATGACTATTAGATTTTCGTCCCCCTTTACATACTGCATTACCCTTTCAATATCCTCATACACTTTCTCTATCTGTTCATCTTCAGCTTGCGACGTCGGCATGTATACCTGAACTATCGTTGTCGGTGTTGGTCTACTGTCGATTCTGATTAGAACAACCCGGTCACTGAACTGTTCACCCTCTGCCCTACCTTCCTATTCATAATGAATCCTACACCTGTTATACCATTTTCTGCTGCTGTTGATATTACCCGATACTCATCTGACCAGAAATCCTTGTCTTCCTTCCACTTCACTTTACTGACCCCTACTATATCTAGATTGAGCCTTTGCATTTCCCTTTTCAGATTTTCTAGTTTCCCTACCACGTTCAAGCTTCCGACATTCCACGCCCCGACTCGTAGAACATTATCCTTTCGTTGATTATTCAATCTTTTTCTCATGGTAACCTCCCCCTTGGCAGTCCCCTCCCGGAGATCCGAATGGGGGACTATTCCGGAATCTTTTGCCAATGGAGAGCTCATCATGACACTTCTTCAACTACAGGCCACATGTCCTGTGGATACACGTTACGTGTCTTTAATGCAGTGGTTTCCATTGCCTTCTGCATCCTCATGTCGTTGATCATTGCTGATTCTTCCGCCTTTAGGGGCAATTTCCCACCCCTAGGACAAGAGAGTGCCCTGAACCTCTATCCGCTCCTCCGCCCTCTTTGACAAGGCCGTTGGCAGAATGAGGCTGACTTCTTGTGCCGGAAGTCTTCGGCCGCCAATGCTGATGATTTATCAAAATTTCGGCAGTGGCGGGGATCGAACCCGGGACAGAAGACGTTTTGATTACGAATCAGAGACACTACCCCTAGACCACGGGTACTACTCCACGATAAAGCCCCCCCCCCCCCCCCCCCCCGCATTCTGCTACATTGACAAAAAACACTGCGCGTGAGATGGGTTGAGAAGTCATTCCACGCCCTCCTTATTCACTTGATCTTCAGCCCTCAGTTTTTCACTTTTACTGCTTTCTATCGAACAGCCTATGAGGAACTTGCTTTTCGGATGAAAATGCGCTCCGATGACGGCTCGACGAGTTCTACACCGCAAAATCACGTGATTTCTACAGCCGCGGTATCTAAAATTTACCTCTGCGCTCGCAGACTGTTGTAAATAGTGAACGAAAATATGTTATAGGTGACTACAATCTGTGTTACGTGTATATACGAGGTACGACAATAAAGTAATGAGACTGATTTTCTTTGCAACACGTGTCAACCCTGCAGGCTTGCATGGGCACAGTATCTTTGACCTCTATAAGCTGCTTCTAGTCCAAGCGGCACATCATGCGTTGTACTGTAATAAGTTAACACATGTTTGTGTCACTCGTCACGGAAATGTGCAAAGGTATGCCATTTCCTTTTGCGTTAAATTGGGTAAAAAAATCGACGACAACTTACGGTAAGCTTCAGAAGGCTTTTGGAAAGGAGGTTATGTCAAGGGCTCAGATTTTTCTTTGGCATAAAATGTTAAGTGAAGGCAGAACGAATGTTGAGGATGTAGACCGCAGTGGACGACCATCAACCTCACGGACGGATGTCAACTTGGCCAGGGTGGATGAACTCGTACGGTCTGATCGAATTATCCGTGAAAAGATTGCGGAAGAACCGAACATCAATCTAGAAACGGTCTGTCTAATAATAACTGAAGATCTTGGTATGAGAAAGATTTGAGCAAAAATTGTCCCCAGAAATCTCACACCACAACAGCGAGAAATGCGGAAAAATGTGGCAGCCGATCTATTACAGCAAACGGAAATCAATGCAGAATTGTTGAGCCCTGTTATCACTGCTGATGAAAGTTGTTTTTTTTTTTTTTTTCAGTACGATCCAAAGACAAACGCAAAGTTCGCAATGGTGCTCAAAGGGATCACCCAGACCAATAAAAAGCTCGCATGTCAAAGTCAAAAGTGAAATGCGTGCTTGTGTGCTTCTTTGATTCCATGGGAATTGTTCATAACGAGTGGGTGCCACCTGGACAAAAAGTTAACCAATATCACTACAAAGAAATTTTAGAAAGACTTCGTAAAAGAGTTCTTCGTGTCCGTGCCAACATTACTGATAATCGGATTCTGCATCACGATAATGCGTCGTCCCATACTGCTCTGTCAGTACAGAAATTTTTAACCTCCAGACAAATTTCAATACTACCACAGCCACCTTATTCACCAGATATCGCTCCGTGCGACTTTTTGTATTTGCAAGAGTCAAAACGGTGGTCAATGGACACCATTTTCAAACAACACAAGATGTCCAAAAAGCTGTGACGAGGGTCTTGGAGGAATTACAGAAGATGAGTTCCAGAAATGTTACCATCGCTGGCAGAAGCGCTCGAAAAGTGTGTGGAAACAGAAGGGAACTACACTACTAGCCATTAAAATTGCTACACCACGAAGATGACGTGCTACAGACGCGAAATTTAACCGACACGAAGAAGATGCTGTGATATGCAAATGATTAGCTTTTCAGAGCATTCACACACGGTTAGCGACGGTGGCGGCACCTACGACTTGCTGACATGAGGAAATTTTCCAATCGATATCTCATACACAAACAGCAGTTGAGAGGCGTTGCCTGGTGAAACGTTTCCGACTTTGATAGAGGTCGGATTGTAGCCTATTGCGATTGCGGTTTATGGAATCCCGACAGTGCTGCTCGCGTTGGTCGAGATCCAATGACTGTTAGCAGAATATGGAGTCGGTGGGTTCAGAGGGTAATACGGAACGTCGTGCTGGATCCCAACGGCCTCGTATCACTAGCGCTCAAGATGACAGGCATCTTATTCGCATGGCTGTAAAGGATCGTGCAGCCACTTCGCGATCCCTGAGTCAACAGACGGGAACGTTTGCAAGACAAAAACTATCTGCACGGACAGTTCGACGACGTTTGCAGCAGCATGGACAATCAGCTCGGAGACCATGGCTGCGGTTACCCTTGACACTGCATCACAGACAGGAGCGCCTGCAATGGTGTACTCAACGACGATCCTGGATACACGAATGGCACAATCTTACTTTTTTCGGATGAATCCAGGTTCTGATAACAACATCATGATGGTCGCATCCGTGTTTGACGACATCGCGGTCAACGCACATTGGAAGCGTGTATTCGTCATCGCCACACTGGCGTATCATCCTTCGTGATGGTATAGGGTGCCATTGGTTACACGTCTCGGTCAACTCTTGTTCGCATTGACGGCACTTTGAACAGTGGTCGTTACATTTCAGATGTGTTACGACCCGTGGCTGTAACCTTCATTCGATCCCTGCGAAACCCTACATTTCAGCAGGATAATCCTCGACCGCGTGTTGGAGGTCGTGTACGGGCTTTTCTGGGTACAGAACATGTTCGACCGCTGCTCTGGCCAGCACATTCTCCAGACCTCTCACCAACTGAAAACGTATGGTCAATGGTGGCCGAGGTATTGGCTCGTCACAATACGCTAGTCAGTACACGTCATCCAAGCTCTGTTTGACTCAATGCCCAGGCGTATTAAGCCCGTTATTACGCCAGAGGTGGTTGTTCTGGGTCTGATTTCTCAGGATCTATGCACCCAAATTGCGTGAAAATGTAATCACATGTCAGTGCTGGTATAATAGATTATTCCAGTGAATATCCGTTTAGCATCTGCATTTCTTCTAGGTGTAGCAATTGTAATGGCTATTAGTGTACTTCGAAGGAGACAACATTAAACTTGACTAAAACGGTAAGCAATATTTTTTTCCACATCGGTCTCATTACTTTATTGTTGCACTTCGTTTTGCATTTATTAAAGTTATGGGAACAACTTACGCACCAACCAAGTAACAACGAAGCTTAAGCGAGTTTGTCACTAAATCGCCACTTCAAACCTCAGTGGAACCGCCTGCGAGCAGAGGAGCAAAGCGCGAGCGCAGTGAGGCCTGGGACGGCAGCAGGTTTTGTGGTAATAAGGGAGGCGGTGGTTCGTGCACGCCACGGTCCGCTACGCGGGCTCTCCCGGAGCCGCGGCGCCTCGTTAGCGGAAGCGCGGCGGCCGCTTCTTGCCGCCGTCGTGACCGCGCCGCGGGCAATTAATCCATTACCACACGGCCGCGCTTCTTTCCCCACTCAAGGTCCCGCCGACCCAAGGACCCTCCGGCGTCGCTCAGAGAGACGCAAACCGTCCATCACGCTCAAAAAGGCATCAACTGAAGTTTCTTGCAGTTCCTGTGTAACACCTACCTTCCGTCAAGTAAATCAGTTGACCGCTAGATAGTTTATCTGACACGTCTACGTAAATATAGGTTTTTCAGAGGGCATCTAGTGTCAGTCAGAAGATATCTTCTCAGATATTCACAGTGGTGTTCATGGTGTTCATAGCCGAGCGGTCTAAGGCGCTGCAGTCATGGAATGTGCAACTGGTCCCGGCGGAGGTTCGAGTCCTCCCTCGGGCATGGGTGTGTGTGTTTGTCTTTAGGGTAATTTAGGTTAAGTAATGTGTAAGCTTAGGGACTGATGACCTTAGCAGTTAAGTCCCATAAGATTTCACACACACTTGAACACATGGCGTTCAAATAACGAAAGTATCCGTACTTACTAGTCAACTAAGAGCATCGACACTTTGAAATTGGATCGTTACCAGCATTACTGGTACAAGCTGGTCCCACAAGGTTCCAAAATGTTGTATGTCTCTGCAGGAGTCACATTTCTATATGATTTAACGAGATAGGGACAATCCGTCTTGTTATTTACAGAAGCTTCGTTATTAATCTATGCAAATATGTACTGACTTGACGAGTGCTCTACAGCCTTACGAAGGCACAGAAGGAAAAAGTGTAAATCCCTTCTTCTTCATCTACATCTACATTTGTACTCCGCAACCCACCCAACGGTGTGTGGCGGAGGGCACTTTACGTGCCACTGTCATCACCTCCCTTTCCTGTTCCACTCGCGTATGGTTCCCGGGAAGAACGACTGCCGGAAAGCCTCCATGCGCGCTCAGATCTCTCTAATTTTACATTCGTGATCTCCTCGGGAGGTATAAGTAGGGGGAAGCAATATATTCGATACCTCATCCAGAAACGCACCCTCTCGAAACCTGGACAGCAAGCTACACCGCGATACAGAGCGCCTCTCTTGCAGAGTCTGCCACTTGAATTTGCTAAACACCTCCATCACGCTAACCAAATAAACCTGTGACGAAACGTGCCGCTCTTCTTAGGATCTTCTCTGTCAACCCGACCTGGTTAGGATGCCACCCTGATGAGCAACACTCAAGTACAGGTCGAACGAGTGTTTTGTAAGCCTCCTCCTTTCTTGATGGACTACATTTCCTAAGGACTCTCCCAATGAATCTCAACCTGGCACCCGCCTTACCAACATATAATTTGATATGATCATTCCACGTACGCAGATATTTTACAGAAGTAACTGCTACCAGTGTTTGTTCCGCTGTCATATAATCATAAAATAAAGGATCCTTCTTTCTATGTATTCGCAATGTATTACATTTGTCTATGTTAAGGGTCAGTTGCCACTCCCTACACCAAGTGCCTATCCACTGCAGATATTCCTGCATTTCACTGCAATTTTCTAATGCTGCAACTTCTCTGTATACTACAGCACCATCCGCAAATAGCCGCATGGAACTTCCGACACTATCTACTAGGTCATTTATATATATTGTGAAAAGCAATGGTCCCATAACACTCCCCTGTGGCACGCCAGAGGTTACTTCAACGTCTGTAGACGCCTCTCCATTAATAACAGCATCCTGTGTTCTGTTTGCCAAAAACTCTTCAATCCAGCCACACAGCTGGTCTGATATTCCGTAGGCTCTTACTTTGTTTAACAGGCGACAGTGCGGAACTGTATCGAACGCCTTCCGGAAGTCTAGGAAAATAGCATCTACCTGGGACCCTGTATCTAATAATTTTTGGGTCTCATGAACAAATAAAGCGAGATGGGTTCACACGATTGCTGTTTCCGGAATCCATGTTGATTCCTACAGAGTAGATTCTGGGTTTCCAAAAACGACATGATACTCGAGCAAAAAACAAGTTCTAAAATTCTAGAACAGATCGACGTCAGAGATATAGGTCTATAGTTTTGCGCATCTGCTCGACGACCCTTCTTGAAATCTGGGACTACCTGTGCTCTTTTCCAATCATTTCGAACCTTCCGTTCCTCTAGAGACTTGCGGTACATGGCTGTTAGGAGGGGGGCAAGTTCTTTCGCGTACTCTGTGTAGAATAGAATTGGTAGCGCGTCAGGTCCAGTGGACTTTCCTCTGTTTTTACGCCCTTATTGGGCCACGTCAGTCAGTCATTTTCTGGTCTTCCTCTTTCCGAACTGCCCAGTACCTTTTCATTTGTTCTGATCTTAATCGTCCTTTATTGTCTCTAAATGGTCTTTTTATAATATGTCGTTTGTCTATTTTTGGTTTAAATCTTATTTTTATGTTCGTCATTTTCTTAAAATTTTCTGTTTTGTTTTGCAAATCTTTCAGGATTAATCGTATCTCTTTCATAACCTCCCTGGTTTCCTTTATCCACCGTACATGTTGCTTCATGTTACAAAGTTTATCTATAATTTTTCTTGACAATCTGGTTTCATGGTGTCCTCGCAATGCGACCAAGAAGAGAGATCCTTCTCTTCCGTAAAGTATATGTGATGAGCTCCAGTTCACTATACACCACTTCATTTGGCACTATCCGCCATTGTCCATCTTCTTGATAATCCTTTTTATGCAAGAACGGCCACTTGCATCTCCTGGAAACTGTAGTGTTAACTTTTAAATCATTACAGAATTCTCACATATTTCTCGAAATCACTACGAAGCCGCAGATTTGGCAATGCAGATGCCGACGTTAAATACTGTAACTTTAACACGTATTACATAACTTGGGTTTGGAGTCTGTCAGGTTTTTCAGGAGAAACTGTGGCGTTTCCTTCCCGTAACGGGAATTTAGATGTCTTGGTATCAACGCTGATGAGAATCTTCATAGAAGATGTTCAAAATATAATTCTTCATACTTTCCCGGCGATCTGTTGACATCTTGGATATACGGGAATCCAGCCGGCTGTTGGCGTCGTTCTCGCACGATATTTCAACAGCGTGCCTCAGTGTCTTCCTCAGGTGCTACCTGAGAACGACGCGAACAGTCGGTTCGATTCCCGAATATCCAAGATGTCATCGTCAAAATAGTCTTCAATATTTTCTCCGGCGCGTCGCTTACTGGCACAGAGTCGAGTTGGAGTAAAGGTAAACACAACAGCGTGGCACGGACTTCATTCAGTTTTAAAAGGTACGACGCTTTCAGTACACCCTGAAAAAGACCACAAATTTACACAGTAATTGGGCTCACCTGCGCTTCGGTTATGAAACCATCTGCAACAGTCTGAAACGAAACAGTCATTTTCTGTACTGGAAAAGAAAAGTGTTAAATATCGAGGCCGAAAAATAAGTCCTCTCCAGGAGCTGCCATATCTAATTGAAACACAGCGAAACATGCAGCCATACAGTTACGATTGTTGGCAAGGCTTACGGATAGGTGCACATTAACGACTCAAAATATGAAGACAAGAACCCTCTAGGTTGAAACCCATATTGTTAAGTCAGTTCTTCTGGCCAATTTGATGACGATTTTTGCAGTTTTTCCACATATTTTCTAGTAGAATTCTGAGCTTGATTTACTTGTTACGCAAACAACGCTACAATACAGCTTTCAACCACATTTTAGTCAGTTTTCATTATGCCAGTGAATATTAACAAATAGAACCAAGAAATTAATCCAATAAATTTGTTAACATCGTCGAACATAAATTTTTCCAAGAAAGAAAAATATTGTAGATGTCGTCAAGTTGGCTGGTCGGAGTGGCCGTGCGGTTCTAGGCTCTACAGTCTGGAGCTGAGCGACCGCTACGGTCACAGGTTTGAATCCTGCCTCGGGCATGGATGTGTGTGATGTCCTTAGGTTAGTTAGGTTTAATTAGTTCTAAGTTCTAGGGGACTGATGACCTCAGAAGTTAAGTCGCATAGTGTTCAGAGCCATTTGAACCATAGTGTACTGCTAACATCGAAACCGGTTGCATCTGAACAAAACCAGTAAATACGGGTGTAGGTGTTGTCCTCAGTACATATAATATAAAATGGCAACTGTTGTCGTAGTATGCGACAGAAAATGTATGTACGGTGAGGGGATGTGACAGCACGTCGGCCGCCGCGGCCATTACCTGCAGGTGGGTAGGCGGGAGTCGTGCTCGGCGCGGCGCGGCGCTTCGTGCGGACCCACCAGTGTTTTAATCACGTAAGGCGGCCGCCGCTGGCTAGCCGCAGCCGGCGCCTCCGTAATGCACGTTAAGAGCGCCGGCCGGCGATGAACAAGCACAAGTCCTTCACATTTTATTACGAAATGGAGTGGAACAGCAACAAACGCCGCCTTGTGGCGTGTGGGCGTGTTTGCCGAGAGGGACGTCGCTGAAAAGAACGCATTGTCGCGAGCAAAGACAAAAAAAGGAAAGAGAAACAGAGAGAGAGAGAGAGAGAGCGAGCAAGAGGGAGGGAGGGACGGGAAAGGAACGAGCCGGCTGAATAGGCGGACTCGCGGGAGAAAAATGGGTGAAGTGCGTACACATCTCTTTTCAGCTGCAGAATATTCCTTTTCTTTCCGAGTATTATGTTCGGATTTCAAATCCGCTGCGCGACTTTGACAAATCAAAAGCACTTCTCTATTTCCCATCCCGCTACTCCTCTTTCAGCGCTCTCTTTCAGCGGCGCCAGCATCCCGTCGCGGTCCGTTCCCCCCTCCACTGCCTCCGCCTCCTCCTCAGTTCCCCCACCCCTACTATTCCCTCTTTCCCTTTCTCTTTTACTCTTCCTCTCGCTCATTCACTTTATCCACCCACCACCTCCACCCACCTCCGCCACCCCTGGCTCTCCCAATTCCATCGGAACAGGCACACACACACACACACACACACACACACACACACACACACACACACACAGACGCACAAAGCGGGCCGGCGCTACTGCCGTCGCAGTATAAAGGATGGGAGTTGTGAGTGACAAAACAATGCAGTGTTATTCTGGCTCACAATACCGTCTATCGGGCGCGCGGCCGCTGATAAAGGCTGCTTGGCACAAGTGAATGGCAGCGCCGCGCCACAGCTAGCTGGCTGGCTGCTGCTGCTGCCGCTGCTGTCTCGTGGCTCGCGGCTGCTGCTTCTGCTGCTGGACTCAAAGTACGCCGGACGGACACGCCACCCGACCTGCCGGCCGCCGCTTCCCGCTAGCGCCACCCTTTGGCTCGCCAAAATTAATGTCCTTCCGCAGCACTCGACATTGTTTCGTTCCTTACTAACGTCCAGCACACTGGACAAGAGTTGTAAAGCAACCGTAGTCTACCGTAGATTACCGTAAGCGTAGACTACGGTAGATTACCCAGTGGCTTTGGTCAGTTAACATCATGCCCACATTGCCTGTACATCAGGTGTGTTCCATACGTATTAGGCGTTATATTATAATACGAAGGGTGTCCAGAAAGTAAGTTCCTATCGGTCGTGAAATGGAAACTGCTATGATAATCCGATAAAGCTTTGCACAGATGTGTTGGGCAGTGTCTCTAGTATGACCCTAGATAGCATCACGTCGCTATTCTCATTTCTAAGCTCACAGTGAGCGCGTAAAGACGTCTAGAAAATAGTGTGTCTCTCCGAGTACGAGAACCTGGTGAGAAATTTCGCCTGAAGCTATGCAGCCAACATTACATAACTGTCGTGCGGTTTCTTCTTCAAGAAAATTCTCAGCTGCATTCTTCAGGTAAAATGAAGATGCTCCTGCATCGTTTTCAGTTGGAAATGTTTGATTGCCCACAATGCAGCCCGTAATTGACTCTCTCTGAGTTTCATCTCTGCTCACATGAACCACTGGCTATGAAGACATTTTGGTACGGAAAACGAGCTGTAGGCCAGCGTAGAGAATTAGCGGAAAGCACTGGCGGATGTCTTCTATGATGAGGGTATTGGAAAGTTGGTACAACGCTACGACAAATGTCTACGTCAGAACGGCGACTACGTAGAGAAGCAGCTGGAAGGTGTAGCTAACAGTAACAAATAAAACATTTCTGATTTTCACTGTGGTTTCCATTTCGCGATCAATCGGAACTTACTTTCTGGACAGCCCTCGTACAAACGTCTAAAAAATATGATCGACAGAAAGTGCAAAATGGCTAAGCAGGGATGGCTAGAGCCTTATCTCACTAGGGGTAAGATAGATACTGCCTACAGGAATATTAAAGAGACCTTTGGAGAAAAGAGAACCACTTGTATGAATATCAAAAGCTCAGATGGAAACTCAGTTCTAAGCAAAGAAGGGAAAGCAGAAAGTTGGAAGGAGTTTATAGAGGGTCTATACAAGGGCGATGTACTTGAGGACAATATTCTCGAAATTGAAGAGGATGTAGGTGAAGATGAATTGGGAGATACGATACTGCGTGAAGAGTTTGACGTAGCGCTGAAAGACCTGAGTCGAAAAAAGGCCCCGAGAGTAGACAACATTCCATTAGAGCTACTGACAGCCTTGGGAGAGCCAGTCCTGACGAAACTCTACCATCTGGTGAGCGAGATGTATGAGATAGGCGAAATAGCCTCAGACTTCAAGAAGAAATAATAATTTCAATCCCAAAAAAAGCAGGTGTTGACACATGTGAAAATTATTAGAACTATCAGTTTAATAAGTCACGGCTGAAAAATACTAACGCGAATTCTTTACAGATGAATGGATTAACTGATAGAAGCCGACCTCGGGGAAGATCAATTTGGATTCCGTAAAAATATTGGAACACGTGAGGCAATACTGACCTTACGACTCACCTTAGAAGAAAGATTAAGGAAGAGCAAACCTACGTTCCTAGCATTTGTAGACTTAGAGAAAGCTTTTGACAATGTTGACTGGAATACTCTCTTTCAAATTCTAAAGGTGGCAGGGGTAAAACACAAGGAGCGAAAGACTATTTACAATTTGTACAGAAACCAGATGGCAGTTATAAGAGTCGAGGGGCATGAAAGGGAAGCAGTGGTTGGGAAGGGAGTGAGACAGGGTTGTAGTCTCTCCCCGATTTTATTCAATCTGTGTATTAAGCAAGCAGTAAAGGAAAGGAAACAAAATTCGGGGTAGGCATTAAAATCCATGGAGAAGAAATAAAAACTTTGAGGTTCGCCGATGACATTGTAATTCTGTCAATGACAGCAAAGGACTTGGAAGAGCAGTTGAAAGGAATGGATAGTGTCTTGAAAGGAGGATATAAGATGAATATCAACAAAAGCAAAACGAGGATAATGGAATGTAGTTGAATTAAGTCGGGCGTTGCTGAGGGAAGTAGATTAAGAAATGAGACACTTAAAGTAGTAAAGGAGTTTTGCTATTTGGGGAGCAAAATAACTGATGATGGTCGAAGTAGAGAGAATATAAAATGTAGACTGGCAATGGCAACGAAAGCGTTTCTGAAGAAGAGGAATTTGTTAACATCGAGTATTGATTTCAGAGTCAGAAAGCCGTTTCTGAAAGTATTTGTATGGAGTGTAGCCATGTATGGAAGTGAAAAGTGAACGATAAATAGTTTGGACAAAAAGAGAATGGAAGCTTTCGAAATGTGGTGAAAGAGAAGAATGCTGAAGATTAGATGGGTAGATCACATAACTAATGAGGAGGTACTGAATAGAATTGAAGAGAATAGAAATTTTGGCACAGCTTGACTAGAAGAAGGGATCGGTCGGTAGTGCATGTTCTGAGGCATCAAGGGATCGCCAGTTTAGTACTGGAGGGCAGCGTGGAGGATAAAAATCGTAGAGGGAGACCAAGAGGTGATTACACTAATGGGTTTCAGAAGGATTTAGACTGCAGCAGGTACTGGGAGGTGAACAAGCTTGCACAGGATAGAGTAGCATGGAGAGCTACGTCAAACCAATCTCTGGACTGAAGACCGCAACAAAAACAACAGTTATCGTCCCGTCTGTTTCATAAAAACGATAGTATTTATAGCAAAATTGAAATTATCAATGTTTAATTCAAGTTTCATTCCAAAATTGTTAACAATTTTGGAATAAATCTTTCACCAGAGGGATGCTATAGCAAAATTGAACGAAACAATACAAATTTATCATATAGTGGTAGAAAACGCAATCAATATATCAGACATCGCTTCAATACTTCGACGAACTTATAAAAACATGTGTCTGTTATTCACATTTATCCGTAAGAACAGGAAACTCTTGCCTTTGATAATGATGAAGGGTTTTCTATTGAGAACAAAATAGCAGCACTAACTATTTATATATTATTTATGTTTTTGCGTCTAAACTGTACTTATTACTTACAAAATACAATTTAAATTCTGCAAGGATGTCAAATGCGCAATTGTCTGACAACACTTAGTAATGTACGGTTCTAATTATGTGCAAGACAAACGAAGAACAAAGAGAAGTCGTCAGCTCCAAGTTTCTCCCTTACACAATCATTTGTGTTTCTTACGCCACCAGCGCTACGAGTACTACCGGTAATTAACATTTACTAAATCATTTTAGTTGCGTACCAAAATTATCGACCTGTACGTTTGGTAGAGCTCGTCTCTACACTGCACAAAACAAACTACTTCTTCTGCGTGTGCGTGATGAACCTGTGACGACCGAAGTCGACCTCCGCCGTTGCAAAGTATCACCGGCTGATGACTTACGTCGGTGCATCTCCACCAGCGTGCGCGACGGAAACAAGCACAGCGATTTAGAAGCCCTGATTAATAAAGGATAGCAGATGGATCGCTAGTAGTATACAGGGTGTTTGACCATTATAGCTACAAGCAAAAGGCCAGTAGATGACAATGAAACAAACAAACAATTCTGAAAAACACAGGTCCAGAAACCAATGGTTTTCTCGATACGACATAAGCTCACCGGTCAAGGAATTGGTGACCCCAGTGGGCAGGTACGGATGAATTGTTAAGCCTTTACAGGTGGTGCAGCGGACGAGTCACGTGCTGAACTGTACGCGCACTGACTCTCCATGAGTATAAGGCACTAGTGATCGGTGATCGGTGAGACATTTACGTTTGAAGGGGACGTTGTAAGTAACCATGGGTAAGGACGTGACGGAGTAGCAAACACGGGTAATCGTTTTGGGCCGTACCATGGCCACACGGTGTGCGAAGTTACTGGATTTGTTGATGTTTCGCGGAGGACTGTTCAACCAGTCTACAAGCAGTGATGACGCACGCCAAGAGACACGACGTCAATATTGTGGTTGGAAAACATCCTGACCGGAAAGGCCCATAGGAGCATTTCATGGGTTGTGAATCAAATCGGTTCTAAATTACTGCAGGCAGTGAATGAAGGTCCATACAAACCTATTAGCGACAGAACATTGAGGAGTGAACTGCATGAAATGAACATTTGGAGTAGGTCTCCTCTCAAGAGGTCATTGCTGACGCAGGTACATGAAGACGGCAACAGTAAAGTTCATCGGGCTGGAAGAATATGGGACTGTTTTCCTGGAGACTCCGCCATCCTACTGGTTCTCGATTTACCTGCAATGCTGGAACAGTGGCTAAAACGTCCATATCAACATCCCCGCAATGCGGTGGAACTGCGCAATCAAATTCTCAGCGAGTGCCTCAACCTCGATGCGACGTAGCTGCACAACGTTGTGGAGTCACTTCACGTATGCGTGAAGACACTGGAGTAACGCACTGGTGACATCTGTAAAGTCACTCTGATGCAGACTCGACCGTTCTAAGAGCGCAGCCTGTATTCGATAGACGATTTTTTTTTTCTTGTCGTCGCAGCGATCGTCTGCCAAAGTCTACTTTTAGTGTCCTAAATCAATTTGTATAAAAAGTGGTTTTAACTTCGTATGGCTTTGGAGACGATTTCATCACAGTGTGACAATACAGTCCGTGTGGCATGTTTGTGTATTTTTTAATTAATTAGATATTAACTAACGGTGCAGTAGATTGTCTCGAATTTTAATCTCGTATTTTTACATAAGTAAGTTATAATTTCACTGCCAAACACCATATTTGCGATGAGAGTTTATAGTCGATAGAAAAAATCGATAGGGAAGGATGCGGACGACAGTGTGTCAGTGCAGCATGGAGTCGCACGTTCCGTGGTTAACCGATTTTCCGAGTACAATATGTTTCTCGCATAATAAAAATGTTGTTCAATAGAATAGTTGAGTATAATATTAAGTGAACTGCAGTGACTGACGAATAAAAAGCGGTTTTCTGGGTTTCTAAGTAGCGGAATAGTTTTATTTTGTATTTGTATTACTCCAACAATAGCCTGACGTTCTCTGTCAACGTACTTATTTGCGCCACAAAATTTGCGATGTCAAACTTCCACCGCTACGATGCAAGCAAAAAAATAGTCAAATAGCTCCAAGCACTATGGGACTTAACATCTGAGGCTATCAGTCCTCTAGACGTAGAACTACTTAAACCTAACTAAAATAAGGACAGCACACACATCCATGCCCGAGGCAGGATTCGAACCTGCAACCGCAGTAGCAGCGCGATTCCGGACTGAAGAGCCTAGAACCGCTCGCCCACACCGGCTGGGGATGCAAGCATACGCAATGGTAGTTTAGCTAACGTGGAAGGGCAGGGCTGTAGTAACTTACCGGCGTCTTATTGGACGCTACTCATTAATACAGGCACATTCTAGAAGCTACACAAGTGAGTTCAGCACAGACGCTCTGTAAGTGGAAGGCAACGTACTGTGACAGCATTAATGAACTCTCCTGTGCGCAAGTTTTGTAAATGTTTGTTTTGAGAAATTTAATAAAATTGTGCGGCTTATATTTTGGAAACTTTAACGACAATACTCATTGTTGTCGTAATAATATTCGTTTCATTCCTGGTTCATAATTTCAAAACACTAGTTTATACAATCCTGGAAATTGAAATAAGAACACCGTGCACTCATTGTCCCAGGAAGGGAAACTTTATTGACACATTCCTGGGGTCAGATACATCACATGATCACACTGACAGAATCATAGGCACATAGACACAGGCAACAGAGCATGCACAATGTCGGCACTAGTACAGTGTATATCCACCTTTCGCAGCAATGCAGGCTGCTATTCTCCCATGGAGACGATCGTAGAGATGCTGGATGTAGTCCTGTGGAACGGCTTGCCATGCCATTTCCACCTGGCGCCTCAGTTTGACCAGCGTTCGTGCTGGACGTGCAGACCGCGTGAGACGACGCTTCATCCAGTCCCAAACATGGGGGACAGATCCGGAGATCTTGCTGGCCAGGGTAGTTGACTTACACCTTCTAGAGCACGTTGGGTGGCACGGGATACATGCGGACGTGCATTGCCCTGTTGGAACAGCAAGTTCCCTTGCGGTCTAGGAATGGTAGAACGATGGGTTCGATGACGGTTTGGATGTACCGTGCACTATTCAGTGTCCCCTCGACGATCACCAGAGGTGTACGGCCAGTGTAGGAGATCGCTCCCCACATCATAATGCCGGGTGTTGGCCCTGTGTGCCTCGGTCGTATGCAGTCCTGATTGTGGCGCTCACCTGCACGGCGCCAAACACACATACGACCATCATTGGCACCAAGGCAGAAGCGACTCTCATCGCTGAAGACGACACGTCTCCATTCGTCCCTCCATTCACGCCTGTCGCGACACCACTGGAGGCGGGCTGCACGATGTTGGGGCGTGAGCGGAGGACGGCCTAACGGTGTGCGCGACCGTAGCCCAGCTTCATGGAGACGGTTGCGAATGGTGCTCGCCGATAGCCCAGGAGCAACAGTGTCCCTAATTTTCTGGGAAGTGGCGGTGCGGCACTGCGTAGGATCCTACGGTCTTGGCGTGCATCCGTGCGTCGCTGCGGTCCGGTCCCAGGTCGACGGGCACGTGCACCTTCCGCCGACCACTGGCGACAACATCGATGTACTCTGGAGACCTCACGCCCCACGTGTTGAGCAATTCGGCGGTACGTCCATCCGGCCTCCCGCATGCCTACTATACGCCCTCGCTCAAAGTCCGTCAACTGCACATACGGTTCACGTCCACGCTGTCGAGGCATGATACCAGTGTTAAAGACTGCGATGGAGCTCCGTATGCCACGGCAAACTGGCTGACACTGACGGCGGCGGTGCACAAATGCTGCGCAGCTAGCGCCATTCGACGGCCAACACCGCGGTTCCTGGTGTGTCCGCTGTGCCGTGCGTGTGATCATTGTTTGTACAGCCCTCTCGCAGTGTCCGGAGCAAGTATGGTGGGTCTGACACACCGGTGTAAATGTGTTCTTTTTTCCATTTCCAGGAGTGTATTTTCAACTCTGAAATACCTAGTGACGCATTCGAAGCGATGTACTACTTGATCTTGATACGTAATGCTGGATACTGCGTTCTTACTCCTTAAATTAGCAGAGAAACGCGTGTATTTCATGTTTTCTGTTTCTTCGAGTTTGAGCTTTAGCACAATTTTTGTAGCAATGTTTACAGTATCAAAATCACCTTTTGCCGCACTTTAAATATTGCTAGAAAGGAAATGCATTGGTATCAATTGTTTTTGATGTCGAATTGAAATGCCGAGTGAATCAGCATTGTAAGACCAAAGCATTGACCAATCACAGATTTGTTTATGCGCTACTACAGGCTGACGGTAGCAAATGGCGCCACACCCTAGCTTGCTAGCTGTTTCGAATGTGTTTTTCTGGTTGTTTAATTTTTTTCTGAGTGTATGTCCAGGTGTGACATAAGCGGTTTGTGCTATTCTGGTACAATTATGTGTCACAGAGCGACTAATAACGCACATCACTGTATTGGTATATGTATTTGCTATGTTGTGTAGCTGCCTTGTTTATTCGTGATGTGAATAATGTATCATCCATAGTTAGGATAATATAAATGTTTTGTGGGAAGCTTAGAAAATTTCGAATTTTTTGTAAGTTATTACAATTGACTCATGCTCTTTAAAAATTTTATATTTTGCAACATATCCATTATAAATTGTGCAATTTAAAAGATATTTGCACAGTGCTGAGTTATTTCGATGAGACATGTACTATAAGGCGTGATTTTCCGTGAAAACAGATGCTCAGGTTTATTAGAAAAAATCGCTTATGTTGCAGTATAGTGGCCGTGCGGTTCTAGGCGCTACAGTCTGGAGCCGAGCGACCGCTCCGGTCGCAGGTTCGAATCCTGCCTCGGGCATGGACGTGTGTGATGTCCTTAGGTTAGTTAGGTTTAATTAGTCCTACGTTCTAGGCGACTGATGACTTCGGAAGTTAAGTCGCATAGTGCTCAGAGCCATTTGAACCATTTTTTTGTTGCAGTTTATTTGAACTTACTTATCTTGTAAGTTTCGTTACTTTTCGGCCAAGGTGTCTTACTGTTATTGACACTCAAATTAATAAATCCTCGCTGTCATAGGAAATAGTTCACAGAATTAATGCATGATCAAAGTTGTCCGTATCTGTAATACGAGAGTAAATGCATAATAAAGCAGTTATCATACTGCTTAGAGTCGCTATACTTTTAATTTATTGGAAATCCTATGAGTCTTTCTCGGTTCCGATGGCGTAGTATGGGATTAGGCCTGCACGAGGTTACAAATACAAATTTCAGCACAGTGACAGTGTATTTAAGTTCATGTCGTGCATTCTTTTCGTCGTCCCTTGTGCTGTCTTTTGCATTCCACACACTGAATATTCTGTTTAAGGTAGTTTCATCTATGCCCATCCGTAGAGACGTTTTCCCCTCTATCGCTGCTTCCAATACCATGATAACAGTTTCTGGACGTAGACATACCCACATGTCTCCCTCTACTTTCACTGCTCGTGTTTCACAGACTACTTCGCTTGTCCATTCTTACTACTACGACTCCATTTCTTATTTTCCAAGTCGACTAAACTTTTAACATCCGCCTGTCACACCACATTTCAAACGCTTCCAGTCCAATTCTTCTCCTGTTTTGCTTTGAGCTACGTTTGAAACGTCCCTTTAGAAAAATTAGTGATTTACTGTGCTGGTAAATCCCTTACGTTATTTGATTTTCAAACAGCTGATCAAAACTGAACTTACTCAGAAATTTCGCTCTTTACCTATTCTGATCAACACTAGACTGACACAAAATATTTTTTAGCGCAACGCAGTCTGACTTTCAATAATCCCTACAAAAGAATGGTCCTGCCTAACATTAACCTATACCTTTCACAAATCACTTACCTCACAAAAATCTTCGTTACTCAAGCTACTGCAATACAGTGAGCGCCACTACTGCCAGCTAAATAAAAGATTCAAACTACTGAAGGCACTAACTACTGATAGGCACAGTTAGCAAATGAAAGAATTTGATACAGAATAAACAATGTATTTACCTTAAAAGTATTCAAAAGTCATAATATATATATAAGTTCATGACATCCAGTCTTACAAATTTCAAAACTCCGCCATTTCTCTCCCCACATCCACCACTGCTGGCGGCTCACCTCCAACTGCGCAACGCTAATCGCTATTAACATCCAGCTGCCCAACACTACAATGGCCAACAACAATGCAAACCAGCCACAGACTGCACACAGCACAGCCAGTAATTTTCATACCGAGCGGTACGTGGCGTTACCAATATAAAAACCTAAACAGCCTACTTACACGTTTACTTTCGTTCAACACTGTGTTATGCCCGTTTTACACGATGAACGAACTTGTAATCGATTGAAAGCAGTTGCGTAAATGGCTGTCGTCTATCGTCTGAACGGGTTCACTGTTATGACTGCCGCTCGTTAGTTTTAGGGGTAAAGGAATAGGGGCAGTTCTAAATTCGGTACTAGTAGCCTCACTGCGCATGCGCGAGCTAGGAGATGTCTGCTGTGGTCACGTCTCAGCTCAGTGCTGGGTCTGCATATTGCTTTCAGGTGCACTTACAGTATGTCGAGTTTTGTTTCTGTTTATGGTCGTTTCGTTATCACAACGAACTTTCTGACCGAGTATATTTCGAAAATATTTTCTCGGAAGCTTTTAAATCTTTGAAAATTTGGTAAATAATTAATGTGAAATCACGACTTTGGCTAGTAACGCTACGCTGTGTTTACGTTTATCATTTAAACACGCTGCGACAAGATCTTGTAAGTTTACAGTTCGAGCCTAGTACATTTGGAGCGCTTCAGTAAGACTATAATCTTTCTTGAACATTTTCGTTCATCGTGTAAAAATGGCTTTAGGGACCTTCAGTTTTCAAGAACTTGCTTCAGTTTCAGCTCACTATTTGATAAGAGAAGAACTATTTGGTAAACGAGAGATCCCTTCGCCAGCAACTAGCTACATCAGATATCTTCGTTGCTTCATTATTCATGCATAATATTTTTGGAGGACTTACCTGGTTTCTTCCGCTGTATTTTCAACAGTTGTATATTTTATCGAGCCAGGGTCTCTCTCTCGTTCATATCGGTTAGTTTTATTTGTACATCACTAATATGCTCCCGCCGCGCAGGATTAGCGAAGCGGTCTAAGGCGGTGCAGTCATGGACTGTGCGGCTGGTCCCGGAGGAGGTACGAGTCCTCCCTCGGGCATGAGTGTGTGTGTTTGTCCTTAGGATAATTTAGGTGTAAGCTTAGGGACTGATGACCTTATCAGTTAAGTCCCATAAGATTTCACAACCCATTTGAACATTTTTTAATATGCTGCCCTGAGTAGGCTGTTTACATCATACTGCAGCTCTTGTACCATGATCGCAAGTATAAATCACAGTTCCGTCAGTTTATAACAGCAACCCTTCCGTCATTTGCGAATATAGACAATTTACATCAACACTACTGACAAGAAAGTGCCTCGCCTGACCCGCACCCAAAATCTAACATTTTCCCGAATGCTTCGGCATTTGGAGCTCTCACTTTTCTCACATTCATGCCTGACCAAGCCCTGTATACACCATAAATTTGGACGAAGTTGGTGATGACGAGTAGTTGCAGTCCCCTTAGCAGGTAACACCCAACGTGTAATCTACGTTCGAAGTCACTGAGCTCTTCTGATTGACCGATTCTACTGTTACCACTTCTCTACTGATAATGTAACGCCGCAGTCTTCTCGTATTTATTCCTTATATGTGGGTACAGTGTTTACCTTGTGGCACTGACCGTTAATTTCACTTGGTAGACAGCTAGGTACTTCGGTATCTAATTATGCCTTCGTGGGTGCGTTAATCACTCATAAAGCAACACAACCCGCCTCCTTTTATACAGGTGCTTCTACGAGTCGTGACATCTAGTGATTAGTTCTGCGTCCGGATGCTTTTGATCAGATGGAGTACATGGTCGTATTGCTTGCTTGATGTCTTGCCTCGGGTCCATAGCGATACATGCAGCACACATTAGGTGGTTAAAAGAAGTCTGCTGATGCATCGGTTTGGCTGGCTTTTTCGACGGGTGTTACCAGTCGCATAATCCAGTGGGCTATGTGCGAAACGCAGTGCAAGATGTTTAAAACTGATCCATGACTTATTCTCAATTTTTCCACTATAGAGTCGCTTGTGACGCACGGGTTGCGATTCCCGTGTTTCCTCAGAGAGGTAGTCCGAGTCTTCGTTCTTCCTCATTCGGACTTGCCATGTGCCATGCCGTGGGGATTTAAGTTTGTATCAGAAATGTATACACTTCCCGGAAAAAAAAAATAGAAAAATAAAATCTTTTTCTAGGTGCTAATAAGAAACTTTCGACTACACCTCATACTGCATCGACAGACATGACTGAGAAAGTTACAGAAGCTAGACCTGTGATTAGTCAAGAAAGATGATTTGCCGAGTAACAAAAAGGCAGATACAGTCTAACACAGTAATATCAGCGATATTACGAAAGTATGACGCAGCGTTCTCCCAGTACATAATTTGTTGGGAGCTACAACTGGCTAATGAAGTAACCCTAAGCTGTGGTGTGTTGGCTCTCTGCTTTGCATATTTATAGCCGAACTCGGTTCCGGTGCGTAATCTCGGTAGCACACACCGTCGGGTGGGCAAGCCCGGGATACGCGCCGAGTGGTGGGAATGGGCAGATGGGAGCGCGCGCGACGTGTCGTGCGGGCGGGCGATGCCTCAAGGGGCGGCGTCCTTATCCGCCCGCGCCATCGCACGGAAAAAAAGCCAAACTTCTTACGCCGGGCCGTGTACTATGCAAATGATCGCATTCGGCCGTTGTTCGCCGCCGCATAAAAGTCCACAGCGGCCGCTGTGATGTATGCGCTTTGTACCACAGGGCGCCTGACCGCGCCCCCACACTGCCGTGAATGCGCCCGTAATCGCATCAGGGCACTGATTGCCGCGAAATACGAGTGTGCGACAGTCAGCCCTCCCACAGAAGAGTTCTGACGTTCTACGACGTCGCTGTCGTCACATCGCGTGCCCGTCGTTCGTGTCTGTCTCCATAGGTTAGGAAATATTCGTCTGAATTACTGTCGGTATACCTGGAATGTCAACGAAAACCCAAGTGTGTTTTTAATTCAATTTACCGTCGTGCTTTTCGTTTTTAATATTTATTGGCCACTCTTTCGTTCCCTCTGCTAAACACTCAGCAAATATAATTTACAGTGATAAAAGTTCTTCTGTGTATTATGCCGCGTCATTGCTAAAAAAAAAAGCTAACAACAATTATAAACGAAAACCGACGTTTCTGCCGAATCGCAATGGCCTTCCTCAGTACACGACTGGTTTAGCTTGGGGATAGGTGCTTCTATTTATTACAGACTATCGGTGTCTGACGTCACTCTTGTAAAACTTTTAATTGAACCTCTAATATGATTGGCTAGTCATGGCATAAGGGAAGATGGAAGGAAAGATGCTATTCGTGGTGTAAGTAGGCTGTTTAGGTTTTTTTTTTATTGGTAACGCCACATAGCGCTCTGTATAAAAAATCACTGGCTGTGCTGTGTGCAGTCAGTGGCTGGTTTGCATTGTTGTAATACTCGCCATTGTAGTGTTGGGCGGCTGGATGTTAACAGCGCGTAGCGTTGCGCAGTTGGAGGTGAGCCGCCAGCAGTGGTGGACGTGGGGAGAGAGATGGTCGAGTTTTGAAATTTGTAAGACTGGATGTCATGAACTGCTATATATATTATGACTATTAAGGTAAATACATTGTTTGTTCTGTATTAAAATCTTTCAGTTGCTGACTATGCCCATCAGTAGTTAGTACCTTCAGTAGTTTGAATCTTTTATTTAGCTGGCAGTAGTGGCGCTCGCTGTATTGCAGCAGCTTGAGTAACGAAGATTTTTGTGAGGTAAGTGATTTGTGAAACGTATAGGTTAATGTTAGTCAGGGCCATTCTTTCGTAGGGATTTTTGGAAGTCAGATTGCGTTGCGCCAAAAATATTGTGTGTCAGTTTAAGCACAGTCTTGTATAATTGTTTTAAGGACGTTTCAGTGGATGTCCATGTCGTCAACGATTGGTAGCTGTTCGCCAATCAGCGTTCGGCTTCTGGTCGGCAACCTTTCCTCCTTGTGTGCGTGGAAGTGGACTGACAGTTTCTCTACAGCTGATTGTGCAGATACGACCGTGTCCCGTGTAGCTTCTGTCCCGCGACCGCTCGCGGCCCGTTGGACTGGGATGGCCGGCAACCAGGACGCCGGGAGTTTGTAGCCATCTTGTCTGCATTGACAGACTGCTTAATAATTTCGATCGCCTCCCGTATTTTGCGTTCTCGCATCCACCAGAAGCCGAACGCTGATTGGCGGACAGCTACCAGTCGCTGACGACGTGGACAACCACGAATAGCCTCTTTCCTTCCATATTCCCTTACGTCATGACTAGCCAATCATATTAGAGTGCCAATTAAAAGTTTTACAACAGTGACATCAGACATGGATAGTCTGCAATAAATAGTAGCACCTATCCCCATGCAAAATCAGTCGTGCCCTGAGAAAGGCCGTTGCAATTTCGGCCGGATCGTCGGTTTTAGGTTATTATTGTTGTTAGTTTTTTTTAGCAATTACGCGGCATAATATCCAGAAGAATTTTCATCACTATGACACCGGCGGCGGAAGCCTACGTTCTTATATAATAATTTACAGTTGTTCATTATGTAATAGCTACAAAAATTATTCCAGATTTCATATAAGTAAACATAACTTTTTCTAACCATGCTCGTGAGATAATAGCGAAAAAGGAAGGAAAAAAAAATAGCTTGTGACGTCCTATCAACGACGAGAGCATTAAAGAGATAATATAAGCTCGGATTAGTGAAGAATAACGAAGCCATAAGGTATAGGGAAATATGGGTGCAATGTGGGGGAGAACCAATACGAAACAGTAAGGATGAAAGACAAGAGAGAAGCATTCACATTACAAAGACAATGAAGGAAATAAAAGAAAGGTTCAGGAGAGACATTTAAAATCATAGTCAAAAGATATCAATGACAACATTCCCTGTCCCCAGTGGAAGTGAAAAAAAATTACTGCACCTGCTGAATGAAATAGTCTAATTAGGACAGAACGGGGAATGACAGTAAACCGAAGGAACACAAAAATGATGAAGTCTAGTAGGAATGAGGTTAGGCCTACTGATAAACTTCGCATCCTGTCTGGAGCGATGTAGTAGATGGAGTCAAAGTAAATTTAGAAAATTAAAAAAAAGACCCACCACGAAGGAATTATCCCAATGGGACGGAAATCGCTATTTGTTATTGTCATGTACAGACAAACAAATGACACAATTTCAGAAAAAATCGATGATTTATTCAAGAGGAAAACTTCACAAACTGAGCAAGTCAGTAACGCGCTGGTCCACCTCTGGCTCTAATGGAAGCAATTATTTGGTATGGTATTGATTGACCGAGTTTTTGAATGTCCACCTGAGGGATATCATGTCAAATTCTGTCCAACTGGAGCATCAGATAGTCAAAATCTCGAGATGGTTGGAAGACCCGGCATGTAATGCTCCAAACGTTCTCAATTAAGGAGATGTCTGGCGACCTTTCTGGCCAAGGTAGGGTTTGGCAGGCACAAAGACAAGCAGTAGAAACTCTCTCCATGTGCGGGTGGGCATTGCCTTGCTGAAATGTATGCCCAGCATGGGGCTAGCCATGAAAGGCAACAGTAGGGGCCGTAAAATAACGTCGACGTATCACTGTGTTGTGAGGGTGCCACAAATGAAAGGGGCCCTGCTTTGAAAAGAAATGGCATCCCATACCATCATTACTGGATGTCGGGCCGTATGGCGGGCGACAGACAGGGTGGTACCCCAGCGCTGTCCTGGGCATCACAAGAAATGTCTTCGGTCTGGAACCTCGTTGAGTAGGGGCTGAATTATCTTCAGTGATGGGTCCCGCTCCCAAATGACCCCTGATGACCAGTGAAGATGTATCTGGAGACTCCCCACACAGTGGTGGGATAAGATCCGCACAGTTGCCCGCCATACGGTCCGACAATCGGGAGTGATTGTCTAAGTCGCCTTTTCGTTGCACAGCAGGACCCCATTAAGAAAAGAATAGTACAGGCACTCTGCCGAAACCCTGTGTTGCCTCCATTCGTGTGACAGACACTGAGGTGGCAGAAGTCATGGCAAACCTAATGTAGTGTATCAACTCCTTTTGCCCGGCTGGTGCAGCAGATCGAAGAGGCAGGGACTCAACAAGTCGTTGGAAGTCCCCTAAAGAAATATTCAGCCATACCGCCTCTATAGCCATCCATATTTGCGAAAGTACTGTCGGTGCAGGATTTTGTGCACGAACTGTGTCCCATATTGTTCAGTGGCATTCATGTCCGGCGATATGTGTGGAAATATCATTCGTTCGAAAGCTCCAGGATGTTCTTCAAACCAATGACGAATAACTGCGATCAGTGTCATGGCGCACTGTCATCCATAAAAAATCCATAGTTACTCGGGAATATAAAGTCTTGAGTAGATGAAAATTGTTTCCATTGGCCGAATATAACCACTTTTAGTCAATGATCTGTTTAGTTAGACCAGAGGACCTAGTAAACACTGCCGACACGACCAGCTTCCACACTGCCATGTTGTTAACTTAAGTCCATGGCTCTGTCGGGTCTGTGCCACACTCGAAACCTACCATCAGCTCTTAGAAACTGAAATAGGGACTCATCTGGCCAGGTCACGGTTTTACAGTAGTCTAGGATACTACCTACATGGCCATGAGCCCAGGAGAGACGCTCCACGCGATGTTGTGCTGTTGGCAAAGGCACTCACGTCGGCTGCCTGCTGCCATAGCCCATTAACACCACACTTCTTCCCACTGTCCTAATGAATACCCTCGTCGTATGTCGAATTTCTACGGTAATTTCACATATTGTTGCTTGTGTCTTAGCACTGATAACTATACGCAAACGCCGTTGCTCTCGCTCGTTAAATGTAGGTCACCAGACTCTGTATTATCAGTGGTGAGAGGTAATTCCTCAGGTTTCATACTCTAAGCATTCTCTTGACACTGTGAATCTCGAAATACCGAATCCCCAAACCGAAATGGAACGTCCCATGCGTCTAGTCCGAACTGCCATTCCGCGCTCAGAGTCTGTGAATTCCCGCCGTCACCATTTCACATGAGTCCATGAATCAGTAGAGAGCTCCACCAATGCACTGACCTTTTATGCCTTGTGTACGCGATACTGCCGCCATCTGTATACGTGTACATCGCCATCCCACGACTTTTGTCATTTCAGTGTATTACTTCCAGATGAAACTTACCGGAAACGTGTTCATGCTTAGAATGAAAACTACCAGGTGATCAAAAAGTCAGTATAAATTTGAAAACTGAATAAATCACGGAATAATGTAGATAGAGAGGTACAAATTGACACACATGCTTGGAATGACATGGGGTTTTATTAGAAGCAAAAAATACAAAAGTTCAAAAAATGTCCTACAGATGGCGCTTCATCTGCTCAGAATAGCAATAATCAGCACAACAAAGTAAGACAAAGCAAAGATGATGTTCTTTACAGGAAATGCTCATTATGTCCACCATCATTCCCCAACAATAGCTGTAGTCGAGGAATAATCTTGTGAATAGCACTATAAAGCATGTCCGGAGCTATGGTTAGGCATTGGCGTCGGATGTTGTCTTTCAGCATCCCTAAAGATGTCGGTCGATCGCGATACACTTGCGACTTCAGGTAACCCCAAAGCCAATAATCGCACGGACTGACGTCTGAAAACCTCGGAGGCCAAGCATGACGAAAGTGGCGACTGAGCACACGATCATCACCAAACGATGCGCGCAAGAGGTCTTTCATGAGTCCAGCAATATTTGTTTTTTTTTTTGTTTTTTGGTTCTAATAAAACTCCATGTCATTCCAAGCATGTGTGTCAATTTTTACCTCTATATCTACGTTATTCCGTGGTTTATTAAGTTTTCAAATTTATACTGACTTTTGATCACCCGATATGTAATTAATCTACTTGACTTAATGCAACAATCTGTTCTTCTGGAAGAAAAAAGACATTGTTAAGTATCTGTAATGAGATGAATGACCGGTCGCTGTGACCGAGAGGCTCTAGGCGCTTCAGTCCGGAGCCGCGCTGCTGCTACTGTCGCAGGTTCGAATCCTGCCTCAGGCATGAATATGTGTGATGTCCTTAGGTTAGTTAAGTGTAAGTAGTTCTAAGTCTAGGGGACTGATGATCTCAGATGTTAAGCCCCATAGTGCTTAGGGCCATTTGAACCATTTGAGATGAAGGCCATATAAATGCAAAAAAAAACCTGTAACTATGACTGTAGCCATAGATTAATAATATCTAGGGTGCAGCATAGGGTACTCCTTGTCACCTACATGAAAGGGGGTAGATCCGTGGTGTTCATGTGGCTATGGTATGAGGCTGTCGTTTACATTTTGTACAAACACTTCAGTATTACACGCATTTGACAATCACACATTTCATTATGACGAGTGTGTGCTGAATAGTAATGCCTCCGACTTTTTTCATGAAAACGATAGATATTAAATAAAACTAACTTTATTAACATTCTACATCCTTATTCTTCATGTCTACACATTTCTTTCCAACATCTCTAAAAACGAGATAACAGTTTCTTGGTACTCTCACTGTAGAATGTTTGACTTCGTTGACGGAACCTCAACCTCATTTCTGCTTGCACCGCTTCATTATTATCAAAACGAAGGTGTTCTTTAAGTTTTGGAAACAGACGAAAATCGGATTGAGTCGATCGGAACTGTGTGGATGATGAACACTAGACGTCGGATTGTTGTAGATGCGGCAGCGCTCGTGTATGGTCTAACATTGTCATGCTGAAGGAGAGAGTACTCCAAGTGTGGACGAACTCTTCGAATTCGTGAAAATCAATTACAGCAAGCTGTTTCTCACGCTCCGTCATGTTGCGTTACACCTTGGCGTGTTACATGTTACAATTCGGACCCCTCTAGCAGCTGAATATTCCAGCTTGCACCAGCGAAGTGAGAAACAGAACTGAGTAATATGCACGACACGTAATAACTCAACCGATATTGAGAACAGATTAAAAAATTTCGGAGGAACTACTTTTCGGCATGCTGAATTCCAGCTACTGGTGGAAGAGTAAATTCGTCTAAGAAGTTAATGTGCTTTTCATAGTTAAGTACCGCTTGGGACTAATTGTAGTTATTATAATAGTAATTGGCACTTCGTGTGTTAATATCCAGACACAGTGTAATGAAGGCATAAAGTCCTGAGACAAATGCACGCGGCTGTATTCCCCTGTGTTTATGACGATGTCCCATACTCCTTGACAGAGCGTAGGGTAACGATACTGGAGACTCCGACCGCCATACTAGGCAAGGTCCTAGTGGAGGTGGTTTGTCATTGCCTTCCTCCGACCGTAATGGGGATGAATGATGATTATAAAGACGACACAACAACACCCAGTCATCCGAGGGAGGTGAAAATCCCTGACCCCGCCGGGAATCGATCCCGGGAACCCGTGTTCGGGAAGCGAGAACGCTACCCCGAGACCACGAGCTGCCGACTGTGACTATGAGACAAGTGCTAGATAAATTAGTCAGGGTGAGGGGGTGCTGCCAGTGAATTTGTAGAATGTATTCACATTTACATCAGTGTTCAGCAGCAGATGTGCTTTATATATGACATTCTGAGTAATTTTCTTCATACTGTTCAATTTCCCAAAACATTGTCCTTATTTTTCGGTATTCATGGAGTTCCTATGACGTGATGATGACTACGTCATCAGTTTCCCTACGGATGAATAAGAGTTAAGAGGATTGTACCAGAAAGAAGTTCTCAAGATTGTACCAGAAGAGAAAGAGACGAATTTTCTCCATCAAAATTTTTCAAGGTGTAAAAACCCGGTAATTTCCTGCATGTTATAAATCCAAATTCAGAATTTCTCAGGACTTCCACGCTTGCGTGTCAGGGAACTACTTCGAGATACCATCGCCGCGTAATTTATTAAAACAGGAACTTAACATTACGAAAAAATGCGGTAAAAACGTAAAATGTAGCGGTGGCGATCCTTTGCTTTCCTATGACAAAAATTAATTCATCTAACTATGAGACGTATGCATTTACCTCTTCGGAAATTCCACGAAAGTTTATTCTAGATATTGAATCCAAACTATTACGATGCCTATCACACGTGTTCGGAAAATTTTTGAACGGTATCCACCTGTGCTAGCGATGTAACGGCATTCAAAAACTGCAGAGCGCTTACGATCAAACTTACCTTGGAACATACTCCCGTCACTTTTCGAGTCAGTGAATGCTGGCGATAAAAATTCTGTTCTATGCACCTGAACTCTCAATCCACTGATTCTTGCGCTATGTTTATCGTTGTAGAGAGTGTCTCAAAGAAGAAATTCAAGCAGCCGTTTGCTAACTGTTCTGACACCAGCTAGAAAGTAACGTAATTGCAATCTCTACGAGAAAGAAGGTAGTGAAGGGAGACGAAAATTTAATAGTCATAGGTGGCTGGAATTCGAGCGTGGGAAAAAGGAGAGAAGGAAACATAGTAGGTGAATATGGATTGGGGGTAAGAAATGAAAGAGGAAGCCGTCTGATAGAATTTTGAACAGAGCATAACTTAATCATAGCTAACACTTGGTTCAAGAATCATAAAAGAAGGTTGTATACATGGAAGAATCCTGGAGATACTAAAAGGTATCAGATAGATCATATAATGGTAAGACAGAGATTTAGGAACCAGGTTTTAAATTGTCAGACATTTCGAGGTGCAGATGTGGACTCTGACCACAATCTATTGGTTATGAACTGTAAAATAAAACTGAAGAAATTGCAAAAAGGTGGGAATTTAAGGAGATGGGACCCGGATAAACTGAATAAACTAGAGGTTGTACAGCGTTTCAGGGAGAGCATAAGGGAACAATTGACAGGAATGGGGGAAAGAAGAACAATAGAAGAAGAATTGGTAGCTCTGAGGGATGAAGTAGTGAAGGCAGCAAAGGATCAAGTAGGTAAAAAGACGAGGGCTAGCAGAAATCCTTGGGTAACAGAAGAAATATTGAATTAATTGATGAAAGGTGAAAATATAAAAATGCAGTAAATGAAGCAGACAAAAAGGAATACAAACATCTCAAAAATGAGATCGACAGGAAGTGCAAAATGGCCAAACAGGCATGGCTGGAGGACAAATGTAAGGATGTAGAGGCTTACCTCACTAGGGGTAAGATAGATACTGCCTACAGGAAAATTAGAGAGACCTTTGGAGAAAAGAGAGCCACTTGTATGAATATCTAGAGCTCAGATGTAATCCCAGTTCTAAACAAAGAAGGGAAAGCAGAAAGGTGGAATGAGTATATAGAGGGTCTATACAAGGGCGATGTACTTGAGGACAATATTATGGAAATGGAAGAGGATGTAGAGGAAGATGAAATAGGAGATACGATACTGCGTGAAGAGTTTGACAGAGAACTGAAACACCTGAGTCGAAACAAGGCCCCGGGAGTAGAAAACATTCCATTAGAACTATTGACGGCCTTGGGAGAGGCAGTCCTGACAAAACTCTACCACCTGGTGAGCAAGATGTATAAGACAGGCAAAATACCCTCAGACTTCAAGAAGAATATAATAATTCCAATCCCAAAGAGAGCAGGTGTTGACAAATGTGAAAATTACCGTACTATCAGTTTCATAAGTCACGGCTGCAAAATACTAACGCGAATTCTTTACAGAAGAAAAACTCGTAGAAGCCGACCTCGGGGAAGATCAGTTTGGATTCCGTAGAAATGTTGGAACACGTGAGGCAATACTGACCTTACGACTCACCTTAGAAGAAAGATTAAGGAAGAGCAAACGTATGTTCCTAGCATTTGTAGACTTAGAGAAAGCTTTTGACAATGTTGACTGGAATACTCTCTTTCAAATTCTAAAGGTGGCAGGGGTAAACACAGGGAGCGAAAGGCTATTTACAATTTGTACAGAAACCAGATGGCAGTTATAAGACTTGAGGGGCATGAAAGGGAAGCACTGGTTGGAAAGGGAGTGAGACAGGGTTGTAGCCTCTCCCCGATGTTATTCAATCTGTATATTGAGCAAGCAATAAGCCGGCCGCGGTGGTCTCGCGGTTCTAGGCGCGCAGTCCGGAACCTTGCGACTGCTACGGTCGCAGGTCGAATCTTGCCTCGGGCATGGATGTATGTGATGTCCTTAGGTTAGCAAGGTTTAAGTAGTTCTAAGTTCTAGGGGACTAATGACCACAGCAGTTGAGCCCCATAGTGCTCAGAGCCATTTGAACCATTTTTTTGAGCAAGCAGTAAAGGAAAGGAAACAAAATTCGGGGTAGGTATTAAAATCCATGGAGAAAAAATAAAAACTTTGAGGTTCGCCGATGACATTGTAATTCTGGCAGAGACAGCAAAGGACTTGGAAGAGCAGTTGAAAGGAATGGACAGTGTCTTGAAAGGAGGATATTAGATGAACATCAACAAAAGCAAAACGAGGATAATGGAATGTAGACAAATTAAGTCTGGTGATGCTTAGGGAATTAGATTAGGAAATGAGACACTTAAAGTAGCAAGGGAGTTTTGCTATTTGGGGAGCAAAATAACTGATGATGGTCGAAGTAGAGAGGATATAAAATGTAGACTGTTTACTGGATACGAGTAAGACTTTCCTATGAATAATACGATGAATAATTTTGTGTGGAGGCAGACTAGATTTGTCGATTCAATTAGTATGAAGCCCTGAAATTGGTGTTATTTATTTATTTTTGCTTTCCCGTTCATTTTTTCAGAAAGCTGTTAATTGTTTACGGTATATTTGATCCGAATCATACTATAAAGCTAATACACAGAAGTAAATTAAAAATATTCAACATTTTCGTTCGTACCAAGGCAATATGTTTTTAACTGATTCGCAGTCGACAAAATGCGGTAATTTACGTAAGCTACACAGTTGGCAGAATGGGGCATCTTTTTTTTAATATTAAAGGATGTTAACAGAAGAAATTTAACAATTTCGTAAAAAGAGAAAAACTTTTTTTTTCAATTTGGTGAGAGCAGTAATATGTCCAGTTGAAGTACGAAGGATTACTGTTTATTTCACTATGTGAGTATTCGACGTTTAATGGCGCCGAATTTTGATTAATGTGAAAACAGAAAGAGCAAAAGATTCCAGTGACAGTATTTTGAAAGAACTGTATTCAATGGCAAAATATTAAGAACCATTGCTGTAACGACAACTTCAAACAATTGGATCTGCGTGTATGCTGAGAGCATCCACTCATATATCTGTTTATTTTTGTTGGTATTCTGGTAACGGAGTTGACTGAGTGTTACTCACAAACCAAAGATCATGATAGGAGTTTGTCTCGAATGAAAAACAGAACATAGTTGCACTAAATTATGTTTACATTAAACCTTGACCATGGTTTCAGCTAAAATACTGTAGCCTTCTTCAGCAGTCCTAAAAACGATCAAAATAACATCTGGACCAGTGATACAATCTGAACTTCAAAATTGCGTAAGTCATAACATATTACTTACATACACATTAATAAATGAGAAATGTCTTAACCCAGCGGCTGCGTCAAGACCAATAAAATAACTATAACAGACATAAGCCTGTTTCGAAGTAAAATTACAGATGGCACCGTATGTCTCCGCCACTACCTCTGTTATACTGGGCGCACGGCCGTCAAATGTGCCGCACACCGCGCACCAAAGGTTGCGCTCACCACACTTACCTACATCGCACCGTTTACCAGGCAACTAGTCAATATGTACGACAATAAATTAATAACAAACCTACATGTGCAAATGAAGGACCATATACTTATTAATATGAATATCCAACAAACGAAATACTGTTGCTTACGATAATTAGAGTGGTAGAACATTAACAATTTCATATAACAAAGTTTTTCGTATCACTATTTGATGCCTGATTCAGAAACTATCATATGCAATTAGATAGGAAATTAGATTTATTGGAGGAGGTGCAGATATCCATGCACAAAAAGTCTGACAATAGCAATTTACTGAATGATCAGTGCTATTTGAAAAGGACCAGCTTCCTTGAAAGTTTTCAGCCAGAATTGGGCGTAGCAGATTGGCTCTAGTAGTTACTCGATTGTGCCATATGATTGTCTTTGGAGATAAACTAATGTCTTACGTTACTGCTCCTGTAGGAATGTCTCATAAAGACTTATGAGCTGCTTTTATGTTAACAGTGGTTTGTGTTGAGACAGATATGTTAATGTACCCTTTGGTATCCTGTGCCATGTTACCGCACTCATGTACAAGAGTGCTAGACGTAGAACTAATGTCAATCATTGGTAGAGTGGCTATGTACAACGACTACGGTCCACTGGTAGAATTAGCCCTTTAAGCTATTAGAGCGTATAATATAAGCTGAAGTTATATTTGCATATGATAGTCTCATTTCTGAATCGTGCATCAAACAGTGATACGACAAACTTTGTTGTATGAAATTCTTAATGTTCTACCACTCTAATAATCGTATGCAACAGTAATTCGTCTGTTGGACATTCGTATTAATAAGTACACGGCCCTTCTTTAGCACATTTATCGTCGTATATATTGACTAGTTGCCTGATAAACGTTGCAACGTAGCTCACTGTGGTGAGCGCCACCTATGGTGCTCGGACTGCAGCACATTTCACAACCGTGCGCCCAGTATAACAGTGGTAGTTGCGGAGGACATAGTGTGCCATATGTAATTTTACTTACGTTAGAAACAGGCTTATGTCTGTTGAAGTTATTCTATTGGTCTTGACGCAGCTGCTGGGTTAAGACATTTTTCATTTATTAGTGTGTATGTAAATAATACTTAGGCAATTTTGAAGTTTATATGTAGATTCTATCACTGATCCAGATGTTATTTTGATCATTTTTAGGACTGCTGAAGAAGGCTATATTATTGTAGCTGAAACCATGGTCAAGGTTTAAAATAAACGCAACTTAGTGCAACTGTGGGCTGTTTTTCATTCGAGACAATTTCGTAACGGTTGCTGTTGTCCCTGCCATGATTAAAATAATGAGAGAGGAGTTTGTGTCTGTCTACGTCCATCACGAGTGTGCGGTATCTGAGCGTATGAGTGCATGACTTTAACTATCAGATTACTAATACCATTAATCGGATGCCGTCCCCACTGAAAACCAGCACACAACTGCGCGAAACACTTCCCGGCCTTTCGCCCCGTCCCACGCCCGGGTTCCCGGGTTCGATTCCCGGATTCCCGGCGGGGTCAGGGATTTTCTCAGCCTCGTGATGACTGGGTGTTGTGTGATGTCCTTAGGTTAGTTAGGTTTAAGTAGTTCTAAGTTCTAGGGGACTGATGACCATAAATGTTAAGTCCCATAGTGCTCAGAGCCATTTGAACCATTCGAATCTTCGCCCTGTTGCCGTTAGAGCGACTGAGTTCCTGGTCCTAATTATTTCTCTTGTTAACTGCAAGGTTAGATTTGTCTTAAATTTATGACCACTTACACCGTTATGGCGACAGAAGCACCAGATGTCACGCATACACAGCGGAGGTCGACAGGGGGGTTTCAAGTTTCTGTTTTCATGTATTGACCTTATTCTTGTAGACTATGTAATTGAAGGGGTAGCCAGGCAACATATCTGACATTAGTAAAACTATACTCAGCTGCTATAGAAGACGTTTTCGAATCTCTAAACTATGAAAAAATGGAACGTCCTAGTCATCTGAGCTACATTCGCTTTGCTGATTAAAATGTATACGGCTTCCTCTAGTGAAGATAAAATTTAACCATGAAGAAATCATACTTAAATTAAATACGAAAATCAGTTGCAGTAACATTAAAGTAAAGTATAATAAATATCAAACAGTACTGGTTTTTTATTCACTCAAGGTAATGAGTGCTATCGATATGGGATCTCAGGTTGAGTTCACATTTGTAGCTTTCGAGGCCATTAGGTGTTTGACATCGTTCGTCACATGTGTCTTCTAATCAAACTGCATGCCTATACAGTAGTGCGACTGCATTCGTGCTTTCACGTAAGACAAGTCATAGTTCATAGTAACTGACGGAAATGCCATTTAGTAAAACGGAAGATATTTCTGAGGTTCCCCATGGAAGCGTTATAGGCCCTCTGTTGTTCTTACCGTATTCAAACGATCTGGACGGTCTTCAGATGATGCCACCGTTTATCCTCTGCGAAAGTCATTAGAAGTTCGAAGCGAATTATTAAATTTTTGATACTATATGGATGATGTGACGGCAAATAACGCTGAATAATAAAAAGTGTGAATTCTTCCTTATAAGGAATAAAAACATTCAGTTAAATTTCGCTTACATGATAAATAAAACAAATTTAAAATTTTTTTCATAAACAGATGTAAAATTTCTTGATTTAACTAAATACCTATGGATTGCAAATACAAAAAACTTGTGCATCACAACTACCACACTCACACTGTCACCACATTTCACCACAATTGTGCCCAACGCATGACGCATCACACGACACGAAGGTCACCACACACGTCTTACCCACATTTCATTTTTTATTTTTTTGTTTCGTTTTTTGACGCCTCTGCGATGGAGGTGAGGTCAGAACCACGAAGTAGCTGAGGAAACCATTTTAGACGAATAACAGCCGACCAGGGAGGAGAGGAGGAGGGTGTCGCACTTTGTTGCAGTCTCCGCCCCTTCAAATATTACTTGGCGTCACTCGCATTGTTGCATGCGATTTTAGTAATAATACAAAAAGTTTAAAATGTGTTGATACAATAATGGCTTGTTTACATAAGTTCAAATGACTCTGAGCACTATGGGACGTAACATCTAAGGTCATCAGACGTTTACATAAGTACTTAACACATCGCTTTAGCGTTAAATCTAATAAATTACAGCGCAGAAACATGTTTTGATTGAAAACCACTAGACTTAAAATTTGAGAAGAAGGTCACACGTTGAACACCGCTCCTGATACTAATTTTAATGCTTAATGAAAATCACCTCAGTGGTATTTAGTGTACTAAGACTGGTTTTGTTCTTAGAACATCTTCAGGTTGCCACGTTGTGCTAAAGTCACGATGTAAACTATTAGTTGTATGTAACGTTTCCGGATTTAGTCTTTAACAGTATATAATTATGACAACCAGAGCATTTATATCATGATTTTAACAGAATTCGGTAACCTGAAGACGTCTTAAGAACAACAGCGGTCGTAGCACAATAAATACGTAATAATACACCTGAGGTTGTTTTCATTACTCATCAGAGTTATAATTTACCCAATGTAAAATCGAAGTATGCACTCGCCATTATCATGTTTCATGTTGCACTACGAATGCGAACACAGGTCTGAAGATTATGACTATGTGAGTGAGTAAAAGAGGAGAATGCTGTTCTCTGTTTTCTTTTTTTTATTAGTCATTTCGACGTAAGTTCCAAAAGTCTTTCTTCCTGATATTTGCTTTCTTAGTGGAAGGTCTGCCCCATTCTTCCTTTCCTTGCTAAAGTCTCCGCTCCACTTGCGGCTTACGAACTATGTCAGATTTCCAGAATGCGAATTTTCACTCTTCAGCGGAGTGTGCGCTGATATGAAACTTGCTGGCAGATTAAAACTGCGTACCGGACCGAGACTCGAACTCAAGACCTTTGCCTTTCGCGGAGCTTGGGTAGCTCTGTTGGTAGAGCACTTGCCCGCTAAAGGCAAAGGTCCTGAGTTCGAGTCTCGGTCCGGCCCACAGTTTTAATGTGCCAGCAAGTTTCATGTCAGATTTGGTTTTTATAGCACACACTTGCTACGTGCACCTCTACCTCACTGGCATGTCGGGTCGTAAGCCCATCGAAGTTGTTGGCAGACCCACATACAAGCAACTGCGAAATATCATGTGCTAAGTGTTTTTATAATACAAAGAATACTTTGGCATTTTCAAGACTCGTAGTTTTCACGCTATTCTGTTCTCCTAAAGTTAGGTATGGAGTTTGAAAATTGACATTTGAAAAAATCTGAACGCTCCACTGATTTTAATTTAATTTTTTTTATGGGGGGGGGGGGGTGGGGGGTGCGGTGGGCTGGGGGGGGGGGGGGGTGAGATGCCATGACTCCTTCAACACACACACACACACACACATCGCCATCTTGGAGCTACGATTGTATTCATGGAACTAGTCGACCACGGGCAGTCATTCACTTAAACATCGTGTGTGCTGGCGTATATTTAGTTTCGGTTTTTTCCTCACAATGAAATTCAAAGTTGTTCGTGTGGCGATGAAAGCTCTCTTTCCTTGTTAGGACCCAAATAAACAGTTTTGATCCTTCTCAACAATGACACAGTTTGCTATGAAAGAGTTTTGGATAGTAGCACGTTTCTTGCAGTTGAAAATTTTGTGTATTTCTCTCAACATGCCTCAACTGTGTTGAGGTTCGCTGAAATTCAACGAATATTTTCTATGAATTGATGGCCCTGTCGCATGCGAGATCAGTTCGTCCTAAAACAGGAAATTCCACCTTAGTGGAATGATTGCTCCGAAATTACACTCCGAAACTGAAGGAAAATAACGTAGTATTTGAATTTAGAAAGATGACTTGAATTTAGGAAATTTAGCGATGGGCATCTCCTGACTTTTGATCATATATTGTATTCAGTATTATTTTCTAGAGCTTCATAATGCAGTGGTTCACAAATTAATGTTTGCCTCAATCAGATTCTTTCGTAAACATGGATCCAAAGCTGCTATGCCCTTGAGATAAACCATTTTCTTGCATTTTTACAATACTTTATTTTATGATTTAGCTATTATTTAATTTCGACTCCTTTGGAATTTTCAAGTTATGTCTGTTATTTGCATCACAGTATAAAACTGCATTCATATCCCATCTTATATTCTACAAACATATTTTAACGTGTTTTACGGTCGTACATTCGCAAAACCTACATAAGAGTCACACTTTTCTTTAACTGCATACAGATTTTACATTTCAAATAGTTAATAGTTGTGCGCGGAACTGTCATGATACTAAAAAACCATGATTAGAGACACTCTCAGCTTTTGCTTCCTCTACACACATATCTGAGATATAAGATACTATCTATACTATTATAAGGGGCAAATAAAAAATTTCTATATGAGACCAATGCTGCAGCGTATATACAGCGTACAGCGACTGCGATGCGGGTATATAATCACCGACAAGTATACAAGCGATTAATGTGGCATTCATATCTTTCCGACGTGGTACAGCAAGCGCGAAAACATGGACTATAGCGAGGTTATTACCAAATGCGTGAAAACAAGGTTAACATGCTGTTATTCTCTTCTTGGTTGCCGAAGTACAAGCGCTGGCAGACATCCATCGGAGAATAAAGAATGTATACGGGGCAGGGGACTGTTGAAAGCCATCGTGGAGCGCCGAGGGTGTTGCCGCTTCATAATGACCTACGTCTCCACGTTGCAAATGTCATAATTCAGTATTTACGGCAGCTCTAGTTGGAGAGACTCAAAAGCTCACCATATAGCTCTGATCTCTCCACATGCCATTATCGTGGCTTCGGTTCCTTACTAATCCTACACTCAAGACCTCAAGATCTTGAAGGATCGACGATTTATAGCCTGAAGGGCTATACTTCCTTGAACATTAGTTTTCTGTGAAAACTGACTGCAAGAAAGGAAATGCTGTACTGTGCTCTGTTTTCTTGAGAAAATATCTCTCTCTCTCTCTCTCTCTCTCTCTCTCTCTCTCTCTCTCTCTCTCTCCTCTCTCTCTCTCTCTCCCCTCCCCACCCCACCCCCTCCACCCTCTTTCTCTCTCGCAGTAGATTTTAGTTTCGATAGCTGCTGGAACTGAGACGATACCAGCTTCTACGTCACTTATTGTCATAGTTCAAATTTGCGCATGGGTAGCATTATGAAGTTTCGAAAGATTTAGAAAGTGCATTAATATTACAATCATATCTATATCTACCTCCGTACTCCGCAAGTGCCCGTACGGTGCTGTACTGCAGTACTGTTCAGCCCGCAAAAACAGTGACGGAAAAACGATTGTCTGTATACCTCCGTAACTTCGTGGTCCTTACGAGACATGTATATTGGCGACAGTAGGATCGTTCTGCAGTCAGCTTCAAATGCCGAATCTCTAAATTTTCTCAAAAGTGTTCCTCTAAAAGAATGTCGCCTTCCCTCCAGGAATTCCCATTTGAGTTCCCGAAGCGGTTGTGAAAACACACTTGACCTCTTAGCAACAAATAATCCTGAGTTAATAACGAGCATCAAAACCGATTCAAGGATTAGTGAACACAAGGCTGTCGTAGCAAGATTGAATATTGTAATCCTTAAATCCTCCAAAAATAAACGAAAAATATACCTATTCAAAAAATCAGATAAAAATTCACTTGACGCCTTCCTAAGAGACAATCTCCACTTATTCCAAATTAATAAGTGTAGACCAGATGTGGCTTAAATTCACAGAAATAGTATCCACAGCAATTGAGAGATTTATACCAAATAAATTAACAAACGACGGATCTAATCCTCCTTAGTACACAAAACGGGTTAGAACACTGTGCAAAAACAACGAAACAAACATGCCAAATTTAAACAGAAGCAAAATCCCCAAGATTGGCGATCTTTTACAGAAGTTAGAAAATTAGCGCGGACTTCAACGTGAGACGCTTATAACAGATTCCACAACGAAACTTTGTCTCGAAACCTGGCAGAAAGCGATTCGGGTCGTATGTGAAGTATGTTAGCGGCAAGAAACAATCAATGCCTTATCTGCACGATAGCAATGGAGATACCATCGAAGACAGTGCTGCCAAAGCAGAGTTACTAATCACAGCTTTCAGAAATGCCTTCACAAAATAAGATGAAGTAAATATTCCAGAATTCGAATCGAGAACAGCTGCCAACGTGAGTAACGTAGAAGTAAATATCCTCGGAGTAGTGAAGCAACTTAAATCACTTAATAAAAGCAAATATTCTGGTCCAGACTGTATACCAATTAGGTTCCTTTCGGAGTATGCTGATGCATTAGCTCCATACTTAACAATCATATACAACCGTTCGCTCGACGAAAGATGAGTACCCAAAGACTGGAAAGTTGAACAGGTCACACCAATATTCACGAAAGATAGTAGGAGTAGTCCACTAAATTATAGGGCTATATCGTTAACGTCGATATGCAGCAGGATTGTAGAACATGAATTTCCTCGAAGAAAAAAAAAAATGGTTCAAATGGCTCTGAGCATTATGCGACTTAACTTCTGAGGTCATCAGTCGCCTAGAACTTAGAACTAATTAAACCTAAGTAACCTAAGGACATCACTCACATCCATGCCCGAGGCAGGATTCGAACCTGTGACCGTAGCGGTCGCTCGGTTCCAGACTGTAGCGCCTAGAAACGCACGGCTACTCGGGCCGGCTTCCTCGAAGAAAACGGTCTATTGACACACAGTCAACATGGGTTTAGAAAACGTCGTTCTTGTGAAACACAACTAGCTCTTTATTCACATGAAGTGCTGAGTGCTATTGACAAGGGATTTCATATCGATTCCGTATTTCTGGATTTCCGGAAGGCTTTTGACACTGTGCCACACAAGCGGCTCGTAGTGAAATTGCGTGCTTATGGAATATGGTCTCAGCTATGTCACTGGGTCTGTGATTTCCTGTCAGAGAGGTCACAGTTCGTTGTAATTGAAGAAAAGTCATCGAGTAAAACAGAAGTGATTTCTGGTCTTCCCCAAGGTAGTGTTATAGGCCCTTTGCCTTTCCTTATCTATATAAATGTTCTGGGAGACAATCTGAGCAGCCGTCTTCGGTGTTTGCAGATGACGCTGTCGTTTATCGACTAATAAAGTCATCAGAAGATCAAAACAAACTGCAAAACGATTTAGAAGAAATATCTGAATGGTGTTAAAAGTGGCAGTTGACCTTAAATAACGAAAAGTGTGAGGTCATTCACATGAGTGCTAAAAGTAAAGCGTTAAACTTCGGTTACACGATAAATTAGTCTAATCTAAAACCCGTAAATTCAACTAAATACCTAGGTATTACAATTACGAACTATTTAAGTTGGAAGGAACACATAGAAAATGTTGTGAGGGAGGCTAACCAAAGACTGCGTTTTATTGGCAGGACACGTAGAAAATGTAACAGACCTACTAAGTAGACTGCCTACACTACTCTTGTCCGTCCTCTTTTAGAATATTGTTGCGCGGTGTGGGATCCTTACCAGATAGGACTGGCTGAGTACATTGAAAAAGATCGAAGAAAGGCAGCACGTTTTGTATTAGCGCGAAATATGGGAGAGAGTGTCACAGAAATGATACAGGATTTGGGATGGACATCATTAAAAGAAGGCGTTTTTCGTTGCGACGGAATCTTCTCACGAAATTCCAATCACCAACTTTCTCCTCCGAAAGCGAAAATATTTTGTCGACACCGACTTACATAGGGAGGAACGATCACAAATATAAAATAAGGGAAATTAGAGCTCGTACGGAAAGATATAGGTGTTCATTCTTCCCGCGCGCTATACGAGAGTGGAATAATAGAGAATTGTGAAGGTGGTTCGATGAACCCTCTTCCAGGCACTTAAATGTGATTTGCAGAGTATCCATTTAGATGTAGATGTAGAATCATCTCCATAACACTTGCGTGTTGATCTAACCTACCGGCAATAAATGCAGCAGCCCGCCTACGAATTGCTTCGAAGGCACCACAGAACATTTTAATTTCCACTGTCTATACTTGTACGAATAAATTCCTGAAACGTTGCCAGCATGACCAGGAAGGATTCAGGATTCACACTCATAGCAAGTGAAATTTCTTTTTACATGTGAAATTTCATCATTTTACCCTTACTATTGGCTGCATTTGCTGCTATATGTATACATTTCTTCATAAGTAAGAGAGATTCTTCCATGAATTTTGCACAGCATACAAACAATACTTACAGGTTATGAAATTCTAGAGTTTATTTAATTTATGAAAAATTGGTTGAACTGTTACATTTTAAATTTAATGTTTAGAAAAAACTCTAATTTTATAGTTAATTATCTCAATTTTGACCTCAGTTTTTAATAATTTCTAAAACTCTAGAGTTTTGCATTAAGAAGCTTATGTTTAATGAGCATACCAAGTTTGAACGTAATAGGATATTTATTATGGATGTCACATGTGCCTAAGTACAGAAACTTGTGTTTTGTGGAAGTTTCTGCTTGTATTTGGCTTTCTTTTAGAACTGTCTAGCACCATAAGCAGGTTCTTTTTCATTTTCTAAATCAGGTTTCTTCCTTTCCGCATTCCTACGATGCACTATTCTTGATTTTATCACCTCCAAAAATCATTTATGTGCTTTCACTACACTCTCTCTCACTATCGTATGCAAAGCTTTGATGCAATTCCCTCCGGGCTTAATTCCCATTTTCTTTAAAACGTATTTCCTGCGTTGCACACCATCATTAAAACATGAAACTGCATCATAAACACCAATATCAACAACATTTCTCCCCGAAAATTTTTTTTTGGCAATCTTTCCCATACACGTTGTTCAAAAATTTTAATTGGTTTCTGGGTGCCGCCATGAAGACATTTCTTCAATGAGTTTTCATTTGCAATGCCCCTGAATATAAGTTTGATAGCTTCCATTACACGAATTGGTAGAGAATTGCTGTGACGATATTTTTCACTTACGTATGACAGAAGAATGCTGTGCAAAGGGGTGTGGCGCTGCATCCTGGTACACTTAAGACCAAATAGCGTACCTTATAGTCTCTCAAATATACATATGTGTTTTACATATCAAATTATTCAGGATTATGTGCGCTACAAAAATAGGAATATTTTTGAAAAATCGATTTTTTTTAAAGTTTTTGCGTCCTAGCCTCTTGGTTCGACCGGGTGGTGATCCCAAACACTCGAGAAGTACTCAGGAATAGGTCTTACTAGCGTCCTACATGCGGTCACCTTACAGATGAACCCCACTTTCCTAAAATTCTCCCATTCAACCGTAGTCCCAACCCCTATATTCACATGTTCACTCCATTTCACATGCCGACAAGCCATAAACACAGTCTTGTCAATATAAAAGTTTTCTTTCATAACCGAGTGAGAGGCAGAAAACAAAAGAGCGCATTGTGGTGTATACGATTTTTGTTCAAAAATGCTTATACGGTGAAACAATACAAATGAGAGAAACACTTTCCCTAATGGTTTCAGTGCTCCGCTATCGTAGTTAAAACAGATGACGAGAAAGAAACCGAAACCGCACATTTCCACAGCACAGCTGAGCATTTACATTTTCGCAGTCGGTTTTAAACCTTTTAGTACCAGTAGTTTCTGTCTGAATCCACCATTTTATTATTTTTTTAACTACAAATGCCTTTCGTATGAAACCATCGATGCTATTGCAAAACAGAGACATCTAGTGGTGCGCTGAGATGCTTCTACAAATGTAGTGCATTGTAGCAGTCGATCACAGTGCTCGCAGCAACAGTCGGCTCGGAGATTATGCTACATGATTGTAGGAAACTGTCACATTTGTTTCTGATAAAGTGACCATGTTAAGGAGATCAATGGCTGCGAAAGGAAGTAGATCGAAAATTACTGTAACGTAAATTTGAGTTTGTACTGCTACCATTATGAATGGTTTCGTAATGAAACTATTGGAGTAGAAGTATTTTATATTAAATTTTATTACATTTTAGGTCGATTTTTGTTTGCTAAGGGCTATAATTTGTTTGAGGCATTATGGGTTCACGGGAGTTTCGAGATGTGTATTTGTGTGTAGGAAAAATGCTAAACTGATTTCAAATATATCTCATGAAATGATGACTGATTAATAACTATATGTCCCAGAAGTTTCAAAGTGAAACCACAATCTTGAAACAGTTTGGTCTTTACTTTTCTCGTATTTATTCGGGTATTCGTTGCTTACTATGATGATAAAGGTTAATTTTTTGAAAAAAATATATATTTCAAAGCGAAACCAGCTCGATAAAATAATTTATTTACGGATTCTTCCGTAGCTTCTTGATAGAGCAAATTCCATATAGGTTGAATAACACTAGGGCGGTTTTTTGTTCTACTGATTTTTATTTGTATGAACTAGTCTTTGGCTTATTAGGCTATCTTCAGGTAACTGAAGATGGCCTAATAAGTCGAAAACCAGTTAATACAAATAAAAATCAGTAGACCAAAAAACCGCCTAAGTGCTGTTCAACCCTCAAATTGACTGACTATTTTTTGTCGATTTTTCCTTCTATTCGTTGCTTACTATGTTGATAAATTTCGTGTAAGCACATGAGAGTCAAAAGTTTAACAGAAAATCTGTATATTGTTATTTAATAAAATATACAGCCTGTTTCTGTCTGACTGTTTATTAAAATATCACCTAAAAATTAGAAGTAAATCGGCAAAAAACCTTTCGAGATCTTTTTCATTCATACTATTATCTATGACAATTTCGAGTTCAATACCTTCCAACTGAGCGATGTCGCAAATAGGATCCTGACGAAATTCGTAAGGATACCTCAGATTACGACGTACAGTACATCGAATTTCTATACATACGCAATCGCGAAACATTGTCGAGTACATTAGAATGATTACATTTTTTTAATGTGATGCAAGTAACAGGGTAGCTTGAAAATATCCAAGGGGGCGAAATTTAGCTAAATGATGAAATAATGTTTATTTCAAAGATAAAAACAATCTACGCAAGAAAATCACTTCTCTCGAGTCAATCATAAGTGCTTCGCCAACTCTAGTATAAAGGACTGCATATAAAATACATTACTTGTCCAAATGGGCATACACAACTAGCAGTTATTGGAAAAAAGAGGCGGTATCTTTGATATGATAGAGGAAGGAATAAATTAACCCTCCCTTCCCCCTTCCTCTTTCCACACTAAAAGGACGAACTGGAGCCACAAAGCTCACTCAAAATACGAGTGTTTACTTAAGCACGAAGCTGTTTCGGAGAACTAGAGTTCCCTGCCCCATCAACTGTGTTGACGAAATATGAGTTTCGCTTTTCTTTCGGGGCAAAAAATGTAAACAAAATTCTTGGGCATGACAACGGCCGTCATTGTCTCGCCTTTTTCCCGAGTCACTGCAATTTAATTTAAAGCGGCCGCCGCCGCCGCCGTGGTATCGTATTTATCATACGGGGTGCCCTCGCAGACTTGACTTTTCTCTCTGTCTCCCTCCTTCTGCCTCTCCCGCTCGCCATCTGTCCTGCTTCACCCCTCCTTCTCTCTCCCTCTGTCTCTGTCTGTCTCTCTCTCATAATTTATACGCGGTGCCCCACTTGCTCGCAACTCATAAAAGCTTTATCCGGCGCATCTTAAGGCCTCTTTTATAACTTTGCCGATATTTCATTGTGGCGCCGCACGGCCAGGGAGACTAGCGCAGGGCATTAATCTCCGGAGGCGGTGGGGGCGGCGTGGGCCTTGGCGGGGGCGGAGGCGAGGGTGCACTGCCCCCGCACAGCAAAACACACATTACGCTCCGGACTGTACGGCCTATGCCTTATGCATTTGTTCACAATAGGTACGCATTTAGCATTATGGATACTGTTAGCTCGTTGTTCTGTTACAATTCGGTTACTAAATGGACTTTCAGTGTGTCGTGCAGAATTACAAGCCATCCTTCTGGAATTAGAGCTGTCGAGGGGTTGCGCTTGTAACAACTCCAAATCAAACGTATATGTACCAAGTGAGACACTCTGGGGAATCGCCTGTCTTCCACGCCGCGCCCACCTTCTTAGGAGATCGAGGAAGAAGGGCTACATCTGCTGCACACTGACCCAAATGGGAAAGGGAAAGATATGGTAGACAACGCAGACAACTCTAGTTGTCAACGAGATATTGTCATATCAGTTCATCACAGAGATATCTCAGACAACACAAATCAGCAAACTTGATAATTCACATAATTACAGTAATTATGATATGCTTCTTGATTTCGGGACTTCTACGGGAGTCAGCTGGGTGAACGGAGGCACTGAAGACTTCCGTAACGGAAAAGCGCGCACTATATGGCATTCGGCAAATAATTTTCTAAGAGCTCTAAGTACGACAAACCAAACACAGCTTAGACTGTAGAAAAAGCACGCGCTATCTGGCATTCGACAAATAATTTTCTAAGAAATGGCTCAAACGGCTCTGTGCACTATGCGACTTAACTTCTGAGGTCATCATTCGCCTAGAACTTAGACCTAATTAAACGTAACTAACCTAAGGACATCACACATATCCATGCCCGAGGCAGGATTCGAACCTGCGACCGTAGCGGTCGCCCGGTTCCAGACTGTATCGCCTAGAACCGCACGGCCTATCCAGCCGGAAATTTTCTAAGAGCTCTAAGTACAATAAATACCAAACACAGCTTCAACTGGAGATATAATCAATTTTAGACGATTAGCATTGGATGTAATCATCGGAAAAATTAGCCTCTAGCAATTTGTAAAGTTCTGAAGCCTGGGAATTCCTTAATAAAGCACAGACAGGGTCAAAATTACCACAAAAAATGGCGTTACCGAGTACCTTGATACCTGAGCAGCTGCCGTGATGACCAGACGGCTCTGCACATGTGTTCGTACCGTGAGTGTCCCATCCAGTGCAGAGCCGATGACTTCACGTCAGCAGCTACTGATGTGTAGAGGTCGAGGGTAATGATCCCTATGGTTGGTGGTAGGGCTCAGTTGCTAGCGTCAGGAAGGCCCGCAGTTCATCACCCTAAATGTGGTTGAACCGTTGTGGTGGGTAGATACCAGGTGGATGCCAGGCTTCCCATAATGAAAAGAGCGTTTACGTATAATCTTTTATTCAGTGCGAAAGTATATCAATGGAGGTGCCAGATAGCGGTCCTCGCCCCCAAATGCGTGCTGTCCTCGTTCGGTGAAACCTGCTGGGATCAACAAGCGGCCTCTTGTCACGGCTAACTGGCACCAGCTAGTAACCGACTGGTCAATGAGTGTTTTTAACAACCCATTGGCTATTCGATAAATTTTTCTTCCAGTCGAATGAGACAGCTGAATGAAACTAGTCTCTAACCTATATGATTGTTTTCACACACTCTCCTGATATATTCAAAATGTTCAAATGTGTGTGAAATCTTATGGGACTTAACTGCTAAGGTCATCAGTCCCTAAGCTTACACACTATTTAACCTAAATTATCCGAAGGACAAACACACACACCCATGCCCGAGGGAGGACTCGAACCTCCGCCGGGACCAGCCTCACAGTCCGTGACTGTAGCGCCTTAGACCGCTCGGCTAATCCCACGCGATTTCCTGGTTTGGATGGTTTCCCCTAATGCGGGACAACCGACTAAAAAATGTTTTCTTTCTGTGTTCGGGTTTGGATGACTTCATTCACATACCTTTTCAACCTTTTTGGTGAACCATGAGTAAGGTTGCCAAGTTTTTTTTAGAGACTCCTGTTTCGAGGAGAGGTGCATAAAAAGGAAATGATTAAAAATGAAGTATTTACAAATGTATTCATTTACTTAAATATGAACGTTTCGTACTTATAGCATAAAATGTAGATTTTTTGGTTGGTTTTATGAAGTTATTAAATGGTGCTACACTTCAGATTTTTGTTTAAATAACTTACTTGTCACCTATAATTCTACTTACATCAATTCTTAGGTGAGCGAACAAAAATAATATAAGACAGAGCTTTGTAAGTGTCTAGTGCCTCAATCACTTGCTTTTTAAGCATATACCGTCAGTTGTCTGAAGTATTTATTTCGCGGCAAATATGTGATATCATTCATAAATTTCTTTTAATTTCCTTAAGTAACTAAGTTTCATAATATGAATTACCCTTGCAAATACTGTATATTGCTTTGAATTTATCTTCAAGATCCCTTTTTATCCAGTCGTATTATATTTGGCATTCTGGTCCAGACGCAAAGTACACTAACAAGAAAATGCCTATTTATAAACATGGACGAAAAACTCAACTAGAAGCTATTTATGGCACTCAGTAAAAAGCGAACATCGGAACGGCAGTAGCAATGATGACAGCCGATAGAAGTCAGCAATAACTATTCAACAAGGGAAAAACGATCGAATATTTCCGCTCATAACTGAGTGAGCCGAAATCCGTCGCCTTAGTTCGGCTGCTCCCACAGACTGGCTCCTCTCAAGAGAATGAATGAGTAATTCAACCAATACGTACAATTACAATTGCAGGTGCCGATCGTTTTCCAACAACCGACTGAATCGATTTTTTCTTTATGATGTTACAAACGTTGGCAGCGGTCAGGTGAGGCAATGTGGTCAGCTCCCCAGGCGTGCAGCGCTGACCTCGGATCCAAAAGAGAGCGGTATAACGCAGGCTCAGTGGGGAATTGCATGGAATCAGTGCAGGGGACAGCGGGCCGTGCAAAATCAGACTATGGACCCCAGCGTACATGGCAGCGGCTCGGGTTAAAGTGTACCCGCACAAGCGATGGTGAACTCCAAAAGAGTTTGCTCTGATAGGCGATGACGGGTGGAAGCTAGGTGGTCCAGGCACAATCCAGAAGTGGAAGGAAGCGTATCAGTTGGAAAGCACAAAGTCAGCAGCATCTGAACTGAGCGCGGGCAGCAGCCCCTTGCAACTACTAGACACAACATCAATGGAGGGTGGAGGGGGGGGGGGGGTGCAGCTTGTTGAGCCATCCAGTTTATTGTGATTGAGACTTTGAACTCTTATTCTGGTAACATCACATGACCATCATCGATGTGTGACACCTTCCCCGTGTTGTGAAAATTTCTACTGTTATTTGGTGTTTGGATATTACCGTTTAGTTGAAATGGGGTGACATACGCGGTTAAATTTAAGAGAAAGCTCGCTTTTTAGAGCATTTTTCGTCGAGTGTCAACTCTGAGGTGTTAAAGAAGTCAGACCGTAATTATGAGAATAATTGCCTTCGCACAGTTTAAATATACGACCATTCTCTTCTTACAGGCGAATTTTCGTTGCTATACGATTAGCCGTTTTTCCTAATGATGCTGGTTGTAGATTGCAGCTGTTTGCCTGATAATGGTGATAAGAGTTAAGAAGACGAAAAGCTCAAAAGTAGGCTCCGTTGTTGCCTTTCACAGTTGTTATGTTTCTGTGCACGTAAATGTACGTAAAGCACTAGTACGACATTTTTAATTTATTTGCTTTTGCATCTTTATGCGGAGCTTGCTCGCATGTGCTGTATTGCCGGATCTCTGAACAGTATTTCTACTTCATTGCTCATTGTCGCAGTGTTTAAATCGGAGACGGCCGCGGTGGCCGAGCGGTTCTAGACGCTTTAGTCCGGAACCGCGCGACTGCTACGGTCGCAGCTTCGAATCCTGCTTCGGGCGTGGATGTGTGTGATGTCCTTAGGTTAGTTAGGTTTAAGTAGTTCTAAATTCTAGGGGACTGATGACCTGAGATGTTAAGTCCCTTAGTGCTCAGAGGCATTTGTTTAAATTGGAGCTTTCCGTGTGGTAGGAAGCAGTATGATTCCATTCGTTGCTGTATAGTTGTGTGAGACAGTCCTCGTAATTTGCGTGAAACGATTCATCGTTTACGGAGTTGTGGAAAGTCTGTGATGAAGAGCGCGCGTGGTTACTTTGAGCCCGAGAAAGAACAAGTTGCGAGCAAATCACAGCCAGAAAAAAATGTGTCGGTATTAGTGAAATGTACGAGCATAAGAAAGGAAGATTAGATTTAATGTCCCGTCGGCATCGATGTCATTAGAGGTGGAGCGCAAGATCAGATTGTGGCATGGATGGGGAAGGAAACAGGCAAGGCCTTTCAAAGAAAACATCCCGGCATTTGTCTGGAGTGATTTATGAAAATCACGCAAAACCTAGGTCTGGATGGCCGGACGCGGATTTGAACCTGTGATATCGATAGCTACGATGCCACGACGTAGGAACAAGTTCTTAGATTGGCATTACGACACCTACGGCAGCGACCCTACACAGCGCTGTGTAGCTCTACGAGAGCCGCGCCAGATTCAGCCCATTTGATTCCGAGAAGACGACCAAGCAACATTGTTTCCATTTCATAGTGGGCGAGCCACTATAGATTTTGCCTTTGTAACTTCAAGCCGCTGTTAGGTTTGACTGATGAACGGCTTCGCACCTACTAGCTCATTTGTACGGAAAGTAATATCAGTTGTATATGTTCATATCCCCAGTAAAAGAGTTATAACCTATACGCAGTGCGGAAGCATTTCACCTTTTCCTGCTCCTACTCACTTCCTACATTCGGCCTACCATTCAGTTTACAGGAGCAGACCCACGCCCCGCCTATCCAGGCGAGATACAAAAGAAACGTCGACCTCCCGATGGTAGTCCAGTGCAATAACTCGCGTACGACCCGAGCCAGAGCTGTGTTGTTATCATTATGACGAGAGGAGAGCGGGGAGCGATGGAACCTGTATAGCTACGTGCCGTGCCGCTAATGAAATATCGTTCTGTTAACAGTCATTTACTGTTGAGAGTTTTTAAGTTACTCCATGTTCTTCGCAGCACTGCCTAGCAGCTAAGGTGGTGAGTCCGCGCTGCTCGAAAGCGCGAGGTGGCACGTCAGTGGCCGGCGATGAACTTGCTCAGTACTTGCGGCCCCGTAGCGGGAGGATGCGGCGGACGTGCGTTCCTGCAGCCTGGTGAGGCGCTCTCGATGAGTGAAGCTGCTATTGGGCTCTTTACCAGAAAGCTGCATGCTCCTGTTGTCGGTTGTCGAGGTGGCGTGCAGGTGGAAGACCCAGCAGCAACACGATGAACAGACCGGGTGGCGGTGCCAGCAGACAGCTGGTGAGGTGGTACTTGTACTGCCCGCCGCGAGGATTAGCCAGGCGGACTCGCCGGCACGGTAGCAAAGCGTGTTCGGTAAGAGTGTTATCTGCCCCCTGTAATAAAAAAAAAAAACTGAGTTAATGGCAGCCGGCCCAGTAGCCCAGCGTGTTCGATCAGGGAGCTGGGTAGCCTCTGTAGTAAAAAACTGAGTGAAACGATCAACAACGATGCCGGCCGCGGTGGTCTCGCGGTTCTAGGCGCGCAGTCCGAAACCGTGCGACTGCTACGGTCGCAGGTTCGAATCCTGCCTCGGGCATGGATGTGTGTGATGTCCTTAGGTTAGTTAGGTTTAAGTAGTTCTAAGTTCTAGGGGACTAATGACCACAGCAGTTGAGTCCCATAGTGCTCAGAGCCATTTGAACCATCAACAACGAACCTGGACGGATTTCATGTGACGTCCGCAACGACCAAACACAACGAAGAAAAAAAAAAAAAAAGCGGTCTAAGTCGCTGCAGTCCTGGACTCAGCGGCTGATCTCGGCGGAGGTTCGAGTCCTCCATCGGGCTCGGGTGTGTGTCTTTGTCCTTAGGATAATTTAGGTTAAATAGTGTAAGCTTAGGGACTGATGACCTTATCAGTTAAGTCCCGTAAGATTTCACATACATTTGAACTTTTTTTTTGTACTGCTCCAATAAGCAGCGACTCAGGCGCCCAGCGTCTACGTCGAACAACTTAAAGACAGGCATATTGGTTCTTCATCCACGGAAGATCCGACCGTCCCCAACCTCAGTCACTCACCGTTGTGACACGCGAGAATGCTTCTTGCAGATCGGAAGCGCCGTTCACGGCGAGACGGCTGTGGATTTGCATCACTATACTCGACGTTGGTGGCAGCTTTTAGACACTTGTCGAATTCACCAGAGAATCCTGCAACTTAACAGAGCTTGGATTCCAACGGCATCCGTATTGCAGATGAAATGGCCTCCCTCAGAATGAGCTTGAGAAAGGCGGCGGATTTGTGGTAGGCAATGACGTGATCCATACCCACACTGGTGACTGAATGTGCTCTCGTTTTGTGGACCTATCATCGATTTCGATTGCTCTAGTGTTTAACTTCAGGGTTTCAGAACGTTCCTTTAGCGAAATCTGCGTCCTGAAAGGTGTTCTGAACATAGCTCTAAGTGAAGTTGCTGCGTTTGATCTCGTTACAGTGGGAGGTTCTGTCCGTTTCGCACTGTTGTCGAAGTGCCGAATCAGCTGTTCTGGGCTTGCCTATCGCATACTCTGATAGAATGAACTCACAGCTTGTTTGCACTTCAGGCCCCTCTTGATGATGTTCAGATACAACACGGTTGCGTAGCCAGCAGATGCGTCACACTTAGCCGTCTCAGTCAGTTCTTTAATAAAATTTTATTCCTGCAGTTACTTACTATTCTACAGGTGCAACAGAAAGAACAGTAAAACCAATGTCGACAGAAGTTAGAGGAACTTAATGCAACGCCAAAGAAAAGGCAAGAAAAGTTTGCATTGGCCGAGTTTACACATGGAATCATAAGAAGGAAAATCCACGACTGCTTCGTCGAAAAGCAGTTTCCAACAGTCCCAGCCGTGTTGAAGAATGAGGTGGAAGACTTCCCTGATATGAGTGAAACAACCCTTTGGCGTGCTCCTAGGAAATTGTGTTTCTGATACAAAGAGTTCAACAAACCACCTGTACTGATGGAAAATAACCGAGCAGCAGGAAAAAGAGACAAGTTCTTGCGGGAAATAAGACATATTTGAAACACTGTAGGGACAAGCAAATTTGTTTGAGTGGTCATTCTCCGCAGCAAGGATAGAAATATTTGTTGTGTAAATAAAACCGACTTTTCTTCCTGCAACTGTAATTTATTTTACCGAGATGCGTTTCGCCTTTTTCTTACTCTAAGGAACATTCAGTGAGATCTAGAACGATACAGTTTTGTTATTTTTAGATTATCAAACAGTCCACGTAGCGTGTTTTACGTAAAGAAGTAATTACTTACAGTTTTTTGGAATCTGGTTTTCCTCTCATCTGGTCTGTAGGTCGCGCTACCACTTCATTTCCGAAATTTACAAAACAAACATTACTGGATGGACTATTTATTACATTGATGAGCGCTGGTGTGGTGCAAATCATTCCACAAAGTTAGGGTGGAAGGAACAAGGAACACCTTATGCGTCAGAAAAAGTCAACAATTCTCACAGAAGAAGTGTTAAAGAGAGGAATAGCTGGAAAAATGGAATTCAAAACAGTCCGATTATGGAAAAGAGACGGTAATTTGTCACAAACGAAGTTAGATAATTACAGAATGCTAGCTTACGTTTTATTGAGCAAAAAGGAGATGCAGGTTACCATTCTGAGATGAATCCAGACACTACGAAAAGTGATTCTTTACAGCGTTCGCGGAAAATTACCAAACAGATGCCCAGTTCTTTTAGTTCAGGCTCCGTATTACATGAGATTAATCCAGCACCGCGAAATCCGTCAATGAAACTCAGAAAGGATTCTGTTATTGAATGTATGTAAAGAAATAATGTAGAGCTTCCATATACCGGAACATTAGATGGTATACGTCCAACATATATGCATAACACTGAACTCTTCCATATCCTTCTCAACATCAGCCATGCAACTCTGGATCAAACTACCCTGTAAGCTGTGTGTTATTCAAAACTATACTGCATGCAAGAGGAGATTACATTTATACCTATTATCATCGTTGTAGATTCCCTCTCTATATATATGTCAAGTGTTTAACTTCTTTACAACAATGCACCAGTATTGTAAACTATACATGCTTTTCTCATTCCTACTATCTCTTTTTTTTCACTCTATCTTATCCATTGGCTTCTCGCTATTCCTCTGATCCGTCGACTTCTACACATCTGATTCCTTCTTACTGCTGCCACGCATTTGCTTTAGATGCCATTACTCACATTCGACAAGAATGTAACGAGGAAATTGATTGACGCAATGTTTATTACACTGGTTCTTCTCAAATTTCACATATTAATTACTGTATATTATCATTATTATTAGAATTATTTTTGTTATTACTGTTATTATTACGAACACTAATATTATCATAAACATTGGTCATACTTATAGTAATGGTGACTTACTACGAATGTGTGGTTAGATGTATGAGAGGGCCTGATGGTCCTAAACGTGTTGGGTGATACAAAAGCAAGACAAATGAATATATAAACAAGAAATCACTATCCGTAAAACAAACTTTTATATTCTCAAGAGAGCATAGTTTCGCCACGAGACGTACTTGACGAGTGAAGTGTTCATGTTCAAAAAAAAGTATTCTGTCTGTTTATAGTCAGTCAGTTTATAGATACTACCTTGTAGTCAATGCCAAACCTATGAATCTCCCAGGAAACAAACGAGGAAAAACTGCCCTGTTGAAGAGGGGAAACCTCCAAGAGACGCACGTTTAGCCATCGCCCAGCAGTTATAAAATCACCGCCCAATGGCAATGATGAACCACGCGGAGGTGATACCATCGTCGCATCCATATAGTGAGTGTGGCTGCAATGTTCACGATGACCACATCTAAGAATTATCGAGATCGTGTAGCCTATGCTGGTCGACTAATACCCACTGAATCCAAAGTAATCGCCATGGAGAAATTTCTCCCATCATGTTTGACCAATCACGGCAGTGGATATTTGAGAGGGAGTACCCGAAAAAACGGTTTTTTTTTAAAAAAAGCTATGTATTTTCAAACTGTGTACAAAACAACCTTATCCCCTTCAAAATATTTTCCATTACAACTAATACATTTGTCCCAGCGGCGTTTCCACTGTTCCAAAAATTTTTTTAGTCATCTTTAGAAATGGCTGACAACTCCTTCCTCGTTTTTTTCCTTGATTTCTAAGATGTTGTCAAATCTGTGTCCTTGGAAATAAGAAAAAGTCGCACAGAGCCATGTCATGCGAGTAAAGTGCGTGGAGTAGCGGAATCGAGATTTTAGCCAAAAACTGTCGAGGAGAGACGGTTGTGTGTGCAGGTGCACTGTCGTGGTGGAAGAACCAGGGTCATATATGCCACAAACTAAGTCGTTTTTCGCGAGCACTATTGCGCCATCTTCTTAAAACTTCCAAATAAAGTATTTGATTGATGGTCTGACCTGACCCAACAAACTCTGAATGAACTACGTCCATGACATTAAAAAAGCAAATCAGCATTTTTTTATGCTTGCTTTGACTTGACGGAATTTTTTTGGACGGTGCGACAGTGACGAGTCCCAGTGGCTTGACTGTTGCTTTGTTTCTGGGTGGTAGCATTATGACCCATCGTCGGTAATGACCTCCGACAGAAAATCTACTCTTAGATCAGTTTCAAGTTGTTTTTTCGAAGCACGACATGTTTCAACTTTGCATGCCTTTTGATGGTCAGTCAGAGCCCGAGAAACAAACTTGGAGGTAATCCACTTCATTCCCGAATCTTCCGTTAAAAGAAAATTTCTGACAATTGATCCATTGTCTCCCGACGGTCTGTGAGCAGAAGCTCTCGAATTTTTTCAATATTTTAGTCGATTCGGCTAGTTGATGGGCGTCTAGAACAAGATTTGTCGTCAATCGACAAGTCGCTAGTTTTAAATCGAGCAAACCACTCGTGCACTTGAGATCTTCCCATAGCGTCATCTTGGTAAGGTGTTTTCAACATCAAAACAGTTTCAGCATCATTTTCGTAGAGTTGGAAACAAAATTTGACCGTTTGCATGTTGTTCGCTTAAACTTGCCATCATAAGAGGCGAAACAAGAACAAAACAACGCTAGGAAAAACAATCACTGCAGACGAACAGAACAAGCCAGGTCGATACCACAGGCACCACAAAACTGGCAATGAATTGCGCTACACACACTTAGCGGCAGAAATGCATACTACACCAGCGTCGCCAACGGCAATGTTATTCCGGTTTCTTTCGGGGCACTCCCTCGTAAGCATTATCTCTACCATACACCGGTTCTACTAATGTACATCAGACATCCATATTCCCGTGTATGCAAGGGACTGGAAGGTCCGGAAACAGAAAAGCAAATGGCTGTGTTCTACGTATAGCTTCTTCAGCATCCCGACGAGTCTTCGGATACTGGTCAGTCCCGACAAGTCTAGCGACTGCTCCAGCGCAGACAGTCCGTCGCGAAGCCTACGAATGCAACTTTATTTCTTAACGCATGACTAACTTCTGCGATGTGACAATAAACCTTAATACAATGGCTGTGGAACGACTCAATGCAGCACTTTCACCAACGCACTGTGCTGCATACGTAAGGATGAATGCATTATTTTCAGTTTTCGACAATGTCTGGAGAAGTCTACAGTCGTGTTGTGGATTAAACATCGAAAGATATAAGATACTGAGTAACAAGTCCGAAATAGTAACAACAACAAGTGCGAAAGCCAAGTATTCGGAGTAACATCAGTACCAGCCGGAGTGTATCCCACAGTTGACCGAGTCCGTTCCAAAGTCTGTCGCCGTAAGGGTAATAGGATGGTCGGTAGTTGAGACCTATACATGGAACACACACAAACATACATACAAATACATACGTTGTCATGACGCCTCGTTCCTTTATATCCACGTATACCATGATATGGCGAGGTAGTTACTTAGTGTATAGTGCGGACACTTTAACATTGTACCCAGTAACGGGAACAAACGAGGTCTCTCACCGGCGAGTAGAGAGAACTCATGCAGGCGGAAAATCCCGACTTTGGTTTCGAAGGGCTACAACCTAAGACATGTGATTTTTGTTTCTGCGAAAGCAAAACTGTCGCATTTCTTTAGCGACTGCCGATACCTTTTGGGGTCTTGGGAGACGCTAAGGTCAATTCAAATGTGATGAAACATTCCTCGAAAGTTTTCAAACGGAGGCAATCACATTTGCCATCAACAGAAGTAGGTGCTAACGTCAAGTCTTCTGGAGAATGGAGTTTTGGCGTTGCTCTGGCGTAACCACAAGCGCCGAAACGAAGAAGGAGAACGCAAGACTAGAGAAGGCGGTGAAAAGACGTCGGCCAATGGTGTGCGGAATAGAACCGCACCACGAAAGGAGCGCTCTCAAGCCAAAGTGAACAGAGGCGCCGCTTCTGCCAGCCTCTGCCACTCAGGTCGGCTAAGTACAGCGGACAGTAGTGGACAGGATTCGATGAGTATTAGGATGGGCTAGCAGAGAGTGCTACGATGTCAGATTGTAGTGATCCACTTCCATTGCTTGTTTGAATATTGCTTATAGCAAGGACTCGCATTTATGTTGCATGTCGCCCATCGCTTGTGACACCTTTGCACATTAAAGTTAAGCATTGTCAATCTGCTTTGTGGAAATAAAACTACTAATGTTATTTGCTTGAATTGCTGTACAGCATTTCGAGAACGCAGCATCCCATCCCTTAGGCAGCCTATACAAGTCGAGTAGGCAAGACCCAACAGACGTTAGAGAGGGATGGAGGAGGGAAGCGTAGGCGCCTGCTAACTCGAGAAGTTAAATAGTTCTCGCCCGGCTCACTATTGTTATAGGAGTAGTCTTAGACTCACTTTACTCTTTATTTTAGTACTGAGAGTTCAAACACAAAAGAGATTACATATCTGAAAGCGTGTAATGGTTGAAGTTTTACAAAATCTGGAAAAGTAAAGGCATACACTATGTACAAATAAGAACGTCAATTCATTAAACAGTTTTCATTAACCAAGATTTTTAAAGCATTGTAAAATTAAGTTCTAGTTAAGCTGAAAAATAGTTATTTTTGGCATTATTTGCTAATTAACAACATGAAAAATACAGTGAACAACCTGAATAGGGTCTATGTATTATCTTCTAAATTTTGTTTGATGCATTTGTGTGCAATTGTTTTCTGTGGTTTGAAATGTTTGGACAATTTTTTCCTATTATTTCACTTCTAACAGTTTGGCATACATACCTTCTGAGGAACATCCTTTATGAATCTTGATTCAGCCATCAACCTATTCGTAAATGATGGGACACTGGGACAAACACGCTGCCTGACAAAAAAAAAAAAAAAAGAAAGTGAAGTCCTTGGATGACGTGTACGGCTGTCAGCGTAACTTTGTGCAGGTACAGGCCATTGGCGTCTGTGTAATGATTAGTGTTGCAGTTCTCTGTGATACGTAGAACGACCATCAGAGTGCACAAATGTTGTTCATGTACCGTGTTGTTGCCAAGGTACCGTATTTTATTGCATAATCTCCCCCCTCGCGTATTCCCCTCCCTACGATTTTTCATCATTAAAACATTATTTTATTAATATCGCGCATAATCTACTCTCCTGGTTCCTTCCATCTGGTTCAAATGGCCCTAAGCACTATGGGACTCAATATCTGAGGTCATCAGTCCCCTACAACTTAGAACTATTTAAACCTAACTAACCTAAGGACATCACATCCATCCATGCCCGAGGCAGGATTCGAACCTGCGACCGTAGCAGTAACGCGGTTCCAAACTGAAGCGCTTAGAACCGCACTGCCACACGGGCCGCCCTTCCTTCTGGAGCGGCCTTCAAATGACTTGACAATAGACAACAATGGACACAGAGGTATTTCGCATAAAAAGTTTGTAACAGATCGTCTTAGTGTCGAAATATTCAAACTACACGGCAAAATTTAAATTGCGTGTGCTATCTTAAGGCCGATAAAACATAGTGACAGCTGCAGAAAGACATTTCTCCGTTGATTCTCATTCAATACGGTATTTGCGGAGGCAGAAAGATACACTAATGGCTGCAAAGGCAAGCTCGAAATATTTCCGTAGGCCTAAAACAGGGAAATATCTCGAAATTGACAACTGTGTTTCTGTTTATGTCAGTAAACTTCGGAATGATGGCTGCGTTGCCTCTTACGAAACGACACAGAACAAAGCTCGCGAGTTAGGTGCCACGCTCAAAATTGACAAAATGATTTTAAGGTAGCATTGGTTGGGTGATTCACTTTATGAGACGGCAAAGTCTAAGTCGACGAAGCAGAACATCATTGTGGCAGCGTTTACCTCGAAACTACACAGATACGGTAATCGATTTCCATCGTTACGTAATACAAGTGCGACAGCAATCCGAGTATTTGCTGTTCCAGGTTGGTTACGTTGACCAGACGCCAATGCTTTTTGATATGCCACTTAACACCACCGTTGTTCCAACTGTGTGAAAAAGTGTCCTTGTGAAGACGACTGGACGGACAGGCTAAGGTGCACAGTGATGATGTGCTTTGCAGCAGAAGGCAACAAACTTCCGCCGTATGCCAAAAGAGACAACCCCACATGGAGTTCACTTACGAGTTCAGGAAGAGGGCCAGGTGGGGCTAATTGACAACAGATTTTATGATAGATTCGTTGGAGAATGGATAAGACGACCAGGAGCATTATTACAAAAGAAGTCGCTTCTTGCCCTATACAGTTTCTGGGGTCACCTTGTGGAAGCTGTAAAGGAGAAAATGAAACGGATGAAGCCCCCCCCCCCCCCCTGTTTAACGTCCATTCTTCAACCTTTAGATGTCAGCATCAACAAACCCTTTAAAGATCACCTTCGACGCTTGTATTCAGAATAAATGGCGGCGGCATTTCCATCAGCTGACTCCATGAGGCAAGATAAGGAAGCTGTCAATATCGACGTTGTGTGAGTGGTTAACCCGTGCATGCATGGGATAAAATTAGTGCCGATACTGTTAAGAAGAGTTTTTAAAGAAACTGGAATTTCTTTCCATATACGGTTCCGAGAAGGACATATTGTGGAATAGTGAAAATCAAGATGATGTGTCATTTGAGCCTGAAAATATTGATGATAATAACAAAAGCGAGGCCACATAATAGTGAGAGAAGAGAAACAATGAAACAACGCATTGCTGCTATTCATTGCAGGCATAATGAAACCGTGGTACGAATCCAGTTCTTTTGTATTCATTGAAAATAAATACCTGTAGGTACCAAATATTTCACAAATTTCCGTAAATACACACATAAAAACAAGTTTGGTATCACCTCGGTTCCGAGAGTTTCGCAGCCTGTACAGAAAATAGGAACAGAGATCAACGTAAACATCATTTCCGCCCTTTTTATTGCTCATGAAAGCCACACATTGCATGTTATGCCACAATACAGCGAGACCTTCAGAGGTGGTGGTCCAGATTGTTGTACACACTGGTATCTCTAATACCCAGTAGCACGTCGTCTTGCAGTGATGCATGCCTGTATTCGTCGAGTCATACTATCCACAAGTTCATCAAGGCAGTGTTGGTACAGATTGTCCCACTCCTCAACGGCGATTCGGCGTAGATCCCTCAGAGTGGTTGGTCGGTCACGTCGTCCATAAACAACCCTTTTCAATCAATCCCAGGCATGTTCGATTGGGCTCATGTCTGGAGAACATGCTGGCTACTCTAGTCGAGCGATGTCGTTATCCTGAAGGATGTCATTCACAAGGTGTGCACGATGGGGGAGGGAATTTTCGTCCTTGAAGACGAATGCCTCGCCAGTATGCTGCCGATATGTTTGCACGGCGCCTTCCATGACCACCAGCGGCGCACGTCGGCCCCACATAATGCCACTCGAAATCAGCAGGGAACTTCCACCTTGCTGCACTCATTGGACAGTGTGCCTAAGGCGTTCAGTCTCACCGGATTGCCTCCAAACACGTCACCGACGATTGCTTGGTTGAAGGTATATGCGACACTCATCGGTGAAGAGAACGTGATGCCAATCCTGAGCGGTCCATTCGGCACGTTGTTGGGCCCATCTGTACTGCGCTGTATGGTATCGTGGTTGCAAAGATGGTTCAAAGGGCTCTGAGCAATATGCGACTTAACTTCTGATGTCATCAGTCGCCTAGAACTTAGAACTAATTAAACCTAACTCACATGAGGACACCACTCACTTCCATGCCCGAGGCAGGACTCGAACCTGCGACCGTAGCGGTCGCTCAGCTCCAGACTGTAGCGCCTAGAACCGCACGGCCACTCCGGCCGGCTGCGAAAATGGACCTCGCTATGGACGTCGGGAGTGAAGTTGTGTGTTATGCAGCCTATTACGCACAGTTTGAGTCGTAACACGACGTGCTGTGGCTGCACGAAAAGCATTATTCAACATGGTGGTGTTGCTGTCAGGTTTCCTCCGAGACATAATCCGTAGGTAGTGGTCATCGACTGCGGTAGTAGCCCTTGGGCGGCCTGAGCAAGGCATGTCATAGACAGTTTCTGTTTCTCTGTATCTCCTCCACGTCCAAGAAACTTAGCTCTGGTTCACACCGAGACGCCTGGACACTTCCCTTGTTGAGAGCCCTTCCTGGCACCAAGTAATAATGAGAACGCGATGGAACCGCGGTATTGACCGTCTAGGCATGGTTGAACTACAGACAACACAAGCCGTGTACCTCCTTCTTGATGGAATGATTGGGGCTGATAGGCTGTCGGACCTCCTTCGTCTTATAGGCGCTGCTCTCCCATGATTGTTTACATCTTCGGGCGTGTTTAGTGACACCTCTGAACAGTCAGAGGGACTGTGTCTGTGATACAATATCCACAGTCAATCCTGGGAACCGGGGTGATGCAAAACCTTTTTTGATGTGTGTATAACGTTTACCTACGGAATACATCATTTCGCTTCTTTTCTACTTCTAGGAATCAACACTCTACTAATCGCGTAATTCCCTGCCTACTGTTTTCAAGAAAATTTATCGAAAAAAAGGGGGGGGGGGGGGTAATTACGGGATAATAGACGGTGATGTAAGGGGCGGTAACAGTGTAATATGTTGAGCGACTACTGTGAAGGACACGGAGATATCATTTATTCCTTTAAGATGGCGTCATCAGCACTTGACGTGGTTTTAAAGGGGCAACCTCATTGAAGCTCTCCAAGTGGTAGGCTGTTGGGATCGTGCGATATCCAAATTTGTCGTGCTTTTGATGTGGCAGTAGCCCGATGTCGGACTACTTGTGGACGTGGGGGCAGCCATACCCACCTTCAACGGTCCGGTCTACCAGGTCTGACCACCACAACGGAGGATCGCCGTATTCCCCCACAAGTACGGCGTATCGCCTTCATATCTGCTCTTGCCATCGTAGAACAAGTGACGGGCTCCCTGCAATGTCCTGTGCCATCTAACACCACTGACAAGAAAATGCCTGCATCCTGACTACGGAGTTACCGTCCCATGCTTAGGCTCCCGTTTACACCTCAACACAAACGGCTGCATTTGGTATAATTAACTGGATTTTACAAAAGCTGAGTAGTCGCCAAGATGCTAGTCGTTTTTTGGTGCATTTATTCCGAATGACATGTTTCCGGTTCTGCCCATCAGCAGATTTCCTGGCGTGTACACAATACAACAAATAATTGATTATACTTTTTTTAAAAAACAACAAATATTGACATGGAAGCGCAAAATCAATCTATAGTATGTGATCAAAAGTATCCGGACACCTGACTTAAAATGACTTACAAATTCGTGGCGCCCTCCATCGGTAAAGCTGGAATTCAATATGGTGTTGGTCCACCCTTAGGCTTGATGACAGCTTCCACCCTCACAGGCATACGTTCAATCAGGTGCTGGAGGGATTCTTGGGGAATGGTAGCCCATTCTCCACAGAGTGCTGCACTGAGGAGAGGTACCGATGTCGGTCGGTGAGGCCTGGCACGAAGTCGGCGTCCCAAAATGTCCCAAAGGTATTCTATCAAGTCAGGGCTGTGCAGTTCAGTGCATTACCGGGATGTTATTCTCGTGTAAGGGTTCCGCCACAGGCCCTGCGTTATGAACAGGCGCTCGATCGTGTTGAAAGATGTAGTTGACAACCCCGAATAGCTCTTCAACAGTCGGAAGCAAGAAGGTGCCTAAAACATCAATGTGGTCCTGTGTTAGTGCCACGCAAAACAACAAAGGGTGCAAGCCCCCTCCATGGGAAACACAACAAAACCACAACACCATCGCCTCCGAATTTTACTGCTGACACTGCACACGCTGACAGATGATGTGCACCGGGCATTCGCCATACCCACACGTTGTCATCGGATGGCCACATTGTGTACCGTGATTCGTTACTCCACACAACGTTTTTCCTCTGTGAAAATCGTCCAATTTTTACGCTTCTTACACGAAGCTAGGCGTCGTTTGGCATTTACCGTCTTGATGTGTGCCTTATGAGCAGGCGCCGCCCATGAAATCCAAGTTTTCTCACCCCTAGCCTAACTGTCATAGTTCTTGCAGTGGATTCTGATGCAGTTTGGAAATCCTGTGTGATAGTCTGGATAGATATCTGCCTATTACGACCCTCTGCAACTGCCGGCGGCTTCTGTCAGTCAACAGACGAAGTCGGCCTCTACGCTTTTGTGCTGTACATGTCCCTACACGTTTCTACTTCACTGTATCATCGGAAACAGTAGACTTAGGGATGTTTAGGAGTATGGAAATCTCGCTTACAGGTGTATAAAATAAGTGACACCCAATCATCTGACCACGTTCGAAGTCCGTGAGTTCCGTGCAGCGCCCCATTTGCTCTCTCATGATGTCTAATGGCTACTGAGGTCGCTGACATGGAGTAATTGGCAGTAGGTGGCAGCACAATGCTCCCGACATGAAGAACGTATGTTTTTCGGGGTGTCCGGATACTTTTGATCACCTAGTGTAAGTGTCACAACCAGTACATACCATTTCATAAGGAAAATAATTTTGGCAGCTTGTTCCTTACTCATATACTCACGAACCAAAAGATGTTACATACAGGGCGAGTCAAGAGGAAAGGTACATGCATTGAGAGGTGATAGCATTAGTGATTCTGAATAAGAAAACTCCGCATGGGCAAATGCAATGTTCCGAACGGTTTCCGAGATAGAACACATGTAATATCATTTTTGTACGATTTCTTGAATCACTCGAAACCCGCGCTCCTTCGCAGTACAAAATTAATCTACATTCAGTTTCCTACCAAAACAGGACCCACTCATATTTCTCTAAGACTTCGCAGGATCGAATCCCACCTCGAGCATGGATGTGTGTGATGTCCTCAGTTTAGTTAGGTTTAAGTAGTTCTAAGTCTAGGCGATTGATGATCTCATATGTTAAGTCCCATAGTACTTAGAGCCATTTGATCTTTTTTTTTTTTTTTTTTTTTTACTGCTTCAGTGCGCTCGCACTTGCTAGGTAAACCACACGGTGCAGGAGGGCACCAGCTTACGGCATTGCGGCTGTGCCTATGCCAATATGTTTACTAAAAATTAAAACGGGAACCAGTAACAACCAGAAATTCGTATTGTTTGCCTGCATATAGGCACATTAATACACACATCGCATTAGTACAAAATATAAGAAAATACATTTGAAAATTGTAGTAAAAATTTCTGTTGTAAAGACATGACTTGTCGAAGATTACAAAAGGATTTGTTTGCGGTTACACTTGTCGACTATTCGTCAAACATAAAATCTTAAGACATTTGCCCCATGCTGTGATTTATTATTGGAGCTGTCCATATGTCAAAACTTTTACTGCCCGTTAATACAGTAAGTATATGTAGCGTGCCTGGATGTAAGCATAATAGAAAAAGCATCGCTGTAGTACATGGACTTTGAACATATTAAAAAATCTTAAAAGGATGGCGTATCAAATTACAGAAAAATTTTATGTCTTGATTCACTGATCAGAGTAATACATAGGGAAGGGTCTGTACATTCCAACATTTAACCATTGATGAACGTAACTAACGAGGTGCTCCTTAACCACTGTAGGACACAGAAAAAAGTAAAGGGAAAGGTGGTTGTCTGTATACCCAACTTCAGAAACGTGGTTACAAAAGTTATCATGGTCTCATAACAAATCGTCAAAAAGACTACACGAACATTTCCTACCACTACTGATTTGCTCGTTGATTAGCAGTTTTGGAGTCACTTGACTGACTGCATGTACTTCCAATTCCTCCAAGATGTCCAAATTTGGAGTGATGCCATGGCTAGGACTCAAGGACTGCCGATGAACAGCGTCGCACTGTGTTCAGAGATGAATCGCGGTTCCGCACTATCCCCGATGACAACAGTCAGAGAGTATGGCGGCGAGCTGGTCAGAGATCCCAGTCTTCCACTGTTTTGGAGAGACACAGCGCCGTTACTACTGGCATCCTGCGGAGTGCCATCGGGTATGACTTGAGGTCACGGCTGGTAGCTCTGACAGCGTAGCAGTACGGCACGGGCATCTTGCGTCCTCTTACGTTATCCCCCATGTGACAGTATCGCAGTATCGTTTTTCAAGAAACACCGTACACATGGCACGCGTCTCTGTGAACTAACTGCATAGAGTTGATGTACTCAAATAACCAACAAGATCCCCAGATCTGTCCCCGATGGAACACGTGTGAAACCAGCTCGGACGTCGGCGCTGTCCCACTGCCAGTATCCAGCACATCGAGGACCAGTAATCGCTGAATCATAACAACAAATACAGGGTGTTACAAAAAGGTACGGCCAAACTTTCAGGAAACGTTCCTCACACACAAATAAAGAAAAGATGTTATGTGGACATGTGTCCGGAAACGCTTAATTTCCATGTTAGAGCTCATTTTAGTTTCGTCAGTATGTACTGTACTTCCTCGATTCACAATCAACATGTGCGGGCTGACGGGAATCCGCACGCAATTGTGCAATCACGTCATCAACACAGATTTTCTGTGAACGTTTGGGCAGGCATTGTTGGTGATGTCTTGATTGGGCCCCATGTTCTTCCACCTACGCTGAATGGAGCACGTTATCATGATTTCATACGGGATATTCTACCTGTGCTGCTGGAACATAATCATTTACTAGTACGACACAACATGTGGTTCATGCACGATGGAGCTCCTGCACATTTCAGTCGAAGTGTTCGTACGCTTCTCAACAAAAGATTCGGTGACCGATGGATTGGTAGAGGCGGACCAATTCCATGGCCTCCACGCTCTCCTGACCTCAACCCTCTTGACTTTCATTTATGGGGGCATTTGAAAGCTCTTGTCTACGCAACCCCGGTACCAAATGTAGAGACTCTTTGTGCTCGTATTGTGGACGGCTGTGATACAATACGCCATTCTCCAGGGCTACATCAGCGAATCAGGGATTCCATGCGACGGAGGGTAGGTGCATGTATCCTCGCTAACGGAGGACATTTTGAACATTTCCTGTAACAAAGTGTTTGAAGTCACGCTGGTACGTTCTGTTGCTGTGTGTTTCCATTCCATGATTAATGTGATTTGAAGAGAAGTAATAAGATGAGCTCTGACATGGAAAGTAAGCGTTTTCGGAAAGTTTGGCCGTACCTTTTTGTAACACCCTGTATCGTCTCAAGCCGTGAACTTTACCTCGTTTCCTTTTGTATTTTTGTCAGACAGTGTAATACGCAGTGTTGAGCCTTGGGACGTCCGTATCCCATATCGTGCTATCATCTAGTGCTAACCTTTCGAAACGTGGAAAAATTCTACGTGCCATGGCGTAGGTATATAGAAGGATGTGAGCGATCAAATGTAGCACTGTGTTTGCAGCTGTACAGTATGTCTATTTCGCGAAAATTAGATCAAATCACATTCCCATCTGTTCAAACAACGTCTGAAGTACCAGACTGTGTTTTCTTAAACATTATAATTTTTTTTAAAATCATTACTACTTTCCTCAGAAATTCTTACCGTTTACACACAACTAACTTAGCACCCACCACTACGTTACCGTACAGTACACGGTCTGCAGAGGCTCTTTTTCTATTTAATCGAATTTTTATGTTGATCACAAACTGAAGTACCTTATAAGTTTTTTTACGCTAATTAAGGCCATATAAGCATGGTTTTTTCCGAATGTACTTCTGACCAAAAGGTCATGCTGGATGTCGGAGTCAAAAATTTGTGTTAGTCGTACCTTTTGCGTCATTGTGGAGATATTACCACAGCAATTTTCGTCCTATATTTCTTTATATCCAACCGAGAACTGAAATACTAATTTTCATAAATTTAGCTTTAAATTTTTTTAATGGAACGAAATAATTTCTGAAAGATTTTCGTTTATATTGCGCTCATTTGGGTGTTAATTTCCAGTGACACTGAAACACGTATTTATTTATTTTTACCGATAAGTCAAGTACCAGTAGCCCGCAAATCCTTCAGTAGTTCTGTAGTAATTATTTATTTTCAAACAAAGCTTTTACCCACTGTTTTACCCCATTAGTGGCTGAATTTCTAAAAATGCTGAAACACGTATTTTTTTTTTTATTTCCTGGCCGAGAAACAAAATATCTGCTTTTGCAGTTCTGGCTTCAAACTTCCCTTAATAGCGACATTCCTTCAAAAAACCTTTTATACCCTATTTCACCACCTTAGGAGTGGAATTTCGGACGGTCCCTTCTTAAACGATGCCTACCGTATTACATTCATACCCTCTCCAAACTTCGAACTTCTGTCCTTAGAGGTTTGGGTTGGGCAATGATGAGTCACTGAATCAGTCTCACCCTATTTCACCCCTATAGCTACTGAATTTCCAAAAACAGAGAAACAGGTTTTTTCTTACCCAACCGAGAGGCCAAATGCCAATTTTCAAAGACTTATCTTTAAGGGGCTCCGGAAAACCCTACATTTCCAATGTTAAAATGGCGCTTAAAAATTACATGTTTTCTCAGAAAGTATTTGAGATAGGAAGTTGAAATTTTTATATGTTATTTATAGGAGTATTGGATACAACGTAAGACAGATTTTTTTTAAAAAATTGTATTCAGTTGTTTGAGATTAATTTTACCATTGTAATGAAAACTGAATACTGTTTGTCCCATTTTTGGTTTCTAAATTCAACAATATACAGGTTTAGCCAAAAGAGTGTGTTGAGTTACGCAGGAGGGACTGTGTAACATTTCCTGAAAATTTGAAGCAAATTGATTTGGTAGATCCTGATAAAATTTGTGTGAACAAATAAAAATTTTGGGAACCGAGCGACAACATTTGGGTTAACTTCTTAGTGCACTTCCGGTCCATAGGATGGATTATCTTCATCTTCTGCAAACTCCTCCTTCAGCTTTTTCCTCCTCCTGTTTACTCTGGCTTGTTTTTCTACGCTATTTACAATCCTGTCAGCAGTCCAAAGATGGTCCGTGTCTAAACCGAGAATCGTCCGTATCATATTGAAACCTATCTTCATTCACGCATTTCGAAATACTTTGCAATTTACAACGTTGCCATCATTGAATGTAGATACAGCATTATTTGGCCGTAAGTCGTCCAAAGCTTTAAATTCCGATTCTAATACTGGATCCCCTATCTCTTCTAAATCGACTCCTGTTTCTTCTTCTATCATATCAGACAAATCTTCACGCTCATAGAGCCTTTCAATGTATTCTTTCCGCCTATCTGCTCTCTCCTCTGCATTTAACAGTGGAATTCCCGTTGCACTCTTAATGTTACCACCGTTGCTTTTAATGTCACCAAAGGTTGTTTTGACTTTCCTGTATGCTGAGTCTGTCCTTCCGACAATCATACCTTTTTCGATGTCTTCACATTTTTCCTGCAGGCATTTCGTCTTAGCTTCCCTGCACTTCCTATTTATTTCATTCCTCAGCGACTTGTATTTCTGTATTCCTGATTTTCCCGGAACATGTTTGTACTTCCTCCTTTCATCAATCAACTGAAGTATTTCTTCCGTTACCCATGGTTTCTTCGCAGCTACCTTCTTTGTACCTATGTTTCCCTTCCCAACTTCTGTGATGGCCCTTTTTAGAGACGTCCATTCCTCTTCAACTGTGTTGCCTACTGCGCTATTCCTTATTGCTGTATCTATAGCGTTAGAGAACTTCAAACGTATCTCGTCATTCCTTAGTACTTCCGTATCCCACTTCTTTGCGTATTGATTCTTCCTGACTAATGTCTTGAACTTCAGCCTACTCTTCATCACTACTATATTGTGATTTGAGTCTATATCTGCTCCTGGGTACGCCTTACAATCCAGTATCTGATTTCGGAATCTCTGTCTGACCATGATGTAATCTAATTGAAATCTTCCCGTATCTCCCGGCCTTTTCCAAATATACCTCCTCCTCTTGTGATTCTTGAACAGGGTATTCGCTATTACTAGCTGCGACTTGTTACAGAACTCAATTAGTCTTTCTCCTCTTTCATTCCTTGTCCCAAGCCCATATTCTCCTGTAACGTTTTCTTCTACGCCTTCCCCTACAACTGCATTCCAGTCGCCCATGACTAATAGATTTTCGTCTCCCTTTACATACGCAGTACCCTTTCAATATCCTCATACACTTTCTCTATCTGTTCATCTTCAGCTTGCGACGTCGGCATGTATACCTGAGCTATCGTTGTCGGTGTTGGTCTGCTGTCGATTCTGATTAGAACAACCCGGTCACTGAACTGTTCACAGTAACACACCCTCTGCCCTACCTTCCTATTCATAACGAATCTTACACCTGTTATACCATTTTCTGCTGCTGTTGATATTACCCAATACTCATCTGACCAGAAATCCTTGTCTTCCTTCCACTTCACTTCACTGACCCCTACTAAATCTAGATTGAGCCTTTGCATTTCCCTTTTCAGATTTTCTAGTTTCCCTACCACGTTCAAGCTTCTGACATTCCACGCCCCGACTCGTAGAACATTATGGTTTCGTTTATTATTCAATCTTTTTCTCGTGGTAACCTCCCCCTTGGCAGTCCCCTCCCGGAGATCCGAATGGGGGACTATTCCGGAACCTTTTGCCAATGGAGAGATCATCATGACACTTCTTCAACTACAGGCCACATGTCCTGTGGATACACGTTACGTGTCTTTAATGCAGTGGTTTCCATTGCTTTCTGCATCCTCACGTCGTTGATCATTGCTGATTCTTCCGCCTTTAGGGGCAATTTCCCACCCCTAGGACAATAGAGTGCCCTGAACCTCTATCCGCTCCTCCGCCCTCTTTGACAAGGCCGTTGGCAGAATGAGGCTGACTTCTTATGCATGAAGTCTTCGTTGATATATGCTAGCTACACCAGCCACTTCCGTTTCTCCACTACTGCCAAGTTAGTTAGCTACGAAATTATTTTCATTTGTACCCTCATTTATTTTTTGGATATCTACAATATTTAGATATAACTGCTACATCTAAAACTTTCCCTGTATACATACTGGTTTCAGGTACTATACCATGAAGAGAAGTTTGTCCCCGTTAATGCCAGGTACCATCTAATTCTGCAGTCAAGTCTCCATTACCACTGTTTTCTATTATTACCTCTTTTAAGGCTTTCTTCAGAAATTCTATACAGTCATCTTCTACCTTAGACCCTATAAATCTGTTGTCGTTCGTAAACTTCGTTGGGAGATTTGAAAGATTTACCATACCACAGAAAACTGCACCTGCAGTAGCACCATTATCAATTGTGGCAAGGCATAAACAAATCAAATACTGTGTTCCTAGATTTTCTACAATTTTATTCATTTGAGTTACTGCAATACTGTTCCAAAAAGGTAGTCATGAATGAACATTTGCCACACTTCAGTTCCATTTGACTGCAAGTCATACGTGATTTTTTGTTATAGAAAGGTCCAGACCGACTTTACTATACTGAATAGATCTTACACAGTTTGCAAAAGTTCCGTTGAGAACTGACTTATCAAATATTTCATTCCCGTTCGATTCACCCATAAAACATTCATAGGTTTCACTACCTGAACCAAGCTTCCTCTCCCACGTACTTTCTTTGTCACTTTTATTGCAATGGGCAGGTGTACCAGCAATGTTAGGTTCACACACTTGGTTATCGCCTTTATTGTTTACTGTAACAACACCTACCTTTGGCTTTGCAACATTTGTCATTTTAAACGATAACTAATTGAAACCCTCATCTACCGACAGCAGTTGTTGATACACCTCGATGGGGACAGCCGAAAATGTGTTCCCCAACAGGTACTCGAACCGGGGATGTCTGACCGAGAAGTCAGATACCAATTTCCATAGATGTAGCTTTAAAAGTTGTTCAGTGATTTTTTAATAATGATATATTTTATAAAAAATGTTTCAACCTCTCTCCCACATACGTTCGAATTTTCAAAAATGCTGAAACACGTCTCTCTTCATTTCTGATCTCGAAACCGAACACCAGTTTTCATAGGTGTAGCTTAAAGATTGCCTTAATAGAGACATTTTTCAAAAAAAGTCTTCAGCCCGTTTCATCCTTTAGCGTTGGAATTTCGAAAAATTCCACACCTCTTGCCGGGCGATGTGGCCGTGCGGTTCTAGGCTCTTCAGTCTGGAACAGCGTGACCACTACAGACGCAGGTTCGAATCCTGCCTCGGGCATGGATGTGTGTGATGTCCTTAGGTTAGTTACGTTTAAGTAGTTCTAAGTTCTAGGGGACTGATGACCACAGATGTTAAGTCCCATAGTGCTCAGAGCCATTTGAACCATTTGAACCACACCTCTTCCAAATTTCAAGTTTCCATATTTAGCGGTTTGGGCTGAGTGATGATGGGTCAGTCGGTCAGTCATGGCATTGCATTGGGTCAGTCGGTCAGTCATGGCATTGCATTTTATATAAAGAGATTTGTATTTTGTGGGATATGTATGCTTCAGCAGACATCACAAACTATAGAAAGCGTGTGAGGTGTCCAAAGCCACCATGAAGTTTACGGTGAAAATTTGTGGTAATAGATATTTTGATACTGATCTGCTGTACTTTTTCCATATCAGCTATGCTGTTAAAATCTCCCTACAAGAAAAAATTTATCGTTGAAAATCCTAGGTTCACATAAAAAGTTGGCTCTAATTATGTTCAGGCGACGCGTGTGTTCCACTTCACTAATGTTCAAAATCGGACAAAATATTTTATTGCTCATAAACGAATACACTTTTTGACCTTTTACGCTAGAAATAAAATTTTGACCACGAAAAGTTTAAAACACTTTATCATTGTTGGTTCCTTAATTCTCGTACTACACTCCGACTTTTGGTATTGCATGAAGAACCTCTTAACCTCACTTTCACCGTTCGCTTCTAGACTAAACGAAGTGATCTGGTGTTGATGTTCCGTCTAGTGTGAGCATACCAGCAATTGACAGTGACGTCACATTCCATTGATGTCCAGCGAGAATCGATCTGAATGTGTGGACCAGAAGTAAAAGTAAGAATAGGAAACAACAAGCGTCGCATAACACAAAGCAAAGGGAAGTACACAAAGCTTTGCGTCTAGCTACCGCAATTATTTGCTGAAATTGTAAACGAAGTGTTACATGTCCTAACTATGACGGAACGCCCGCCCCTCTGCCCCCTCCTCACCCCGCAGCCTCCCTCCCTCGCTCCTCCCCTGCCCCACCGGCCTGAAACTGCTACGGAAAGTGTTCGTGAGACAAGCAGTGGGCATCGTCTCTAATCTTCATTTCATTGTCTACAAACTGTCAGGTCATGCGTGCGTATCAATGAGGTAGCCACGGTAACGTGGGTCAAGTAGGTGTCCTAGGGACTTTTCTTCTTTCAAGCCAACAATAATTTTCGATAACCTGTTCCTCCCTCAGTCATACGTAGATACTGTACCTAAACAGATTTTTCCTTTGAAATGATCCTGCTACCCCACATTACTGTCTCCATCAGGAAACAACATGTGGATAAACTGGACCGCCTGACTAGACTGTTTTGGCACTTTATTCATTTCTGATACATAAAATTGCTTGAAAGAGTTTAAATAAATTATTGAAGAGTTTATAATATTATAAGAATGAAGTTCTGGGATACTGCATAAATACATCATTTAATGTGTCCACAAAAGGCAGAGTATTTACGTAACAGGGATGAAGGCTATAATGAAACAGGTCAAGATGCAAAGAAGAAAGGAGAAATGTATAGTAATCACTAACACGTATAATTCAAATACTTTTACGAATATGTAATATGAGGTGCTTTCTTTGCATATTCAGGGTGTCCCAGGAGGACTGCTCAGCATTCACGAGTATGTCAGAACGATCATTCCAAGCAAAAAAGTCTGGTAAACATGTGCTCTGAAATGTACACTTTCAGCGTTATAAGCAGTTGTTCAGTAGAGGAGACATGTCTCGTAGTAGCGAAGATGAATAAGTGCTCATAGCCCTTCGACATGCATTTTAGAGTCCACGTATTCCGTACATATTTTTCTCTTTCGGTCCCTACTCTAACCTCTCAAAATATCGAAAGCAAAGAGCTTGCAATAGAAGAGATGTTTTTCACAGTATCAGACATGCAGAAGTGCTCACAGTTCTTCAGTTAAGCATTTTAGAGCCCACGTTTACTAGTATTTTTTTTTGTGCTTAGAATGATCATTCTTGCCCTGTCGCCGAATATTGATCATTCCTCTTGGCACACTTAATGCAAACAGCGTTTTACAGGTGTAAGTGCAGATACTTCCATTCCTGAGGCTGGTCAGTACTTCCAAGTATGTGTGACAGGAGTAAGCCATTAGTGCTTGTCTTCCGCTGAGCGGCACGCTAGTCGTTGAAGTATGGACGCTTGGGCGCAAAACGATAGGCGTAATCCACTTAGTGGCGAATGGTGCAGTCAGGACCATGAAAAAACACCAGGTCGTAAAGTTTATGATGTGTTTGTGGGAAGACTGTTCGACGCAGAGAAGAAACAACCAGCACAGTGTTGCGATTACATATTAAGGTACCACATATAAAAATACGTGCGCTCATACACGTTCAACGCTGTATACAGGGTATCTTTCTTAATAGCCGTCAGGCGCATTTCATCTTGCGTTTCAGCAGATATTAGCAATTTGGTTCTTGCTACATGTGGCTGGAGTCAACAAAAACAAATAATGTTCATCAGTCTTTCATATGACACTCTGCAGCAATGGAAAGTGCCGATATGCTTTCCTTTACAAACAAAGTAGTTTCTAAAAACAAAATTTTAGGTGCCTATCCGATAGAGCGGTCCCAGAATAATCTAGTGCGATACTTGGTTTAGATATACATATTAATGGGGATAGTAAAATATAACAAAATTCGCCACGACTTACCCCCCCCCCCTCCCCCTCGTATTCTGCCCTGGTCAGCGCTGACTGCTACCACCATGCAGCAGCACTACTCAGTCGCTGCTAGAGTACTGACTGATCGTCGTATTTTACTTTTCCCGTTAACACATACTGCTGAACCTAATATCACATTTGACTACTCTGGAACTACTCTGTCGAACAGGAACGTAAAATTCCGCTTTTAAAATCACTTTGTCTATAACTGAAAACAAACCAGCACTTTTCGTAATGAGCAGTACTTGTTGGAGCCACTCCTTCCACACACGGCAAAAACAAAATTAAAAGTACCTGCCGAAACACCAGAGAATATACGTTAGACTGCTCTTTGGAGGGAGAAACACACACACACACACACACACACACACACACACACACACACACACACACACATCAGTCTAAATAAACACAGAGGACTCGCAGACGATACTAGAGCAACATAAACAAGTGACCACTAGAGATGCTTTAAAATAAAAACGAAGCACGTCTAGTTTGAATAAGACTATTACAGCAGCAGCAGACATGTAATAAACCCCACACTACCTGAAAAACTGTTACTGTAGAAGAGAATACGCGTCTTTTCGAAATACATTCCACCTGCTATTTTGTCATATAGTGACTACGAAAACTGTGGCTGTTATTTGATTGAAAGTGTTTATAATGCACAACAACAACCGGCCACAATTTGGTTTTGGTTTATTTTAACTGAAAAGCACCGCCCTAGGTTCTGATTTTACACATTTTATCTTCAGACGGCTTGTCGAAACACGTACTACATTGCTTTACACTTTAGTTGACCTAGGACAATTGAAATTCACAATTTCTAAAGAATGGTTGTGATGGTTGTATTACGAAGTGTTGTGTTAGAGCGCATTTGATGTGAAATCACAGCTCAAAAGTGGTTGAAATGGCTCTAAGCACTATGGGACTTAACATCTGAGGTCATCAGTCCCCTAGACGTAGCACTGCTTAAACCTAACTAACCTAAGGAAATCACACACATCCATGCCCGAGGCAGGATTCAAACCTGCGACCGTAGCAGTATGTGTTAGGAAGCCCCAATCAGACACGTAGAAAAAGCACGAAAACAAGAGCTCTACAAAAAGTAAGTACACACATATACGTACATAGTCTGTTCCCCTTCCCAATCAACATTTCATGAAGTCTAATCACAATCAGCATCCCCATTTCAACGCATTTTTCGAAGAGAGTAGTATTGTACACTAAAAGATGCTACTCAAAGAGTACTATAGAAAGGAAAAAGAAAAAAATGCCAATAATGTCATATTAAACACTACAAATATGAGAAATTGTGTAACGTAACATTGATAAACGCTTCTTAATTACAGATGACATACTGGAAGGCTGTACCTGTAGAGACGGCCAGTGTGGCCGAGCGGTTCTAGGCGCTTCAGTCCGGAACCGCGAGACTGCTACAGTCGCAGGTTCGATTCCTGCCTCGGACATGGATCTGTGTGGTGTCCTTAGGTTAGTTAAGTTTACGTAGTTCTAAGTTCTAGAGGACTGATGACCTTAGATGTTAAGTCCTATAGTGCTCAGAGCCATTTGAACCATTTAATAACTGTAGCTGTGCTGCAAATACCAAGCAGACCTGCGAACACCAATATGTAACAATATTCTTCATATTAATAATTCTGTCAGTACTTATAGTAATGTAAACACTACAATCTCAAAAATCTGATGAATATCGTAGTGCATAATTTTTTTGTATACTTTTCAAAAGATAATAGCCGGCCGCGGTGGTCTAGCGGTTAAGGTGCTCAGTCCGGAACCGCGCGACTGCTATGGACGCAGGTTCGAATCCTGCCTCGGGCATGGATGTGTGTGATGTCCTTAGGTTAGTTGGGTTTAAGCAGTTCTAAGTTCTAGGGGACTGATGACCACAGCAGTTAAGTCCCATAGTGCTTAGAGCCATTTGAACCAAAGATAATAAATAAGACACGCTGAAGATGGAGAAACATTTTCGGAACATGCATGGTTAATAAAAAAAGAAGAATAGTGTTTACTCAAGGCAGAGCCACGTTTCCTTATTACAAATTAGAACATTACTTGGTTGCTATCCAAAATAAAGTAGGAATAGTTTAATTTAAGGAATCACTTAAAATCACATGTGCCACTGTAATGTTGTTGTGGACAGGACACTACAAATTTGTTATACATTTAGAGACGTAAAACTTAATGACTACAGCAAAGACGTGCAACATTGTAAAATAAGTAACGTAATCTACATCTTGTACAGCCATTTTTGTGGGGGGGCATGGGGGAGGGGGGAGGAAGAAAGGATTGTTATCCATTTCCAGCTGTTCGTTGAGGATATAATGAGGGAAATTTTGTTTGTCGGTGACAGAATGCTATGCTTTGTTAAAACCTGTTAAAACGTAGAAGTTGGTATTATTATTGTCATCAACTGAAACGTCTTGAATGTCTTACAAGTTAAATTCGTCTTACCTACAGTTACAGTTTAAGTTTATTAATAAGTATGTCAGATGGGCTCCTGCCAAGGGAGAGAACATCGGTTATCCCCTGTCCTTCCACCTCCCCCCTTACTCACTCGCCTGGACCCGAACGCTTGTGTCCTACTTGGCATCGATTTAACGTTTCCGACGGTGTACCTGAAGATGCACTATACAATCGGGTTGAGTAAACAAAGCCGTATTTTTAACGTGGACCTGAGGATGGATGACAAAACCGAAACGTGTTACACACTGTAGGGTCAATGTACGGCTATTTTTGGTGCGTGGTACAATCGCAGCGTCCGTAGTTTACCTGTACCGCAGTTACAAAGTACAAAGCGCCAGTGGCAAACGCGGGGCGAGGGGCTTAACTTGTCCTCACTATTGGCTTGTCGGGGCCAGCTGAACAAGTATTTGGCCACGCTTAATTTTAATGGAGTGGCGCGTTCGACAGCAGTGAAAGCGCTTTAGAGAAAGAACACCCAGGTAGCGGCGATATTTCTAGATTTCCTGAGCGCGTTGGTCACGGCTGTGGCCGCAGAAAGCCAGTGAGTTACGTGCAGGCGGCGCGGCGAATCGGCCCATTGCAGCCGTCCGGCCGCTCAAAGGACACGTCAGCCGGCGCCGCCGCCGCCCGCCTGCCACCTCGCCGCTCTTCTCACGACCGCCTTTGTCGCTGCCAGCGCGGCGAGTGCGCGCTACCGGCCACCAGCGGCCGCGCCCGCTCTTTCTGTAAAGCCTTCTGCCTAACTACCCCACCGTGCCTGGTAAATAATAACATTAGTATCTGCTTACAAGGAAACCGTCCAATCCGGTATGTCGAAAACTAACCTGAAACTTTTCACACAGGAAGAGTGCACTGAAAGAAATGCGTTGTCAAAACCTTAGCTGCTAAGACGTTGAACATGCTCATTTTTGCCGAAAGAAGAAGCGCTTGTAAAGCCGTCGGCACACGGACCGTGCATCCGAACGTTGAGCGTGCCGAGTTTCTAACCTCACAGCATGGAATAGCACGCTCGGGAGTCTTTCCGAACGTGCAGAGCAATATCTGGCAGGTGAGATATTCTGAGCGTTGACCAATGAGATGGCACAACGCCACCTACGTCACAAGCGCGCCGTCTCCCTTGAGTACAGAGTTGTGTGGCACCATATTGGCACTCATTTCAAGCCTATTTGTGCATATGCCGTTCCGAGCACCAGCAAATTGAGAATCACTGCAAAACCCGTTGTTAACTGTGTGATTCGTTCCAATAAAATAATGAGAAACATCCTATTCGTGGCAAAAGAATTATTGTAACTTGCGTATAATGAGAGCAGGCTATTTGAAGGCAGCGACACACTGATGATCCACCCAAAACGCTTTGTCCTTGGTACAGTTTGTTATAATTAAATTTCAGTTAGTAACATATCTACAATTAAGGTTCTTAGCAACCAGTAATATTCTATGATTATATACTAACTGTGTGATATTGGTGTAGCGTAAGAAATAGCGTCAGTGTCCGATTATGATTTTTTTTTCGGTGGTTCGCGTCCTGACACAACCAATTTTTTCCCCCTAAAATTCGCGTTTTTAATAGGTTCTAATACTTTATTGTTAGTTTAATATAGGTATAGACTATAATATTTGATGTTATGTAAATACAAGTTGACCTTTTTGAGGGGTAACTTGGTTCGATTGGCTTAATCTAAAGGACAGCTTGCGCTACTTGTATAAAGATATTTTGCTCCTTCGTCTTTTACGCTTCGTAATTCACATGTTGCAAAGATTCTGGTACAGAGTAGGAACAGTGATCTAGTAAGACTGACCTTGGGGTTTTACTAAACTGTGGGAATGATGAAATAATGTTTATCTTATGCGGAGAAGTACTCCAAATTTGTAACGCACTGTTTGTAATGGAACTTTTATAAGTCTTTGTCCTTATTGATTGGACATGGTACTTTCCTTTTCGTGGACGATGGAAGAAATGTGCGTTTTAATAGAGCTAATGTGGGATTTTTACGCGCGCCCCTTGAGTGAACAGTGTGATTTACGAACTAGAAACATCCCTCAACTGTCGCTGGAGTGCGTTGGGATCGCGTATACCACGTTGGGGCCCACGTACCGTATGCAGAAGTTGCATCGTTCCTGAGCGTTCAGCAGTACGTTGAACTTGGCACGACCAATGTTAACGTTCTACAGCACGGTCCGTGTGCCGACGGCTTAACAGAGGTTTGTACATCTCTTCATGCCTAGCTTTGATCAACTTACGAGGGGTGTGCTCTCACATGGCGCGAAAATTTTCGAAATCGATCTTCAAGGTCAGTTCTGGGGAAATGGTTCTATTCCTCACCTACCCACATTAAACCGGCGACGTTACGATGTCTTACTGTCGGTTGCATTATCGCCTTCATTGTTTGCTGTTGACAAGTGTTACTGACATAGGGTCTTCTAGTCGCACCTTGTACCTGTTTTCTTCAATATAGTATAAAACCTGTTCGCCGGAAACTGTCAGTTTTAACACTCCTGAGTTTGATGAAACTGTTAGTCTTTGGATGGAGGAAGGTATCAGTGATATAGATCTAGAAATGGACGAAAATGACGACGATTTTACAGCATCCAGTGATCACAATTCTGCTAGGGGACAAGACGATCATTCAGAGGAAGAGCTTCTGGACAACTGTTTCTCCAATACAGTAATCGAAGTGTCAGTTGAAAATGAAATGCGATATGAGGGATGATAAAGGTAAATGTAGATGCAACCATTCAATGTCACTTCTGTTGACTTTACTTTAGTACCTAATGTGTCCAATTCTAATGCGCGATTTTAAACCCAGGAATTTAGTTTTGCACGAAAGTTTTCTTGCTGTACAGAAATACTTTTTTTTTCAAAATATTTTCGTTTATGTGCACTAATTAAAATACTACGCAACATACGTAATTTTGAGAGATAAAAATTAAAATCCTGCAAGCTTTATTTACTACAATAAAATCAATAAGGAGTAATTAAACAACAGTTACATAACTGTAAGAATAAATGCTATAGAAGTGACATTAAAAATTTCTAATGATTTGCACCTTAAATCTCATTTTAAACTTTGGGGTCCCAGGGACAACACCTCGTAGAATACAGTACAGAAAACTCATCCAGTGAGAGGGTTAAAGCGCGAAACGGTGAATAAGAAGACGTGGCTGTGCCAGAAGAACGTACCGGCACTTAGCGCGAAGTTCAAAAGTGCGCCCACGTCAATTTTAAGCCTTTAAACCGTAGCAAAAATGTCTCAAATCATTATCTTTTTGAGTAACTTGTAGTTCATATCAACAGCTAAATTGCTGCAGATTTAATTGTTATGTAAGTGACTAACAGAGAAAATAAAATCAAAGCCGTGTATGATGTTACATTACAGACGACTTCCATCAATCGAGTCTTTAATCTGTTGACAATAAATATTTCATAACAATCCCCGTAGCACAGCTCTTATAATTTTCCAATAATGTATATTTTACTAACAACGCAATAGTGCTGTGCTCAGTTCCTGTAGTCGTCACAACATTGCGAAGCCTCTATTTAATGATGAAAACGAACTCAGGCACTTCACAGTAATTACTATTTCATTTAGACAGAACTGGAATGAAGTAAGAAATGATCATGGTCATTGTTCTGCATATCGTGCTACATACCAGGCGTGCTTGAAAAATTCCTAAAATGTTGTGATGCAAACTGACAATTTAGAAAAGACTTAAGTTTGAGAGTACTGTTCCGCTATTAAACCTGAAGTAACGAAGAGCAATCGGAAATTATATCGTCCGAAAATTTTATCAAAAATGCTGTGCGCTGTTGAAGCATTTTCTTATCGAGATGAATCACACTACTAGTTACAGCTGGAACCCGAGCTATAGTAACAGTCAGTTCGTCGTCCTCCTAAAGACAGAGGTGTCGTTATCTCCACGCCAAGAGTCTAACAAAAGCAATAAACTATTTTCTGTAGACGTTAAGACGTTTCGGATGCAGCATTATTCTTTCCCATTCTTCCAAATTTTGCTACGTCAGTTACATTATTGTTGCTAGTAAATATTGAATTTTTTTATATTTATATTTTTGATCCTTTACATTTCTAAAGACAGGTATGAAGCTGCGAAAACAGTAATCCACTGACATCTATCACTGGCTTCGTTGTATACGAATGTGTCACAACATTCATAGACTGAACAGGCGACTCTGTCTTTCCAGAATGAAGGATGGAAAGTAGGAGACGGATACTGCCAGAAGTAAAGCTGTGAGTACCGGCCGTGAGTCGTGCTTCGGTAGCTCAGTTGGTAGAGCACTTGCCCGTGAAAGGCAAAGGTCCTGAGTTCGAGTCTCCGTCGGGCACACAATTTTAATCTGCCAGGAAGTTTCGACTCTGTCTTTTTTTCTCTCGAAATGATAACGAGCGGTCTGCGTGGCGTTCTTGCACGAAACCTGACTGACTGGCTTCATGCACAACATTTTAAGGGATAACAAGAATCGTCGTCTTCATGTCAACTATATCAGCGGTAATTTTTTTCTGTGTAGTATTGCCTGTTAAGGATATCTCCTCTACACGTTTACTTGTTGTACAATTCGTAATTTTGTGATTTCATTTTCAATATAGCTTCCTCAATCTCCTTAACCATGTCGAAGTAGGCTGGAAACCATGATGCTCATATAACTTGCAATTCAGAGTGCCCAGTCTTATTTCAACTGCGATCACTTGTGTCAGAGGAACTACCACCGGAAACTGAAATTCGCTTGACAAATTACGATCGCTTTCTGCCGTGTTATCTGTTTACCGATGTGCCGAAAACCGAGAATATGCGCCCGCTGTGTGGCCCATGCACCTGTTACAGCTACAGAAGGAGTGTGGATTTTTCCAACCGCCTAGCAAGCTACGAATTTCTCAATTTTAAACATCTTTTAAAAATATTTACAGTGTGTCTTAGCAGCTAAACTTTTAATATTATGTTTCCTTCTGTGTTGTCATCCTGCATAAAAGAATTTCAGAGCACGTTTCCACTTGTCACATTGGACTGTTCCCTTCGCAGTCTACACAAAAATCTTTGGTGCACTGATAATTAGATGACAGAAGATAAGGAGATGATGGAAACAAAAGGCTTAGATCCACTAGCTGTAGAAGTATTGAAAGAAGCCCTAAGAAGAAAAAAAAACTAAAAGGCAAATCTACTGAGGTACAGAGGAGTGCTACTGAAATATTGCTTCCTGCATTTGATGAATATCTGCTGCCTAGGAAAGAGATACTAGAAAAGTTGAGTGTAGCAAATACAGTATCAGTCTTCAAGAAAACAGATGGACCTAGCGCAATAAATTGTAGAGGAATAAGGATATTGAACACAGGGTACAAAATGTATGCTAAGATACCTATTACTCGTTTGCAAGCTACAACAAAGCCCAAGTTATCTGAAATTCAAAATGGGTTTAGGAGAGAAACAGCTAGCTCAGGTAATATACATCGCAATAAATGGAACATTGAAGAAGCGGAAAGGTATATCACATTGCGACACACATTGCGTTCGTCTATTTTGAAAAGGTGTTCGACAAGATAGATAAGTGTACACTATGTGAGATTTTACAAATAAATGGATACCTAATCGTCTGATACCAGCAATAAAGAGCTTGTTATTGAACACACAGATAATTCTGCAAAAAGAAAAAGAGCAGCCAGTATTAATCATAAATCAAGGAGTAAGACAATGATGTAGTCTTTCTCCGACATGGTTTAAAGTTCATTTAGAATAAGGCACTCGAATGAAGTGAAGTGCACTTACAGCACAAGGTATTAAACTAGGATACAGCGAATTTATTAAATTCTGCAATTTGCTGACGGCAAGGTGCTTATACCTAAAACAGAAACTGGATTGCGAAGAGCATTACGTAAGTTGCAGCTGTGCTAAACTCCATATAATATGAAGATTTCCATAAACAAAACTAACGTGACGACTTTCACAGGAAGAAAATCCCTAAGAGCCAAAGCAATGGTAAATAACCAGGTAATTGAGTAAGTCTCTAACTTTAGCTACATTGGATATAATATACCTTGTGATAACAACAGAAACGTATACAGTATATTAAATAAGTTCCAGATTATATACGGCACCACCTGAAGAACATTAAAAACAAAACCCAGGAGGATAATCAGCTCACGTTCTATAATGAAGTGGTTGTCCCTATACTGCTTTATGGAAGTCAGTCATGGATAATGGGAAAGAGAAATAGGAGCGGTATACAAATAGCGGAAATGAAGTTTCTATCGTCTATAAAAGGATGTTCCAAGCGGGATGGATTTAGAAATGAAGAGGTCAGAGAAGAGATACAAACATAAAACCTATACGACAAAATACAACTACATAAAAAGAAATGGAAGAACCATCTGGAGTCTATGAGTGAAAGAAGACTACTAAAAGCAGCAAGTAGATTCAAGTCCTTTGGAAGAAGTACCAGAAGATCAAAGAAAAAATGAGAATAAGTCTTATGAAGCCAGAACAGGTCACTAATGTCTAATTCTTGTTAGGAAGAAGGAGAGAATCTTCTTAGCATATATGTCCCGTCACTACGGCTAAATACAAGGCTTGAAAATACTCCCTTTGCAATTAAGCATTGCATTCTTCCGATCTGTATTTAAGCACTCAAAATAATTTATCGTCGAACACAATTTGTAAGTAGGCTGTTTAGGTTTTTATGTTGATGCCATCACCTAGCTCTCTGTATGAAAATCACTGGCTGTGCTGTGTGCAGCCTGTGGCTGGTTGGCATTGTTGGAATATTCGCCATTGTAGTGTTGGACAGTTGGCTGTTAACAGCGCGTAGCGTTGCGCAGTTGGAGGTGAGCCGCCAGCACTGGTGGATGTGGGAAGAGAGATGGCGGAGTTTTGAGAGCGGATGATCTGGACGTGTGTCCATCAGAGAGAGTAAATTTCGAAGACTGGATATTATGACTTTTGAACACTATTAAGGTAACTACATTGTTTATTCTCTATCAAAATCTTTCATTTGCTAACTATGCCTATCAGTAGTTAGTGAGTACTGCAGTTAGAATCTTTTATTTAGCTGTCAGTATTCGCGCTCGCTGTATTGCAGTAGTTCGAGTAATGAAGATTTTTGTGAGGTAAGTGATTCATGAAAGGTATAGGTTATTGTTAGTCAGGGCCATTCCTTTGTAGGGATTTTTTAAAGTCAGACTAAAAATATTGCATGTCAGTTTAGTGTTGATCAGAATAGGTAAAGAGCGAAATGTCTGAGTACGTTCAGTTCTGCTCAGCTGTTTGAAAATCAAATAACGTAAGGGGTTTATCAGCACAGTCATTCATAAATTTTTCTAAGGGGACATTTCATAATATCCTAAGAGAATCTGAACAGCTCATAACACCTTCTAGCAAATTCAACACTATTGTGACATTTTTTTATACTCACGGATTAGGAGAGTGTTTAAAAATTCATCTTAAATTAATTTCATACTCATTCTTTTAGCTATGGTCTCTGTCGGAAAAAACCTCGATGTCCACAGAAGACAGACTTGAAATTTATACGAACGAAGACATTTCGTTGCTTCGTAATTGAGATTTGTTTTTCTTTAAGTCTTGGTTGACTTTTAGTTGTATATGAAATTCACAATTGTACACCAAACAATATTAAATAGTCACACCATAGTACAACCCCAACAAAGTGAAATGAAAAAAAAACCTGCAAAGATGTAACAAAAATTACGCGAAGGGAAATGTAGTGTGAGGAGGGCTATGCGAGAGGCGTTCAATGAATTCGAAAGTAAAGTTATATGTACTGACTTGGCAGAAAACCCTAAGAAATTTTGGTCTTGTGTCAAAGCGGTAGGTGGATCAATACAAAATGTCCAGACACTCTGTGACCAAAATGGTACTGAAACAGAGGATGGCAGGCTAAGAGACGAAATACTAAATGTATTTTTCCAAAGCTGTTTCACAGAGGAAGACTCCACTGTAGTTCCTTCTCTAGATTGTCGCACAGATGACAAAATGGTAGATATCGAAATAGGCGACAGAGGGATAGATAAACAATTAAAATCGGTCAAAAGAGGAAAGGCCGCTGGACCTGATGGGATACCAGTTCGATTTTACACAGAGTACGCGAAGGAACTTGCCCCCCTTCTTGCAGCGGGGTACTGTAGGTCTCTAGAAGAGCGTAGCGTTTCAAAGGATTGGAAAAGGGCACAGGTCATCCCCGTTTTCAAGAAGGGACGTCGAACAGATGTTCAGAACTATAGACCTATATCTCTAACGTCGATCAGTTGTAGAATTTGGAATACGTATTATGTTAGAGTATAATGACTTTTCTGGAGACTAGAAATCTACTCTGTAGGAATCAGCATGGGTTTCGAAAAAGACGGTCGGGTGAAACCCAGCTCGCGCTATTCGTCAACGAGACTCACAGGGCCATAGACACGGGTTCCCAGGTAGATGCCGTGTTTCTTGACTTCCGCAAGGCGTTCGATACAGTTCCCCACAGTCGTTTAATGAACAAAGTAAGAGCATATGGACTATCAGACCAATTGTGTGATTGGATTGAGGAGTTCCTAGATAACAGAAGATAGCATATCATTATCAATGGAGAGGAGTCTTCCGAAGTAAGAGTGATTTCAGGTGTGCCGCAGGGGAGTGTCATAGGACCGTTGCTATTCACAATATACATAAATGACTTGGTGGATGACGTCGGAAGTTCACTGAGGCTTTTTGCAGATGATGCTGTGGTGTATTGAGAGGTTGTAGCAATGGAAAATTGTACTGAAATGCAGGAGGATCTGCAGCGAATTGACACATGGTGCAGGGAATGGCAATTGAATCTCAATGTAGACAAGTGTAATGTGCTGCGAATACACAGAAAGATAGATCCCTTATCATTTAGCTACAAAATAGCAGGTCAGAACAAGTTTCTGATAAGATAATTCCATAAATTATCTGGGAGTACGCATTAGGAGTGATTGAAAATGGAATGATCATATAAAGTTGGTCGTCTTTAAAGCAGATGCCAGACTGAGATTCATTGGAAGAATCCTAAGGAAATGCAATCCGAAAACAAAGGAAGTAGGTTACAGTACTCTTGTTCGCCCACTGCTTGAATACTGCTCAGCACTGTGGGATCCGTACCAGATTGGGTTGATAGAAGAGATAGAGAAGATCCAACGGAGAGCAGTGCGCTTCGTTACAGGATCATTTAGTAATCGAGAAAGCGTTACGGAGATGATAGATAAACTCCAGTGGAAGACTCTGCAGGCGAGAGGCTCAGTAGCTCGGTACGGGCTTTTGTTCAAGTTTCGAGAACATACCTTCACCGCAGAGTCAATAGTATATTGTCCCCTCCTACGTATATCTCGCGAAGAGACCATGAGGATAAAATCAGAGAGATTAGAGCCCACGCAGAAGCATACCGACAATCCTTCTTTCCACGAACAATACAAGAATGGAATTTCGTCATTTCAAATATTATACTAAAATCCAGTTTCCACAGAAGTATAAATTCATTTTAAAATATTTTACTGTGCAGAAAAATGAAAAAGCTAAAAGAGTGACAATAGACATGTTACGTAATTACGATTTCAAATGGTTCAAATGGCTCTAAGCACTATGGGACTTAACATCTGCTGTCATCAGTCCGCTACACTTAGAAGTGCTTAAACTTAACTAACCTAAGGACATTACACACATCTATACCCGAGGCAGGATTCGAACCTGCGACTGTAGCAGCAGCGTGGTTCCGGACTGAAGCTCCTAGAGCAGCTCGGTCACAGCGGACGGCAACAACAATTTAAAGACAAAATGTTCGATAATGGGATGCCGCTGCAAATTTGTTTACATTTTTCAGTAGTCCGATTTTATGTTAAATAAAAACTTTTTTTTTTGTAAAGCCAACTACATTTCCATAGTTAAAAGGTAACTATTTAAATAATGAATAGTACATTGTAATGGAAGAGCTTAAATAAAATTTCATGACTTCCAGAGCTTTCGTGACAGTTGTTATTACTTCAACATATAAAATACGGTACTGGGAAGCTACAGTGTTTTCGACATACAGCTATTTCCAGAGTTATGTTCCCTTTTCCACTTGAAGATGGAATTAACAGGGCGGCTAACCTTGTGGAATATTACGTTTCATAATCAAAAGTAGCTATCTAAATAGTGATTAGTAAATTGTAATCTGGAACAACTTAAATTAAAGTTTGAAACGTCCCCTTAGAAAAATTTTGCAAGACTGTCCTTAAACTGACACACAATATTTTTTTTAGCGTAACGCAATCTGACTTTCAATAATCCCTACAAAAGAATGGCCCTGACTAACATTAACCTATACCTTTCACAAATCACTTACCTCACAAAAATCTTCGTTACTCAAGATACTGCAATACAGCGAGCGCCACTACTGCCAGCTAAATAAAAGATTCAAACTACGGAAGGCACTAACTACTCATAGGGATAGTTAGCAAATGAAGGATTTTAATAGAGAACAAACAATGTATTTACCTTAATAGTCATAATATATATAGCAGTTCCTGACACCAATTCTTACAAATTTCAAAACTCCGCCATCTCTCTCCCCACATCCACCACTGCTGGCGGCTCACCTCTAACTGCGCTACGCTACGCGCTGTTTACATCCACCTGCCGCTGCCCAACACTACAATGGCGAGTATTACAACAATGCCAACCAGCCACTGACTGCACTCAGCACAGCCAGTGATTTTCATACAGAGCGCTACGTGGCGTTACCAATATAAAAAACCTAAACAGCCTACTTACAAGTTCATATTTTCACAAGTTTTCGTGAGATTTGCTATTGCTTGGACAAAAAATAAATACGGTACTGGAAAGTTACAGTGTTTTCCACGTATCCAAAATTATGTTGCTATCTGTTCTCTACTGTTTGGAGGTGAAAATAGCAGGATGACTAGCTTTGTGGAATATTACGTTTACGTGCGGGGACTGACAGGAACGTTATCGTTAGTTACAAGCATCAAATAGCATTTTTGTTCCTGTATAAGCTCCGCTGTGCCATGTCCTTTATCAGAAATCGAGAATCGCGCATTTCACAACTAAAATGGCACAAGCACTTCAAATCCAAGAGTGGGATGCAGATGTTCGTTTGCCAGACTAGCATATCCTTGGTTGTTAATGAGTTTCTTACACAATTCTGCATTCTTTCGTAGCCCTTGTCCTTGATGATTACATTTTCTGAGGGAGTGTTCAGCACTCTGGCGTCACCTGACGACTGCTGTAGAAGATTCTGGCATAGGTTTCGAAACATTGAGTACTGGAGAAGCTTGAAGAGGAATATGAGAAGGCTTAACGACCCAGAATATTTTACGATCGTTAATTGCTGTTTATTTTGATTCCAGAGGATTTTCGGTTTTTTTTTTGTTTTCTAAGCATTTTAAATATCCCGTGATGTATTTATGTCACTTCCCGCTATATCTAAAAACGAGTCTGCTTTTTTGAATCTTTTCATTAAGACATTGTGGTTACAGTACTTTGCTATCCTCAAAGAGGCACGCATATACAATGTAAATGTTTTGTCGCAAGAATATCGGGGTCAGAGAGACCACGTGGCTACCGTCAGCGAAAGCCATTGTGTTCGGCGTGTGGCTGTGGCGCATCATACTGCGTCTACACCAGTAGTTTGAGCAACACTTGACACCACAATGACACAACAAACTATTACAAATCGATTACGTCAAGGACAGCTCAGAGCCAGAGGCCCTGTAGCGTGCATTACACTGACCCCAAACTACCGCCATTTGTGACTTCAGTGATGTCAAGCAAGAACTCATTGAAGGGTAGGGCGGAGGTCTGTTGTGTTTTCTGATGAAAGCTGGTTCTGTCTTTGTGCAGTGATGGCCATGTGTTGGTTAGAAGGATGCAAGTTAAGAGCCTGCAGCTAACCTGTCTCCATGACAGACACATTGAATCTACACCAGGATCTGGGATGCAATTTCGTACGACAGCAAGAGCACTGTAGTAGTTATACCAAGCATCCTGACTGCAAATTTGTGCGTCATTCTGGTGATTCCAACTGCTTACTGCCATTCTTGAACAACATCCTGTAATGGTTCTTTATTTACGTGACCATTACGGCACTCCAACCCCAGTTCTCGATACCAGTAATATCGTACTACTTTTCTGCGAAGTAACAGACATAATTTTGTGACAATATTCACATTTGGTTTTATTAATGTATAGGTACTCCGATGTATCGATATATTACAGTGATATGGTTCGTGTGTGTATTCATCTCTGTGAGACCGTCATGATCCTTGACGTACTTGTAACCGTTTTGGCGCGAATGCGCACAGAGCAGTCTTTGTTTCACTTTGCAGAAGTTAAGTTATTATTTCGCTTTGTAAAAGAACAGTCAAGTCTTGTGTTTGATTAAAGTGGAAATTAATATTTGAAGATTGATACAAAACTGTTTTCTTGATGATGTGACAATTAAGAAGAAGTATATGTAAATTCACAAGAAGTTTAATAAAAACGTGGATCGTGAACACCAAGTCAAAAATTATTTCTACCATTCAATTGTTCTGATCTGGGATTGTTTGATCATTAAGAATTTCCTAAAAAACGCATTTGTTAGGTCTTCAAATATTGCTAAAACACAGATCTGGACCTTTTAGCAGTCAAAGTGGAATCACCCTCGAATCAACAATATGAGCCATAGCAACTTCGACGAAATCTACGTGGGAATCCATTCAAGATAAGGGCCAAAATTAATGACTTTTTTACAGTGACTTCATTTTTCCATTCTGACGATACCATCCACAGTCAATAACTTTGTTGTTGTTCGACAAAGCGAACATATGCTGCGTGAGCAACATTATTAATCTGATTGCTAACCTACTTTGCAAGTTGTGGTATTGTTAGAATCCCTAGGCGTGCTTTCCAACAGGATTTCGCTTGCCCATATACCGCTGTTGTAAACATCATCCTCTACAGAGTGTCGACGTGTTGCCTTGGCCTGCTCTTAACACCAAATCTGTCTCCAGCACATACGCGACATTATTGGGCGACAACCGCAGCGTGGTCCACAAACAGCATTAACCATCCCTGTGTTGCCGACCAGTTGCTTACATTAACCTGTGATCTTGCAGTATTAATCACTTAAATACTTTTCCCTAGACAATGTATTCAAAAACGACATTTCATTACTCTTGCCTAATTATTTTTTGGTGCTAGTTATATAGCAGGTGTCTTTCCTAAGACGCATTTTCTCTGGTGTTGCGGAATACATTTGCAATTATGATTTGTAGTATTTAAATGGAGTTTGCCCAAACAGATACTTCTGAGTACTTTTTTTTTTGATGCACCGTACGGCGCCAAAGTAGAGCGTGTCGCATCCCAAACGTGAGTGTTGTCTCAGGGGCTCGCTAGGAATGAAATAGCCGGTTGGATTATGTGAAAATGAATCTTGGCCTAGCTGTTCCTCCATGCAAAATGGGGTAAGGACTGGAAGGTAGCTTGAAACGATCTTAACAAGCCGAGCGGTTCTAGGCGCTACAGTCTGGAACCGCGTGACCGCTACGGTCGCAGGTTCCAATCCTGCCTCGGGCATGGATGTGTTTGATGTCCTTAGGTCAGTTAGGTTTAAGTAGTTCTAAGTTACAGGGGACTGATGACCTCAGATGTTGCGTCCCATAGTGCTCAGAGCCATTTGAACCATTTGTTCTCAACAAAAAGTGCGTTAAAATTCCTAGTTCATTAAAATGTCTTCTCCTCTGCTGCTCTTGTTAGTTAGGCTTCATACCCACAAAAAGACCAAGTCTTTACACGGAGACGGTGATATGATGGCATCGTTCCGTCTACACTATACATCACTGTTAAGTGGTACTGTACCCACTCTGTGACCAACAGAGTCCCTCAACAGTGGTCCCTTCTAGAGCTTCCGGCAGTTCTGCCTCTCTGAGCGTAGCTGTCTGTTTCTCTCAGACTCTCGAGCAGCGCGGTGCTCCCTAGTTTTGTTCTGCCTTTAACCCCACCTGTTTCTGACATGATGTGATGCGGAAGGCGCGTTACCTTCTCACTTGCTCTAATTTCCACTCTTCCTTAGTAGCCTTCCAGAGGCTAGGTAGAGTGAGGGAAGTGTCTGTCCATATACTGCGTCCCTAGCCGTTATTTGCTTCCCATGACATACAGATTCTCTTTCCAGAACACCTTTCCTGTCCTCTTCTAGCCCTGTGCTCGCTGTTGCATCAGATAACTTGCCAGACCCTTATTTTGATGTATGTGTATATTGAGAACACCTGGCAAGAATTCAATACAATGCTGCTGTGTTCGCATCCCAACCTGGAGGTCACCGACATCCTCGTGAAGGCTCTGTACTAGCCGTCGTGTCACCCCTGGCATCCTGCCGATCCACACTTCTGCAGTGGGTCTGACTTACTTTTAACTTACAAGACTTGGCCCTTTTTCTCTGTATGTACAAGACGTGTCGCATTACATGCGTCCCATTACGTACAAAGTTATTTTTAAAGCGGAATTTTAAGTGCCCATTTGACAGAGTGGTCCCAAATTAATTTAGTGTGATATTCATGTAATCGATATGTGTTAGCAGAGACAGTGAAAGAGGAAGAATAACCAGTAACCCAGCAGCGACTGATCAGCTCTGCTCTTGTGGGGTATCTGACAGGGCGGACTAGGGCGGCACGCCAATGGTTGCTGGAGTACTCGTTATTCTTCGTGTCTTACTATCCCTGTTAACATATATCGATTACATGAATATTTCACTAGACTAATATGGGACTACTGTACCGAAAACGCACTCAAATGCCACCTCAAAAATCGTTCTGCTTGTAATGGAAGAAACCAACTCTATCCATCGACACCGTGCGTAGCATGAAAGACTGATAAGCAATATTTTTTTTTTTTTTTTTTTTTGGTCTGACTGCAGCTGCACATTGCAAAATCAAAATGCGCGTGACGACTTTCAATAAAGGCAACTGGTACATACGTACATATTGTACCTTGTAACGAGCACCTCTGAGCGAACAAGAACTTGGTCTATGTACTGTGTACACGTCTACGTGTCACTGCTGTATATTTTCTATCTGATGATGGCTGGACGATTATCAAATTTAATAAAGTGACATGTAATCAATACATTAACTTCCATAATCTGATACGAGCTGGAGTGACTGCAACGTCTTGCGCAACTCATTGGACTAGCAGGTAGCCATACGAGAGTATGAACATTCAGCCAATCAGAAGGTTTGACGCGAGAGCTCAGTCTGTCGTTGATAATCTGTCTATTCGGTGGTATGCAGTTTAAGGTAACGATTCCTTTGCTCAGTGTGCTAACAGAAGTCAAGCTGTGGTTAATCACAGTAAGACTGTGACACACTTTTGGGGTAGGGAACGGATTTCTGTTAAATCGTGTTGTTCTCACTTGGGACGAGCATTTTCATTTTCCATGTCGCAGCTACGCACAGTAGATTCTTGCATTTTTTCTTTTACTTTCTGACTAAAATCGAAACTTAAATTTTATGAATGTGGCCACACGGGCCGGACATTTACCGTTCCATCAGCATCGGTACCCACTGTATACGCACACACCTTCTCTTAACTGGTAGAAAATCAGTTCCACTCCTCGAAAACGTTTTTAAAATCTTTTTGTATTTATTTTGTGTCCCGGTTAATGGGTTCACATAACACTGACCGACAACTCACAATGTGCACTTGTTGGTCTTGTAACAGATATTATCGTGAATAGTACGAAATTCTAGCAAATTTTGTGTCCATGTAACTGCTTTCTTCCGAAAGTCCCTTTGTTCATCTTTTATTAGGCGTTTAAGTATGTTCATAGCCTGTAGCTGTGCCAGTCTTCACAAATGTTTCGCACATTCGGCAGCGTTACTCGTCTCTCTCTGTTTTATCTTATATCATTTTGAGCAGCAAAACGTGACTCATCGAACAGAAAAACCTGTGGCAACATCAGCTGCACGGTCAGCATTTACTTATTACATTTTCAATTAGTGCCTCCTGGTGCACACGGAAATTTTTTTATTTGTGAGCTTCCTCGAGACCCTGCTGCAGCGAGTTTTTATTCGTTACAAAATTCTCATACACTTCTAGATGTGAGTGGATAAACATCAATTTTCTGCTATATAATAAGTTTTTTTAGCCATCTGCAAGATTTTATTCTGATACAATGTCATGTCTCGAAACTGACCAACCTCAAAAACAGCAATTTCAGCGTCTTACCCTCGCCCCCGAGGGTAAATTCCTGTTTGTACTCATGTGCACATGTTAAGCCGTGGACAATTCCTTAAGGAAGACTCAAATTACATTAGAAGTTCTTAGCTGCACATTACAAAGTCATTTTCTGGGCTATACAGTCATTCTTACAATTAATAATTCTGATGATACTTGTTTTATATTGCGAAGATTAGCTGCTGTCGTCCAATTACGTCATAAAATTCGTAACTAAATGGGATTGCCGAGAAAACGGCTTCAAGACCAGATAAGAAATTTGCTACCTTACATTGAAATCGTAGACAATATTTCTATATCATAGTTTTTACGGTGCCTTCAGGTTAAAAATAATTTCGAGGTGTTATCTATGTTTCAAGAGTTTTTGGTTCAATTTACGATTTCCTTTGGGCTTTTCTTCACGTTTGCCTTGCCGTGTAACTGTCTGTGGCTGCCCTGCGTAGTCCACGATGTTCTATTGTTGACTTTTGCTTTCACATGTCACTGCTTACGGTACATGGATTGCCCTTTATAGTGTTGTCAAAACAGAACATCTGTTTCTCAGCTGTAATGACTGCCCCCCCCCCCCCCTCCAAACTACAATTATACAACGGTACAGCCTAGCACCAGGCTCTCTGTCAGAAGAAAGCTGACAACCAGTGAATCACAAACGGTGCCTGCACGGTAACTGACACTGAACGGCCAATTTTATAATCACACTGACCTATCTAATGACTGCCTTGGCCCGTTACAGGACCGAAGCCTCTGCGGTTCCTTCAGGAGACATCGTCAGTGCACAGAAATAACAATAACTTCCCATCTACTAACAATGCTTGCACCACTTGCATGAACTGTCCCTGTTGGCAACATAATCCGCCAACAGCCCTGTCAACGGTTTAGCTTGTCGCAGAAGTTTTTCCTACGCTTGCTGTAGCGTTTTACTCTCTGCCCTAAATTGCTACCCTTCAGATGTGTCTGTGCACTACCTCTATATCTCATATGAGATCCTACTAAGTGCTGATCGCAGCCAGACGTATGAACAACATCGCACACAACCATCCTGTGAAACCATGATGGCAAATTAATTCTTTCAGTAATGTGACAGTGGAACTTTCTGCCTCGGTCGCCATGTAAGTGTGGGCGTGGAGGGAGTCCACTTCTCAGATAAGGAAAATGCTGCGGTGAGTCTTTTGTCGTCTTATGTTTGTGTTGTGGTGGCTATACGCAATTGAGTTTTCGTTTTCAATTTTAGGTTAGAATGAAAGTGGTGATGATTTTTCGGATATTGTATACTTCCAGTTCACTACGGTTTTATTCCAAAAATCAATCTCCCTACCCTCCCCACTCTCAAAAATCACCACCTCCACATCAATCCTTATATAGAACTAAAAATACAAATTGCACTGAGCAGGTTTTCGGTGATGCTAGTGAGTAAGTCCAACGGTTTGTGCATTTCTCGGCTCTGTCTTGTTTTGCAATGATATTATAAGTTTGGCGGATGGTCAGTCTCCTGTTTCATCTATCTGTTACACCCGATTCGAAAACATTCTAGTTCTTATTCCTCCCAGTTGTTTTGGAAAACACGAAGACAAATCATCGGCTGCTGCTCATCTCGTGTTATTCAGCGCCATTTCAAATTCCGATCTCATCTTGCGATCACCTGTTTCTTTAGCAGCAACGTCTCATCTGCTCACTTTACAGAAGCCCTTTTCCATCGTACAGATCGCCACAACAGTTCTGTCGACTGTTCTTTCTTCTGTTCTTTAAATTTCCTATCTGTAAGCCAGAAATAAGCACAATCATATCAACTTCTCCGAAATTATGTTTAATGTTCCTGTATGTAGCGTCAATTTCACCTGCGATAACTCTTTCTCAATTTGGACAAATATTTTTACACTCATCCTTGCTTTACAATCTCTTTTACTTAATCTGAAAGAAACCACCACTGTTCATTTCAGCTCTCATTTAATGCTTCTACATCCACATCTACATATTCTGTAATCATTAGAATGTTCATTCCATTCAGCATATCTTGTAATTCTTCTTCACTTTCACTAAGAACAGAAATATCATCAGCGAACCTTATGATTGATATCCTTTCACCTTGGATTTTAATTCCACTCTTAAACATTTCTTTTATTTCCGTAAATGTTTCTTCGATGTGTACATTGAACAGTAGGGACGAAAGACTACATCCCTGATTCACACCCTTTTTAACCCGAGAATTTCTTTCTTCGTCTCCCACCCTCTTGATTCTTGAAGATATTATATATTACCCGTCATTCTCTATAGCTTACCGCTAAATTCGAACATCTTGCAGCATTTTATATTGTCGAACGCTTTCTCAGGTCAACATATCCTATGTCCGTCTCTTGATTTTTCTTCAATCTTGCTTCCATTACCAACCGCATCGTCAGCATTGCCTCTCTGGTGCCTTTACCTTTCCTAAAGCCAAACTGATCATCATCTAACGCATCCTCAGTTTGATTTTCCATTCTTCTATATATTGTTCTTGCTCCCAACTACGACGCATGAGTTGTTAAACTGATCCGGCGGTAATTCTCACACTTGTCGGCTCTTGTAGTCTTCGGAATTGTAGCGATGATGTTCTGACGAAAGTCATACACTATCTCACCAGACTCATACATTCTACTCACCAATGTGAGTAGTCGTTTTGTTGCCACTTCTCCCAATGATTTTAGAAATTCTGATGGAATGTTATCAATCCCTTCTGACCTATTCGATCGTAAGTCTTTCAAAGCTCTTTTAAATTCTGATACAGGATCACTTATCTCTTCTACATCGACTGCTGTTCTTCTCCTACCACGTCATCAGCTATTATCAGCCGTCGTACTCTTTCCACCTACCTGCTCTCTCTTCTGCATTGAACTGTGGATTTCCCATTGCAGTGTCAGTGTTACCACCCTTGCTTTTAATTTTATCGGAGGTTGTTTTGACTTTTCTATGTGCTGAATAAGTCCTTCCAATAATCATTTCTTTTTCAAGTTCTTCACATTTTTCCTGCAGCCAATTCGCCATAGCTTCCCGGCACTTCCTATTCATTTCATCCCTAAGCAACTTTTGTTTCTGTATTCCTGTATTTCCCAGAACATTTTTATACTTCCTTCTTTCATCAATTAACTGAAGTATTTCTTGTGCTACCAACGGTTTCTTGGCTGTTATCTTCTTTATACCTATGTTCTTCCTCCCAGTTCCTGTGATTGCCCTTTTTAGAGATGTCCATACCTCTTCATCTGTGCTGCCCACTGAGCTATTCCTTATCGCAGTATCTATAGCCTTAGATAACCTCAAGTGTATCTCTTCATTCCTTAGTTCTTCCGTACCCCACTAATTTGCGCATTGATTTTCCTTGACTATTGTCTTAAACTTCAGCCTACTCTTCATTAAAATTAATCTGCGATCTGAATCTATGTCTGCTCATGGTACGCCTTACAATCTAGTACCTGATTTCGGAGCCTCTGCCTGACAATGACGTAGTCAAACTGAAACCTTCCAGTGCATCACGGCATTTTCGAACTACAACTCCTCTTCCTGTGATTCTTGAACAGAGTGTTTGCTATTGTTAGCTCAAATTCATTACAGAACGCAATTATTCTTTCCCCTCTCTCACTTTTAGTGCCAAGCCCATGTTCTCCCGTAAGTCTTTGGTCTACTCTTTCCTCTACAACCGCATTCCAATCACCCGTGACTATTAGGTTTTCATCTCTTTCTACGCACTTAATTATCCATTCAGTATCCTCATATACTTTCTCTATCTCTTCATCTTTTCGTTGCGACGTCGGCATTTAAACCTGAAGTATTGTGTTTGGTGTTGGTTTGCTGTCGATTCTGTTGAGAATAATCCTATCACTGAACTATTCACAGTAGCTCACTTCCCGTTCTACCTTCCTATTCATAACGAATCCTACCCCCATTATAACATTTTCTACTGCTCTTGATTATCCTATACTCATCCTTTACTGTATGATTATATGGTAGCGGAACAAACACTGGTAGCAATTACTTCTGTAAAATATCTGGGAGTACGCGTACGGAACGATTTGAAGTGGAAAGATCATATAAAATTTATTGTTGGTAAGGCGGGTGCCAGGTTGAGATTCATTGGAAGAGCCCTTAGAAAATGTAGTCCATCAACAAAGGAGGTGGCTTACAAAACACTCGTTCTACCTATACTTGAGTATTGCTCATCAGTGTGGGATCCGTACCAGGTCGGGTTGACAGAGGAGATAGAGGAGATCCAAAAAAGAGCGGCGCGTTTCGTCACAGGGTTATTTGGTAAGCGTGATAGCGTTACGGAGATGTTTAGCAAACTCAAGTGGCAGACTCTGCAAGAGAGGCGCTCTGCAGAGCGCTGTAGCTTGCTGTCCAGGTTTCGAGAGGGTGCGTTTCTGGATGAGGTATCGAATATACTGCTTCCCCGTACTTATACCTCCCGAGGAGATCACGGATGTAAAATTAGAGAGATTCGAGAGGTCACGGAGGCCTTCCGGCAGTCGTTCTTCCTGCGAACCATACGCGGCTGGAACAGGAAAGGGAGGTAATGACAGTGGCACGTAAAGTGCCCTCCGCCGCACACCGTTGGGTGGCTTGCGGAGTACAAATGTAGATGTAGATGTAGATCTGACCAGGAATCCTCGACTTCTCTTTCACTTCAGTGATCTCCACTATATCTAGATTCAGCCTTAGCATTTCCCTCTACAGATTTCCTTGTTTCCCTACCACGTTCAAACTTCTGACATTCCACGCCGCGTCTCGTAGACCGTTATCGTTTCGTTGGTTATTTAATCTGTATCTCACGATCACTTCCCCCTTGACTGTCCCCGCCAGTAAATCCGAATGAGGGACTAGTCTGGAATCTTCCACTAGTAGAGAGATCACCATGACACCTTTTTCCAGTTAAAGGCCACATCTCCCGTGGATAAACAGTATGTGTCTTTAATGCAGCGGTTTCCATTGCGTTCTGCATCCTCATGCCGTTGATCAGTGCTGATTCTTCCGTATTCATGGGCACTTTCCCACTCCAAGGGCAAGGGAGTGGCCTAAACCTCTGTCGGCTCCTCCACCCTCTTTGACAAGACCGTTGGCGGAATGAGGGTGACTTCTTTTGCCGAAACTCTTCGGCTTCCATTGCTGTGATTTTTGTTAAAAATTTAAACTTTGGCACAACGCCACCTACGTCACAAGCGCGCCGTCTCCCTTGAGTACAGAGTTGTGTGGCACCATATTGGCACTCATTTCAAGCCTATTTGTGCATATGCCGTTCCGAGCACCAGCAAATTGAGAATCACTGCAAAACCCGTTGTTAACTGTGTGATTCGTTCCAATAAAATAATGAGAAACATCCTATTCGTGGCAAAAGAATTATTGTAACTTGCGTATAATGAGAGCAGGCTATTTGAAGGCAGCGACACACTGATGATCCACCCAAAACGCTTTGTCCTTGGTACAGTTTGTTATAATTAAATTTCAGTTAGTAACATATCTACAATTAAGGTTCTTAGCAACCAGTAATATTCTATGATTATATACTAACTGTGTGATATTGGTGTAGCGTAAGAAATAGCGTCAGTGTCCGATTATGATTTTTTTTTCGGTGGTTCGCGTCCTGACACAACCAATTTTTTCCCCCTAAAATTCGCGTTTTTAATAGGTTCTAATACTTTATTGTTAGTTTAATATAGGTATAGACTATAATATTTGATGTTATGTAAATACAAGTTGACCTTTTTGAGGGGTAACTTGGTTCGATTGGCTTAATCTAAAGGACAGCTTGCGCTACTTGTATAAAGATATTTTGCTCCTTCGTCTTTTACGCTTCGTAATTCACATGTTGCAAAGATTCTGGTACAGAGTAGGAACAGTGATCTAGTAAGACTGACCTTGGGGTTTTACTAAACTGTGGGAATGATGAAATAATGTTTATCTTATGCGGAGAAGTACTCCAAATTTGTAACGCACTGTTTGTAATGGAACTTTTATAAGTCTTTGTCCTTATTGATTGGACATGGTACTTTCCTTTTCGTGGACGATGGAAGAAATGTGCGTTTTAATAGAGCTAATGTGGGATTTTTACGCGCGCCCCTTGAGTGAACAGTGTGATTTACGAACTAGAAACATCCCTCAACTGTCGCTGGAGTGCGTTGGGATCGCGTATACCACGTTGGGGCCCACGTACCGTATGCAGAAGTTGCATCGTTCCTGAGCGTTCAGCAGTACGTTGAACTTGGCACGACCAATGTTAACGTTCTACAGCACGGTCCGTGTGCCGACGGCTTAACAGAGGTTTGTACATCTCTTCATGCCTAGCTTTGATCAACTTACGAGGGGTGTGCTCTCACATGGCGCGAAAATTTTCGAAATCGATCTTCAAGGTCAGTTCTGGGGAAATGGTTCTATTCCTCACCTACCCACATTAAACCGGCGACGTTACGATGTCTTACTGTCGGTTGCATTATCGCCTTCATTGTTTGCTGTTGACAAGTGTTACTGACATAGGGTCTTCTAGTCGCACCTTGTACCTGTTTTCTTCAATATAGTATAAAACCTGTTCGCCGGAAACTGTCAGTTTTAACACTCCTGAGTTTGATGAAACTGTTAGTCTTTGGATGGAGGAAGGTATCAGTGATATAGATCTAGAAATGGACGAAAATGACGACGATTTTACAGCATCCAGTGATCACAATTCTGCTAGGGGACAAGACGATCATTCAGAGGAAGAGCTTCTGGACAACTGTTTCTCCAATACAGTAATCGAAGTGTCAGTTGAAAATGAAATGCGATATGAGGGATGATAAAGGTAAATGTAGATGCAACCATTCAATGTCACTTCTGTTGACTTTACTTTAGTACCTAATGTGTCCAATTCTAATGCGCGATTTTAAACCCAGGAATTTAGTTTTGCACGAAAGTTTTCTTGCTGTACAGAAATACTTTTTTTTTCAAAATATTTTCGTTTATGTGCACTAATTAAAATACTACGCAACATACGTAATTTTGAGAGATAAAAATTAAAATCCTGCAAGCTTTATTTACTACAATAAAATCAATAAGGAGTAATTAAACAACAGTTACATAACTGTAAGAATAAATGCTATAGAAGTGACATTAAAAATTTCTAATGATTTGCACCTTAAATCTCATTTTAAACTTTGGGGTCCCAGGGACAACACCTCGTAGAATACAGTACAGAAAACTCATCCAGTGAGAGGGTTAAAGCGCGAAACGGTGAATAAGAAGACGTGGCTGTGCCAGAAGAACGTACCGGCACTTAGCGCGAAGTTCAAAAGTGCGCCCACGTCAATTTTAAGCCTTTAAACCGTAGCAAAAATGTCTCAAATCATTATCTTTTTGAGTAACTTGTAGTTCATATCAACAGCTAAATTGCTGCAGATTTAATTGTTATGTAAGTGACTAACAGAGAAAATAAAATCAAAGCCGTGTATGATGTTACATTACAGACGACTTCCATCAATCGAGTCTTTAATCTGTTGACAATAAATATTTCATAACAATCCCCGTAGCACAGCTCTTATAATTTTCCAATAATGTATATTTTACTAACAACGCAATAGTGCTGTGCTCAGTTCCTGTAGTCGTCACAACATTGCGAAGCCTCTATTTAATGATGAAAACGAACTCAGGCACTTCACAGTAATTACTATTTCATTTAGACAGAACTGGAATGAAGTAAGAAATGATCATGGTCATTGTTCTGCATATCGTGCTACATACCAGGCGTGCTTGAAAAATTCCTAAAATGTTGTGATGCAAACTGACAATTTAGAAAAGACTTAAGTTTGAGAGTACTGTTCCGCTATTAAACCTGAAGTAACGAAGAGCAATCGGAAATTATATCGTCCGAAAATTTTATCAAAAATGCTGTGCGCTGTTGAAGCATTTTCTTATCGAGATGAATCACACTACTAGTTACAGCTGGAACCCGAGCTATAGTAACAGTCAGTTCGTCGTCCTCCTAAAGACAGAGGTGTCGTTATCTCCACGCCAAGAGTCTAACAAAAGCAATAAACTATTTTCTGTAGACGTTAAGACGTTTCGGATGCAGCATTATTCTTTCCCATTCTTCCAAATTTTGCTACGTCAGTTACATTATTGTTGCTAGTAAATATTGAATTTTTTTATATTTATATTTTTGATCCTTTACATTTCTAAAGACAGGTATGAAGCTGCGAAAACAGTAATCCACTGACATCTATCACTGGCTTCGTTGTATACGAATGTGTCACAACATTCATAGACTGAACAGGCGACTCTGTCTTTCCAGAATGAAGGATGGAAAGTAGGAGACGGATACTGCCAGAAGTAAAGCTGTGAGTACCGGCCGTGAGTCGTGCTTCGGTAGCTCAGTTGGTAGAGCACTTGCCCGTGAAAGGCAAAGGTCCTGAGTTCGAGTCTCCGTCGGGCACACAATTTTAATCTGCCAGGAAGTTTCGACTCTGTCTTTTTTTCTCTCGAAATGATAACGAGCGGTCTGCGTGGCGTTCTTGCACGAAACCTGACTGACTGGCTTCATGCACAACATTTTAAGGGATAACAAGAATCGTCGTCTTCATGTCAACTATATCAGCGGTAATTTTTTTCTGTGTAGTATTGCCTGTTAAGGATATCTCCTCTACACGTTTACTTGTTGTACAATTCGTAATTTTGTGATTTCATTTTCAATATAGCTTCCTCAATCTCCTTAACCATGTCGAAGTAGGCTGGAAACCATGATGCTCATATAACTTGCAATTCAGAGTGCCCAGTCTTATTTCAACTGCGATCACTTGTGTCAGAGGAACTACCACCGGAAACTGAAATTCGCTTGACAAATTACGATCGCTTTCTGCCGTGTTATCTGTTTACCGATGTGCCGAAAACCGAGAATATGCGCCCGCTGTGTGGCCCATGCACCTGTTACAGCTACAGAAGGAGTGTGGATTTTTCCAACCGCCTAGCAAGCTACGAATTTCTCAATTTTAAACATCTTTTAAAAATATTTACAGTGTGTCTTAGCAGCTAAACTTTTAATATTATGTTTCCTTCTGTGTTGTCATCCTGCATAAAAGAATTTCAGAGCACGTTTCCACTTGTCACATTGGACTGTTCCCTTCGCAGTCTACACAAAAATCTTTGGTGCACTGATAATTAGATGACAGAAGATAAGGAGATGATGGAAACAAAAGGCTTAGATCCACTAGCTGTAGAAGTATTGAAAGAAGCCCTAAGAAGAAAAAAAAACTAAAAGGCAAATCTACTGAGGTACAGAGGAGTGCTACTGAAATATTGCTTCCTGCATTTGATGAATATCTGCTGCCTAGGAAAGAGATACTAGAAAAGTTGAGTGTAGCAAATACAGTATCAGTCTTCAAGAAAACAGATGGACCTAGCGCAATAAATTGTAGAGGAATAAGGATATTGAACACAGGGTACAAAATGTATGCTAAGATACCTATTACTCGTTTGCAAGCTACAACAAAGCCCAAGTTATCTGAAATTCAAAATGGGTTTAGGAGAGAAACAGCTAGCTCAGGTAATATACATCGCAATAAATGGAACATTGAAGAAGCGGAAAGGTATATCACATTGCGACACACATTGCGTTCGTCTATTTTGAAAAGGTGTTCGACAAGATAGATAAGTGTACACTATGTGAGATTTTACAAATAAATGGATACCTAATCGTCTGATACCAGCAATAAAGAGCTTGTTATTGAACACACAGATAATTCTGCAAAAAGAAAAAGAGCAGCCAGTATTAATCATAAATCAAGGAGTAAGACAATGATGTAGTCTTTCTCCGACATGGTTTAAAGTTCATTTAGAATAAGGCACTCGAATGAAGTGAAGTGCACTTACAGCACAAGGTATTAAACTAGGATACAGCGAATTTATTAAATTCTGCAATTTGCTGACGGCAAGGTGCTTATACCTAAAACAGAAACTGGATTGCGAAGAGCATTACGTAAGTTGCAGCTGTGCTAAACTCCATATAATATGAAGATTTCCATAAACAAAACTAACGTGACGACTTTCACAGGAAGAAAATCCCTAAGAGCCAAAGCAATGGTAAATAACCAGGTAATTGAGTAAGTCTCTAACTTTAGCTACATTGGATATAATATACCTTGTGATAACAACAGAAACGTATACAGTATATTAAATAAGTTCCAGATTATATACGGCACCACCTGAAGAACATTAAAAACAAAACCCAGGAGGATAATCAGCTCACGTTCTATAATGAAGTGGTTGTCCCTATACTGCTTTATGGAAGTCAGTCATGGATAATGGGAAAGAGAAATAGGAGCGGTATACAAATAGCGGAAATGAAGTTTCTATCGTCTATAAAAGGATGTTCCAAGCGGGATGGATTTAGAAATGAAGAGGTCAGAGAAGAGATACAAACATAAAACCTATACGACAAAATACAACTACATAAAAAGAAATGGAAGAACCATCTGGAGTCTATGAGTGAAAGAAGACTACTAAAAGCAGCAAGTAGATTCAAGTCCTTTGGAAGAAGTACCAGAAGATCAAAGAAAAAATGAGAATAAGTCTTATGAAGCCAGAACAGGTCACTAATGTCTAATTCTTGTTAGGAAGAAGGAGAGAATCTTCTTAGCATATATGTCCCGTCACTACGGCTAAATACAAGGCTTGAAAATACTCCCTTTGCAATTAAGCATTGCATTCTTCCGATCTGTATTTAAGCACTCAAAATAATTTATCGTCGAACACAATTTGTAAGTAGGCTGTTTAGGTTTTTATGTTGATGCCATCACCTAGCTCTCTGTATGAAAATCACTGGCTGTGCTGTGTGCAGCCTGTGGCTGGTTGGCATTGTTGGAATATTCGCCATTGTAGTGTTGGACAGTTGGCTGTTAACAGCGCGTAGCGTTGCGCAGTTGGAGGTGAGCCGCCAGCACTGGTGGATGTGGGAAGAGAGATGGCGGAGTTTTGAGAGCGGATGATCTGGACGTGTGTCCATCAGAGAGAGTAAATTTCGAAGACTGGATATTATGACTTTTGAACACTATTAAGGTAACTACATTGTTTATTCTCTATCAAAATCTTTCATTTGCTAACTATGCCTATCAGTAGTTAGTGAGTACTGCAGTTAGAATCTTTTATTTAGCTGTCAGTATTCGCGCTCGCTGTATTGCAGTAGTTCGAGTAATGAAGATTTTTGTGAGGTAAGTGATTCATGAAAGGTATAGGTTATTGTTAGTCAGGGCCATTCCTTTGTAGGGATTTTTTAAAGTCAGACTAAAAATATTGCATGTCAGTTTAGTGTTGATCAGAATAGGTAAAGAGCGAAATGTCTGAGTACGTTCAGTTCTGCTCAGCTGTTTGAAAATCAAATAACGTAAGGGGTTTATCAGCACAGTCATTCATAAATTTTTCTAAGGGGACATTTCATAATATCCTAAGAGAATCTGAACAGCTCATAACACCTTCTAGCAAATTCAACACTATTGTGACATTTTTTTATACTCACGGATTAGGAGAGTGTTTAAAAATTCATCTTAAATTAATTTCATACTCATTCTTTTAGCTATGGTCTCTGTCGGAAAAAACCTCGATGTCCACAGAAGACAGACTTGAAATTTATACGAACGAAGACATTTCGTTGCTTCGTAATTGAGATTTGTTTTTCTTTAAGTCTTGGTTGACTTTTAGTTGTATATGAAATTCACAATTGTACACCAAACAATATTAAATAGTCACACCATAGTACAACCCCAACAAAGTGAAATGAAAAAAAAACCTGCAAAGATGTAACAAAAATTACGCGAAGGGAAATGTAGTGTGAGGAGGGCTATGCGAGAGGCGTTCAATGAATTCGAAAGTAAAGTTATATGTACTGACTTGGCAGAAAACCCTAAGAAATTTTGGTCTTGTGTCAAAGCGGTAGGTGGATCAATACAAAATGTCCAGACACTCTGTGACCAAAATGGTACTGAAACAGAGGATGGCAGGCTAAGAGACGAAATACTAAATGTATTTTTCCAAAGCTGTTTCACAGAGGAAGACTCCACTGTAGTTCCTTCTCTAGATTGTCGCACAGATGACAAAATGGTAGATATCGAAATAGGCGACAGAGGGATAGATAAACAATTAAAATCGGTCAAAAGAGGAAAGGCCGCTGGACCTGATGGGATACCAGTTCGATTTTACACAGAGTACGCGAAGGAACTTGCCCCCCTTCTTGCAGCGGGGTACTGTAGGTCTCTAGAAGAGCGTAGCGTTTCAAAGGATTGGAAAAGGGCACAGGTCATCCCCGTTTTCAAGAAGGGACGTCGAACAGATGTTCAGAACTATAGACCTATATCTCTAACGTCGATCAGTTGTAGAATTTGGAATACGTATTATGTTAGAGTATAATGACTTTTCTGGAGACTAGAAATCTACTCTGTAGGAATCAGCATGGGTTTCGAAAAAGACGGTCGGGTGAAACCCAGCTCGCGCTATTCGTCAACGAGACTCACAGGGCCATAGACACGGGTTCCCAGGTAGATGCCGTGTTTCTTGACTTCCGCAAGGCGTTCGATACAGTTCCCCACAGTCGTTTAATGAACAAAGTAAGAGCATATGGACTATCAGACCAATTGTGTGATTGGATTGAGGAGTTCCTAGATAACAGAAGATAGCATATCATTATCAATGGAGAGGAGTCTTCCGAAGTAAGAGTGATTTCAGGTGTGCCGCAGGGGAGTGTCATAGGACCGTTGCTATTCACAATATACATAAATGACTTGGTGGATGACGTCGGAAGTTCACTGAGGCTTTTTGCAGATGATGCTGTGGTGTATTGAGAGGTTGTAGCAATGGAAAATTGTACTGAAATGCAGGAGGATCTGCAGCGAATTGACACATGGTGCAGGGAATGGCAATTGAATCTCAATGTAGACAAGTGTAATGTGCTGCGAATACACAGAAAGATAGATCCCTTATCATTTAGCTACAAAATAGCAGGTCAGAACAAGTTTCTGATAAGATAATTCCATAAATTATCTGGGAGTACGCATTAGGAGTGATTGAAAATGGAATGATCATATAAAGTTGGTCGTCTTTAAAGCAGATGCCAGACTGAGATTCATTGGAAGAATCCTAAGGAAATGCAATCCGAAAACAAAGGAAGTAGGTTACAGTACTCTTGTTCGCCCACTGCTTGAATACTGCTCAGCACTGTGGGATCCGTACCAGATTGGGTTGATAGAAGAGATAGAGAAGATCCAACGGAGAGCAGTGCGCTTCGTTACAGGATCATTTAGTAATCGAGAAAGCGTTACGGAGATGATAGATAAACTCCAGTGGAAGACTCTGCAGGCGAGAGGCTCAGTAGCTCGGTACGGGCTTTTGTTCAAGTTTCGAGAACATACCTTCACCGCAGAGTCAATAGTATATTGTCCCCTCCTACGTATATCTCGCGAAGAGACCATGAGGATAAAATCAGAGAGATTAGAGCCCACGCAGAAGCATACCGACAATCCTTCTTTCCACGAACAATACAAGAATGGAATTTCGTCATTTCAAATATTATACTAAAATCCAGTTTCCACAGAAGTATAAATTCATTTTAAAATATTTTACTGTGCAGAAAAATGAAAAAGCTAAAAGAGTGACAATAGACATGTTACGTAATTACGATTTCAAATGGTTCAAATGGCTCTAAGCACTATGGGACTTAACATCTGCTGTCATCAGTCCGCTACACTTAGAAGTGCTTAAACTTAACTAACCTAAGGACATTACACACATCTATACCCGAGGCAGGATTCGAACCTGCGACTGTAGCAGCAGCGTGGTTCCGGACTGAAGCTCCTAGAGCAGCTCGGTCACAGCGGACGGCAACAACAATTTAAAGACAAAATGTTCGATAATGGGATGCCGCTGCAAATTTGTTTACATTTTTCAGTAGTCCGATTTTATGTTAAATAAAAACTTTTTTTTTTGTAAAGCCAACTACATTTCCATAGTTAAAAGGTAACTATTTAAATAATGAATAGTACATTGTAATGGAAGAGCTTAAATAAAATTTCATGACTTCCAGAGCTTTCGTGACAGTTGTTATTACTTCAACATATAAAATACGGTACTGGGAAGCTACAGTGTTTTCGACATACAGCTATTTCCAGAGTTATGTTCCCTTTTCCACTTGAAGATGGAATTAACAGGGCGGCTAACCTTGTGGAATATTACGTTTCATAATCAAAAGTAGCTATCTAAATAGTGATTAGTAAATTGTAATCTGGAACAACTTAAATTAAAGTTTGAAACGTCCCCTTAGAAAAATTTTGCAAGACTGTCCTTAAACTGACACACAATATTTTTTTTAGCGTAACGCAATCTGACTTTCAATAATCCCTACAAAAGAATGGCCCTGACTAACATTAACCTATACCTTTCACAAATCACTTACCTCACAAAAATCTTCGTTACTCAAGATACTGCAATACAGCGAGCGCCACTACTGCCAGCTAAATAAAAGATTCAAACTACGGAAGGCACTAACTACTCATAGGGATAGTTAGCAAATGAAGGATTTTAATAGAGAACAAACAATGTATTTACCTTAATAGTCATAATATATATAGCAGTTCCTGACACCAATTCTTACAAATTTCAAAACTCCGCCATCTCTCTCCCCACATCCACCACTGCTGGCGGCTCACCTCTAACTGCGCTACGCTACGCGCTGTTTACATCCACCTGCCGCTGCCCAACACTACAATGGCGAGTATTACAACAATGCCAACCAGCCACTGACTGCACTCAGCACAGCCAGTGATTTTCATACAGAGCGCTACGTGGCGTTACCAATATAAAAAACCTAAACAGCCTACTTACAAGTTCATATTTTCACAAGTTTTCGTGAGATTTGCTATTGCTTGGACAAAAAATAAATACGGTACTGGAAAGTTACAGTGTTTTCCACGTATCCAAAATTATGTTGCTATCTGTTCTCTACTGTTTGGAGGTGAAAATAGCAGGATGACTAGCTTTGTGGAATATTACGTTTACGTGCGGGGACTGACAGGAACGTTATCGTTAGTTACAAGCATCAAATAGCATTTTTGTTCCTGTATAAGCTCCGCTGTGCCATGTCCTTTATCAGAAATCGAGAATCGCGCATTTCACAACTAAAATGGCACAAGCACTTCAAATCCAAGAGTGGGATGCAGATGTTCGTTTGCCAGACTAGCATATCCTTGGTTGTTAATGAGTTTCTTACACAATTCTGCATTCTTTCGTAGCCCTTGTCCTTGATGATTACATTTTCTGAGGGAGTGTTCAGCACTCTGGCGTCACCTGACGACTGCTGTAGAAGATTCTGGCATAGGTTTCGAAACATTGAGTACTGGAGAAGCTTGAAGAGGAATATGAGAAGGCTTAACGACCCAGAATATTTTACGATCGTTAATTGCTGTTTATTTTGATTCCAGAGGATTTTCGGTTTTTTTTTTGTTTTCTAAGCATTTTAAATATCCCGTGATGTATTTATGTCACTTCCCGCTATATCTAAAAACGAGTCTGCTTTTTTGAATCTTTTCATTAAGACATTGTGGTTACAGTACTTTGCTATCCTCAAAGAGGCACGCATATACAATGTAAATGTTTTGTCGCAAGAATATCGGGGTCAGAGAGACCACGTGGCTACCGTCAGCGAAAGCCATTGTGTTCGGCGTGTGGCTGTGGCGCATCATACTGCGTCTACACCAGTAGTTTGAGCAACACTTGACACCACAATGACACAACAAACTATTACAAATCGATTACGTCAAGGACAGCTCAGAGCCAGAGGCCCTGTAGCGTGCATTACACTGACCCCAAACTACCGCCATTTGTGACTTCAGTGATGTCAAGCAAGAACTCATTGAAGGGTAGGGCGGAGGTCTGTTGTGTTTTCTGATGAAAGCTGGTTCTGTCTTTGTGCAGTGATGGCCATGTGTTGGTTAGAAGGATGCAAGTTAAGAGCCTGCAGCTAACCTGTCTCCATGACAGACACATTGAATCTACACCAGGATCTGGGATGCAATTTCGTACGACAGCAAGAGCACTGTAGTAGTTATACCAAGCATCCTGACTGCAAATTTGTGCGTCATTCTGGTGATTCCAACTGCTTACTGCCATTCTTGAACAACATCCTGTAATGGTTCTTTATTTACGTGACCATTACGGCACTCCAACCCCAGTTCTCGATACCAGTAATATCGTACTACTTTTCTGCGAAGTAACAGACATAATTTTGTGACAATATTCACATTTGGTTTTATTAATGTATAGGTACTCCGATGTATCGATATATTACAGTGATATGGTTCGTGTGTGTATTCATCTCTGTGAGACCGTCATGATCCTTGACGTACTTGTAACCGTTTTGGCGCGAATGCGCACAGAGCAGTCTTTGTTTCACTTTGCAGAAGTTAAGTTATTATTTCGCTTTGTAAAAGAACAGTCAAGTCTTGTGTTTGATTAAAGTGGAAATTAATATTTGAAGATTGATACAAAACTGTTTTCTTGATGATGTGACAATTAAGAAGAAGTATATGTAAATTCACAAGAAGTTTAATAAAAACGTGGATCGTGAACACCAAGTCAAAAATTATTTCTACCATTCAATTGTTCTGATCTGGGATTGTTTGATCATTAAGAATTTCCTAAAAAACGCATTTGTTAGGTCTTCAAATATTGCTAAAACACAGATCTGGACCTTTTAGCAGTCAAAGTGGAATCACCCTCGAATCAACAATATGAGCCATAGCAACTTCGACGAAATCTACGTGGGAATCCATTCAAGATAAGGGCCAAAATTAATGACTTTTTTACAGTGACTTCATTTTTCCATTCTGACGATACCATCCACAGTCAATAACTTTGTTGTTGTTCGACAAAGCGAACATATGCTGCGTGAGCAACATTATTAATCTGATTGCTAACCTACTTTGCAAGTTGTGGTATTGTTAGAATCCCTAGGCGTGCTTTCCAACAGGATTTCGCTTGCCCATATACCGCTGTTGTAAACATCATCCTCTACAGAGTGTCGACGTGTTGCCTTGGCCTGCTCTTAACACCAAATCTGTCTCCAGCACATACGCGACATTATTGGGCGACAACCGCAGCGTGGTCCACAAACAGCATTAACCATCCCTGTGTTGCCGACCAGTTGCTTACATTAACCTGTGATCTTGCAGTATTAATCACTTAAATACTTTTCCCTAGACAATGTATTCAAAAACGACATTTCATTACTCTTGCCTAATTATTTTTTGGTGCTAGTTATATAGCAGGTGTCTTTCCTAAGACGCATTTTCTCTGGTGTTGCGGAATACATTTGCAATTATGATTTGTAGTATTTAAATGGAGTTTGCCCAAACAGATACTTCTGAGTACTTTTTTTTTTGATGCACCGTACGGCGCCAAAGTAGAGCGTGTCGCATCCCAAACGTGAGTGTTGTCTCAGGGGCTCGCTAGGAATGAAATAGCCGGTTGGATTATGTGAAAATGAATCTTGGCCTAGCTGTTCCTCCATGCAAAATGGGGTAAGGACTGGAAGGTAGCTTGAAACGATCTTAACAAGCCGAGCGGTTCTAGGCGCTACAGTCTGGAACCGCGTGACCGCTACGGTCGCAGGTTCCAATCCTGCCTCGGGCATGGATGTGTTTGATGTCCTTAGGTCAGTTAGGTTTAAGTAGTTCTAAGTTACAGGGGACTGATGACCTCAGATGTTGCGTCCCATAGTGCTCAGAGCCATTTGAACCATTTGTTCTCAACAAAAAGTGCGTTAAAATTCCTAGTTCATTAAAATGTCTTCTCCTCTGCTGCTCTTGTTAGTTAGGCTTCATACCCACAAAAAGACCAAGTCTTTACACGGAGACGGTGATATGATGGCATCGTTCCGTCTACACTATACATCACTGTTAAGTGGTACTGTACCCACTCTGTGACCAACAGAGTCCCTCAACAGTGGTCCCTTCTAGAGCTTCCGGCAGTTCTGCCTCTCTGAGCGTAGCTGTCTGTTTCTCTCAGACTCTCGAGCAGCGCGGTGCTCCCTAGTTTTGTTCTGCCTTTAACCCCACCTGTTTCTGACATGATGTGATGCGGAAGGCGCGTTACCTTCTCACTTGCTCTAATTTCCACTCTTCCTTAGTAGCCTTCCAGAGGCTAGGTAGAGTGAGGGAAGTGTCTGTCCATATACTGCGTCCCTAGCCGTTATTTGCTTCCCATGACATACAGATTCTCTTTCCAGAACACCTTTCCTGTCCTCTTCTAGCCCTGTGCTCGCTGTTGCATCAGATAACTTGCCAGACCCTTATTTTGATGTATGTGTATATTGAGAACACCTGGCAAGAATTCAATACAATGCTGCTGTGTTCGCATCCCAACCTGGAGGTCACCGACATCCTCGTGAAGGCTCTGTACTAGCCGTCGTGTCACCCCTGGCATCCTGCCGATCCACACTTCTGCAGTGGGTCTGACTTACTTTTAACTTACAAGACTTGGCCCTTTTTCTCTGTATGTACAAGACGTGTCGCATTACATGCGTCCCATTACGTACAAAGTTATTTTTAAAGCGGAATTTTAAGTGCCCATTTGACAGAGTGGTCCCAAATTAATTTAGTGTGATATTCATGTAATCGATATGTGTTAGCAGAGACAGTGAAAGAGGAAGAATAACCAGTAACCCAGCAGCGACTGATCAGCTCTGCTCTTGTGGGGTATCTGACAGGGCGGACTAGGGCGGCACGCCAATGGTTGCTGGAGTACTCGTTATTCTTCGTGTCTTACTATCCCTGTTAACATATATCGATTACATGAATATTTCACTAGACTAATATGGGACTACTGTACCGAAAACGCACTCAAATGCCACCTCAAAAATCGTTCTGCTTGTAATGGAAGAAACCAACTCTATCCATCGACACCGTGCGTAGCATGAAAGACTGATAAGCAATATTTTTTTTTTTTTTTTTTTTTGGTCTGACTGCAGCTGCACATTGCAAAATCAAAATGCGCGTGACGACTTTCAATAAAGGCAACTGGTACATACGTACATATTGTACCTTGTAACGAGCACCTCTGAGCGAACAAGAACTTGGTCTATGTACTGTGTACACGTCTACGTGTCACTGCTGTATATTTTCTATCTGATGATGGCTGGACGATTATCAAATTTAATAAAGTGACATGTAATCAATACATTAACTTCCATAATCTGATACGAGCTGGAGTGACTGCAACGTCTTGCGCAACTCATTGGACTAGCAGGTAGCCATACGAGAGTATGAACATTCAGCCAATCAGAAGGTTTGACGCGAGAGCTCAGTCTGTCGTTGATAATCTGTCTATTCGGTGGTATGCAGTTTAAGGTAACGATTCCTTTGCTCAGTGTGCTAACAGAAGTCAAGCTGTGGTTAATCACAGTAAGACTGTGACACACTTTTGGGGTAGGGAACGGATTTCTGTTAAATCGTGTTGTTCTCACTTGGGACGAGCATTTTCATTTTCCATGTCGCAGCTACGCACAGTAGATTCTTGCATTTTTTCTTTTACTTTCTGACTAAAATCGAAACTTAAATTTTATGAATGTGGCCACACGGGCCGGACATTTACCGTTCCATCAGCATCGGTACCCACTGTATACGCACACACCTTCTCTTAACTGGTAGAAAATCAGTTCCACTCCTCGAAAACGTTTTTAAAATCTTTTTGTATTTATTTTGTGTCCCGGTTAATGGGTTCACATAACACTGACCGACAACTCACAATGTGCACTTGTTGGTCTTGTAACAGATATTATCGTGAATAGTACGAAATTCTAGCAAATTTTGTGTCCATGTAACTGCTTTCTTCCGAAAGTCCCTTTGTTCATCTTTTATTAGGCGTTTAAGTATGTTCATAGCCTGTAGCTGTGCCAGTCTTCACAAATGTTTCGCACATTCGGCAGCGTTACTCGTCTCTCTCTGTTTTATCTTATATCATTTTGAGCAGCAAAACGTGACTCATCGAACAGAAAAACCTGTGGCAACATCAGCTGCACGGTCAGCATTTACTTATTACATTTTCAATTAGTGCCTCCTGGTGCACACGGAAATTTTTTTATTTGTGAGCTTCCTCGAGACCCTGCTGCAGCGAGTTTTTATTCGTTACAAAATTCTCATACACTTCTAGATGTGAGTGGATAAACATCAATTTTCTGCTATATAATAAGTTTTTTTAGCCATCTGCAAGATTTTATTCTGATACAATGTCATGTCTCGAAACTGACCAACCTCAAAAACAGCAATTTCAGCGTCTTACCCTCGCCCCCGAGGGTAAATTCCTGTTTGTACTCATGTGCACATGTTAAGCCGTGGACAATTCCTTAAGGAAGACTCAAATTACATTAGAAGTTCTTAGCTGCACATTACAAAGTCATTTTCTGGGCTATACAGTCATTCTTACAATTAATAATTCTGATGATACTTGTTTTATATTGCGAAGATTAGCTGCTGTCGTCCAATTACGTCATAAAATTCGTAACTAAATGGGATTGCCGAGAAAACGGCTTCAAGACCAGATAAGAAATTTGCTACCTTACATTGAAATCGTAGACAATATTTCTATATCATAGTTTTTACGGTGCCTTCAGGTTAAAAATAATTTCGAGGTGTTATCTATGTTTCAAGAGTTTTTGGTTCAATTTACGATTTCCTTTGGGCTTTTCTTCACGTTTGCCTTGCCGTGTAACTGTCTGTGGCTGCCCTGCGTAGTCCACGATGTTCTATTGTTGACTTTTGCTTTCACATGTCACTGCTTACGGTACATGGATTGCCCTTTATAGTGTTGTCAAAACAGAACATCTGTTTCTCAGCTGTAATGACTGCCCCCCCCCCCCCCTCCAAACTACAATTATACAACGGTACAGCCTAGCACCAGGCTCTCTGTCAGAAGAAAGCTGACAACCAGTGAATCACAAACGGTGCCTGCACGGTAACTGACACTGAACGGCCAATTTTATAATCACACTGACCTATCTAATGACTGCCTTGGCCCGTTACAGGACCGAAGCCTCTGCGGTTCCTTCAGGAGACATCGTCAGTGCACAGAAATAACAATAACTTCCCATCTACTAACAATGCTTGCACCACTTGCATGAACTGTCCCTGTTGGCAACATAATCCGCCAACAGCCCTGTCAACGGTTTAGCTTGTCGCAGAAGTTTTTCCTACGCTTGCTGTAGCGTTTTACTCTCTGCCCTAAATTGCTACCCTTCAGATGTGTCTGTGCACTACCTCTATATCTCATATGAGATCCTACTAAGTGCTGATCGCAGCCAGACGTATGAACAACATCGCACACAACCATCCTGTGAAACCATGATGGCAAATTAATTCTTTCAGTAATGTGACAGTGGAACTTTCTGCCTCGGTCGCCATGTAAGTGTGGGCGTGGAGGGAGTCCACTTCTCAGATAAGGAAAATGCTGCGGTGAGTCTTTTGTCGTCTTATGTTTGTGTTGTGGTGGCTATACGCAATTGAGTTTTCGTTTTCAATTTTAGGTTAGAATGAAAGTGGTGATGATTTTTCGGATATTGTATACTTCCAGTTCACTACGGTTTTATTCCAAAAATCAATCTCCCTACCCTCCCCACTCTCAAAAATCACCACCTCCACATCAATCCTTATATAGAACTAAAAATACAAATTGCACTGAGCAGGTTTTCGGTGATGCTAGTGAGTAAGTCCAACGGTTTGTGCATTTCTCGGCTCTGTCTTGTTTTGCAATGATATTATAAGTTTGGCGGATGGTCAGTCTCCTGTTTCATCTATCTGTTACACCCGATTCGAAAACATTCTAGTTCTTATTCCTCCCAGTTGTTTTGGAAAACACGAAGACAAATCATCGGCTGCTGCTCATCTCGTGTTATTCAGCGCCATTTCAAATTCCGATCTCATCTTGCGATCACCTGTTTCTTTAGCAGCAACGTCTCATCTGCTCACTTTACAGAAGCCCTTTTCCATCGTACAGATCGCCACAACAGTTCTGTCGACTGTTCTTTCTTCTGTTCTTTAAATTTCCTATCTGTAAGCCAGAAATAAGCACAATCATATCAACTTCTCCGAAATTATGTTTAATGTTCCTGTATGTAGCGTCAATTTCACCTGCGATAACTCTTTCTCAATTTGGACAAATATTTTTACACTCATCCTTGCTTTACAATCTCTTTTACTTAATCTGAAAGAAACCACCACTGTTCATTTCAGCTCTCATTTAATGCTTCTACATCCACATCTACATATTCTGTAATCATTAGAATGTTCATTCCATTCAGCATATCTTGTAATTCTTCTTCACTTTCACTAAGAACAGAAATATCATCAGCGAACCTTATGATTGATATCCTTTCACCTTGGATTTTAATTCCACTCTTAAACATTTCTTTTATTTCCGTAAATGTTTCTTCGATGTGTACATTGAACAGTAGGGACGAAAGACTACATCCCTGATTCACACCCTTTTTAACCCGAGAATTTCTTTCTTCGTCTCCCACCCTCTTGATTCTTGAAGATATTATATATTACCCGTCATTCTCTATAGCTTACCGCTAAATTCGAACATCTTGCAGCATTTTATATTGTCGAACGCTTTCTCAGGTCAACATATCCTATGTCCGTCTCTTGATTTTTCTTCAATCTTGCTTCCATTACCAACCGCATCGTCAGCATTGCCTCTCTGGTGCCTTTACCTTTCCTAAAGCCAAACTGATCATCATCTAACGCATCCTCAGTTTGATTTTCCATTCTTCTATATATTGTTCTTGCTCCCAACTACGACGCATGAGTTGTTAAACTGATCCGGCGGTAATTCTCACACTTGTCGGCTCTTGTAGTCTTCGGAATTGTAGCGATGATGTTCTGACGAAAGTCATACACTATCTCACCAGACTCATACATTCTACTCACCAATGTGAGTAGTCGTTTTGTTGCCACTTCTCCCAATGATTTTAGAAATTCTGATGGAATGTTATCAATCCCTTCTGACCTATTCGATCGTAAGTCTTTCAAAGCTCTTTTAAATTCTGATACAGGATCACTTATCTCTTCTACATCGACTGCTGTTCTTCTCCTACCACGTCATCAGCTATTATCAGCCGTCGTACTCTTTCCACCTACCTGCTCTCTCTTCTGCATTGAACTGTGGATTTCCCATTGCAGTGTCAGTGTTACCACCCTTGCTTTTAATTTTATCGGAGGTTGTTTTGACTTTTCTATGTGCTGAATAAGTCCTTCCAATAATCATTTCTTTTTCAAGTTCTTCACATTTTTCCTGCAGCCAATTCGCCATAGCTTCCCGGCACTTCCTATTCATTTCATCCCTAAGCAACTTTTGTTTCTGTATTCCTGTATTTCCCAGAACATTTTTATACTTCCTTCTTTCATCAATTAACTGAAGTATTTCTTGTGCTACCAACGGTTTCTTGGCTGTTATCTTCTTTATACCTATGTTCTTCCTCCCAGTTCCTGTGATTGCCCTTTTTAGAGATGTCCATACCTCTTCATCTGTGCTGCCCACTGAGCTATTCCTTATCGCAGTATCTATAGCCTTAGATAACCTCAAGTGTATCTCTTCATTCCTTAGTTCTTCCGTACCCCACTAATTTGCGCATTGATTTTCCTTGACTATTGTCTTAAACTTCAGCCTACTCTTCATTAAAATTAATCTGCGATCTGAATCTATGTCTGCTCATGGTACGCCTTACAATCTAGTACCTGATTTCGGAGCCTCTGCCTGACAATGACGTAGTCAAACTGAAACCTTCCAGTGCATCACGGCATTTTCGAACTACAACTCCTCTTCCTGTGATTCTTGAACAGAGTGTTTGCTATTGTTAGCTCAAATTCATTACAGAACGCAATTATTCTTTCCCCTCTCTCACTTTTAGTGCCAAGCCCATGTTCTCCCGTAAGTCTTTGGTCTACTCTTTCCTCTACAACCGCATTCCAATCACCCGTGACTATTAGGTTTTCATCTCTTTCTACGCACTTAATTATCCATTCAGTATCCTCATATACTTTCTCTATCTCTTCATCTTTTCGTTGCGACGTCGGCATTTAAACCTGAAGTATTGTGTTTGGTGTTGGTTTGCTGTCGATTCTGTTGAGAATAATCCTATCACTGAACTATTCACAGTAGCTCACTTCCCGTTCTACCTTCCTATTCATAACGAATCCTACCCCCATTATAACATTTTCTACTGCTCTTGATTATCCTATACTCATCCTTTACTGTATGATTATATGGTAGCGGAACAAACACTGGTAGCAATTACTTCTGTAAAATATCTGGGAGTACGCGTACGGAACGATTTGAAGTGGAAAGATCATATAAAATTTATTGTTGGTAAGGCGGGTGCCAGGTTGAGATTCATTGGAAGAGCCCTTAGAAAATGTAGTCCATCAACAAAGGAGGTGGCTTACAAAACACTCGTTCTACCTATACTTGAGTATTGCTCATCAGTGTGGGATCCGTACCAGGTCGGGTTGACAGAGGAGATAGAGGAGATCCAAAAAAGAGCGGCGCGTTTCGTCACAGGGTTATTTGGTAAGCGTGATAGCGTTACGGAGATGTTTAGCAAACTCAAGTGGCAGACTCTGCAAGAGAGGCGCTCTGCAGAGCGCTGTAGCTTGCTGTCCAGGTTTCGAGAGGGTGCGTTTCTGGATGAGGTATCGAATATACTGCTTCCCCGTACTTATACCTCCCGAGGAGATCACGGATGTAAAATTAGAGAGATTCGAGAGGTCACGGAGGCCTTCCGGCAGTCGTTCTTCCTGCGAACCATACGCGGCTGGAACAGGAAAGGGAGGTAATGACAGTGGCACGTAAAGTGCCCTCCGCCGCACACCGTTGGGTGGCTTGCGGAGTACAAATGTAGATGTAGATGTAGATCTGACCAGGAATCCTCGACTTCTCTTTCACTTCAGTGATCTCCACTATATCTAGATTCAGCCTTAGCATTTCCCTCTACAGATTTCCTTGTTTCCCTACCACGTTCAAACTTCTGACATTCCACGCCGCGTCTCGTAGACCGTTATCGTTTCGTTGGTTATTTAATCTGTATCTCACGATCACTTCCCCCTTGACTGTCCCCGCCAGTAAATCCGAATGAGGGACTAGTCTGGAATCTTCCACTAGTAGAGAGATCACCATGACACCTTTTTCCAGTTAAAGGCCACATCTCCCGTGGATAAACAGTATGTGTCTTTAATGCAGCGGTTTCCATTGCGTTCTGCATCCTCATGCCGTTGATCAGTGCTGATTCTTCCGTATTCATGGGCACTTTCCCACTCCAAGGGCAAGGGAGTGGCCTAAACCTCTGTCGGCTCCTCCACCCTCTTTGACAAGACCGTTGGCGGAATGAGGGTGACTTCTTTTGCCGAAACTCTTCGGCTTCCATTGCTGTGATTTTTGTTAAAAATTTAAACTTTGGCGAGGTTTAAACGCGAGACTGAGGACGTTTTGATTAGTAATTAATGAAGCTACCCTTGAACCCTCAATACCACAGCGAAATTGCGTCATTGGTAGAGGAAAGCACGGCGTCTCGTCTGGGACGTGATGCGGAGCTTCTAGTTGTGGCACACTTTATCCTTCAACAGTGAGTAGAAACTTGTTGAACCTTAGTGCGGCTCAAGGATGTTAGTGCACCATAACGGCCAATGATAAATTTGCGACACATGCAGGCTGAAAGATGTCCAGGGTGATTAAAGAGGCTGGAACATGGGCTTGACTCCACTGAATTCCATTTCAATATACACAATTTGTCGCAATGTTCACGATAATCGTTGTACACACAATATAATTTATAGGTTTTAATAGAAAACGATCGAGAGGCGCGCATTGGCGTTACTGAGATTTACAGCACGTGTGAGACACCTGCTCTGGACGCCCTTTCTGTGTGGCGATGTTTTGTGACGCGAAGAAAATTATGAAGGATAAAAGAAAATGAGAAAAGAAAGGAAAAAGTAGGAGAGAGAAGAAAAGAAGAAGGAGGAAGAGGAGGAAAGGGATGGGAAGGAATTAGAATGGGAAGAGCATAGACATGTATGAAATAATTGCTGTTTTTCTGTTACACGACAAACTTCGACAGCACCAGACGGCGCCACCAAGCGCCACCTGGTGGCTGGAAGTCCTGAGCAGTCGTCGCCAGGATGGCACTCACAGTCAGGAAACCATCTTAGCTTCCGCAATGAAACATTCAGAGCTAGTTCCATCAGATGCCAGGGGAGCGCTGAAACACGGAACTGATTTTCTACTTCCATCAACGAGGTCATAGATGCAAGATCATTCCACCGAAGGTGGATTATTCTAATAAATGTTCATTACGTATTTCATATTGTAAGCCCATATATGACCACACAAGTTACAAAGTGTTCTTGGGTGTAGGGCGCTAGACTTGCTTTAATAAATACGACGGCAATGCTGGCCTCGGGCTTGTTGGTTTAGCAAAGGGCGTGCAAACAGACGGAAGGTCACACGATCGAATCCCGACTGAACTAGGATTTTACAGTCTGCGTTTTAACCTAAAGTTCATCTCTGAACGGTGTTGAGATTCGCTAGAAACAATGCTTGGTTCGAATTTCACGTTAAATTGTAGGTCCCCTTTCCCCTCTTAGATAACTGGGGTACGTTAGGGACACGGAAGTCACTGAAGTGCGGTCCAACTGAAAGACATGCACCAGGAAACAGACAAGCACAAAATTATTATTAAGAACAGATCTGGCTTGTTGCAACACTTCTATAGCACGTAGATGTCCGTAGTTCTAAGAAATTCGCTTCTTGTCCTCATTTAGTAAGTGGAACCACTCTCGTTACAGAAAGTCAGCCAACACAACGAAAGCGTGAACAATATATTTGCTTTGACTGTCACATGAACAACACAAAAAAAATTCCGTGTTACTGTTGCAATCAATGCGAATTTTGACTTTGCTGATGCACGTTTTAAATCGTATTACACAAATAAAAAATTGCTTCATTGTAAAGCAATATTTACATCATCAAACGAATAAAAAGGCGAAGAGACGGTAAGCATTAAACAGAAAATGGGTAAGCAGAGTGTTTTCTTCAGTCAGTAAGTGAGGAAGTGAAGTTTTCTGGAACCAAAATTATTCGTGGCTATTTAGAGGACCCATAGAAATATATAAACATAAGAACAATTGAACCAGAAAAACAGGAACCATGAAATTTTTTTGTTCGGTAATGTTCATTGTTTTTGGTCGGGCCAGACGTCATAGGATATCCGTTCAAGTTGATCGTTGATTCCTTCACTCAGTTATTTTATTACAGACGGCCAGCGCCTCTCTGACCGAACACGCTGAGTTACCGTGCCGGCGGACTCGAACGTGGCTCTTCTTGCTTGCTAGGCAGAAATGCTAACCATTACACCACCGCAGTACGACGGTCAACATTGCGGCTCGAGCTACCTAAGCTGAGTGTTGTTGTATATAACGATTACTGCGCTGGTGTAATGGTTAGTATTTCTAATAGCAAGTTAGAAGAGCCGTGTTCGAGTCCCGGTCGCAGCACAAATTTTAATTCATTTCGTCTGCTTCGATGATTATCATGAAATTACTGATACAGAGACAGCCACTTCACAGTATCAATAAGTTATTATCTGTGACGGAAGATAGTTCGACAGCTACACTTTACGAAAAGAATTACTTCTGCCTGTCATGTGTAAAATTCTAGGATGGCCTATTTTCACAGCACTTATGTCACTCTCTGATGTCTGACCCAGCACTCAGCAAGAGCCAACAGGATTGGAGCACTTCTGAAGATGCCTAACGCAGCTGTGGACGAAACGCCACAAACAAAAAAGTTTCATGCACCTCGACCATACGACCTGGGAGCTCCACCAACATCTCAGACAAATAGTCACGAAAGCCGTCATTGTATGAAAGTCTAAGATCGCCTGTTATCCTAGTTACGACACTGGGGGGGCACGAGTGTCGTGACATGGACATGTGACTTTCTGATTCAAGGCTGATAGGAATGTCTCCCTTAGACTGTTAGCTAGTCCAGCAATATCCTTACGGGGCGTTGGAATGAAGAACTGAAAGACTAGCGCCCCTATCACACCGGACGGAGTCAGCGGCCGACGGAGGTAGCTACTGTGCGGCAGCGAGCGCTGCAGGGGCCCTCGGCCCGAAGCCGCGGCAGCTGCTCGCTTTCCGGAATGCACTCCTTTGGCCCCCCGCGTGCCGTCGCGTCCTCGTCTCCTCTCGTCGGCCGTCTCCGACCAATGGAGAGCCGCCCCCGCCCCTCCACCTCCCCCCAAAACCCAAACACGGCGCGCCCGGCCGCATTGTCCGCGCACCCAGATACGTTGTTGTTATTGTTGTTATTATTTCACAGAGAAAATGAAGCTCCTTCCATTGTCGGGCGGCTGCGGGCCCGGCCTCGGCCCCGTCTATCTCCGAAATGACTCGAGATTCCTAATGAAGCATTGAGACCCCCTGAAAAGAAGTCGAATAATGGCGGGGGAGCCGGGGCCCGGAGCGCGCGGGGGATGCCGGGAATAATGGAGCCAGAAGAGACGGCAGAATTGAAAGTCAGCAAGAGAGAAACAAACGTTTCAATGGTGAATGCCACCTGAAGCAGCGGCGACAAGGGGGCGCAGCGCTGCGCCATTGTGCGCCATATTGTGCGGCGCATGCGCGCCAATCAGCCGGCGTGATTCATCAACAAACGAGTTCGTCGTCGCCGGAGCCGAGGCGCTGGCGGCGGCCAAGTGCTGCCCCCGGCCGCCTCCGGCCCGCCGCGGCCTCCGCCCCCACGCCCGCCCCCGCGCCGCACCGCTACTCTGCTCCTCGCAATTACGGTTATGGATATCGGAGAGCGGCGCGCGGCGACACTTCCCGGAATTACTCTCCGCCCGTCCTGCCTCCTGCGACACAAGTGACTCGCCTCTTTCTCTCTCTCTCTATCTACCTGTCTCTATCGCTGTGTGTGTATCTCTCTGTGCCACTCACTCACTTGGATGCACGTCCTAGGCTGTGGAAGAACGCCGACCATTATCTTGTGACGTTGCTCGCACACACTTTTCTTACTTCTTGCGTACTCAAACAGTGGGTGGTCATTTAAAGACGATATTGGAATTGGTATGGCTAGATGATTAACTGGTTAGGAGACGGACCATAAAGCTAAAGACCTCGTTTTTTATCCCCATTCAGTACTAGGTTTTTTATCTGTCACTTCTTATACCTCTGACAATATTTGTTAGTCTGAAAAATGACGAGTTAGACCTGTAACTCAACAAAGATAACAAGTCAGCCGTCAGCTGCACAAGAAAACATTTACTTGGGATCATTTTCCTTGTTTCAACAGTTTAAACTGTCGTCTTCAGAATCTAAATACGCTCAAATCACTGGTAAGCCAACCAAAAGATAAGAATCGGATGGCAGCGTCCTGATAACAATTGGCAAGAAATACATATATATTGGCAAAAAATATTTGTATAAAGCAAGTACTCATATGTTAAGAACGAAAGTACAGAGACTGCACAGCAAAAATAAGTAGGTTTGTTATACAAAAAAAACTGTATTGTGGCATTGTTGGCTGGGGGGCCCTATGTGGGGAATTTCGACCGGCGGATGCAAGACTTATATCACGTGACACCACATTGGGCGACTTCCGACGTGGTGATGATGAGGATAACACAACACCCAGTCCATGAGCGAAGAAAATCTCCAACCCAGCTGGGAATCGAAAGCGGTCCGCTGCAGGGCAGGCAAACACATTACCACATTTCTCTTTTTTTTTTTGTTCTATTTATGTGGTTGTAGCGGACGTCAAAAGACATCCGTTGAAGTTCGTTGTTGAGCCGGCCGTGGTGGATGAGCGGTTCTAGGCGCTTCAGTCTGGAACCGCGCGACCGCTACGGTTGCAGGTTCGAATCCTGCCTCGAGCATGTCTGTGTGTGATGTCCTCAGGTTAGTTAGGTTTAAGTAGTTCTAAGTCTAGGGGACTGATGATCTCAGATGTTAAGTCCCAGAGCCATTTGAACCATTTGCACCATTTGAAGTTCATTGTTGATCCCTTCACTCGGTTCTTTTATTATACAGACGCTAAGCTACCGTGCCGGCACCACTCAGCTAAGCAAGCGGACTATTAAAACGGATATAAATTTTCAACTTGTACCACACACTAATAGTGTTGTCCACCTGCTCATTGGCCACATTATTCGCGGCATCTCGCCGATTCCAGTAAAAGTTACAACTAGGTATGCATCTGCACTGAAGGGATCATTGGCCGTCATTGTCATAATAATATATCTGGTGTCTGTTCTTTTGGACATGTCTGAAAGGAAAGCCCGCATTGATATAAATCAATGGCCACTGCCAGCCAATGTTTTTAAAATTCCTTTATGTCTTGAAATGTAAAATAATTAAGCTTGAGAGCCACGGCATACCATTGCTACAGGATCAATAAAATAGAGTGACATCACTAAAATTATTTGATATGTGCGATGAGCAGGAAACAATGTACTGCCAAATGGCAAATCGTACAGAGTATGTGCGGCGAAAGTCAACCAACACACTGTTGACATTAAGGGCGCTGAACATGCCCATATACAAAGTGGGAGCACTAATGCACTTGTGAACTGTAATAAAGTCTATGACAGTTAAAGCGCAAGTATTCACCAAACCTTGCAAAACCCTATAAAATGATTAACAAAAGCATTGACACCGACAACAAACCGTGGATCAAATGTTAAGCAGGCAGACGTAACAAATATAACATCATTACAATGTAAAGGCAGCTAAACAAAGGAAGGCCAAATTTTATTATCAGCTTTTGGTGGAGCCATGGGCCAGTGGAACAGCGGTGATATGTTCAACTGTTCAGTATCCCGGAGAACGAGGCCGGCCAGTGGATTCCCATTACAAGGAAATACAAGTAAGTGAGCTACAGTCGGGCTTCGGTAGCAGGGAGTGGACGCCGACCCGAAGCTGGGTGAGCGGCCCCAACACGTGTTTACAAGTTGACTTAGTGTGCGGAACCGTGCTCGTAGCTTATCTAGGTGCTAAGTAAAACCTAGTGTGTGGGAGCTAATAAACGTTGGTAGGCGTTTTAACAAGACAGCTTGTGACAGGTCCATGTTACAAATAAATGCCAGTCACACATCGTCAGAAAGTAAATAATCCATGTTATTTCACTTCTGAAGAAGCTAGTTTAAACTGTTGAAACCGGGAAAGTGATTCAAATAAATATTTTCTTGTGCAGCTGACGACTGACTTTTTACCTTTCTTGAAATACTCGGCAGTTGCTGAATTACAGCTATGAAGAAAATCATATCACATTTAACAGACTTTTGGATGTGGTGATCTATCAGGTAGTATACTAGACCCCTACCTCAGATGTCCAGGTTTAAATCCCGGTTAGGGGGTAAGAATTATTCCTCGTTCTATCCCCTTCAGGAAGCCCACAGGTCCACGCAGCAAGCTATCAAATGAGTAGTGGTAATCTTCCTGGAAATAAACGGCTGTCGGCTCGTGGAGCTGCCACCCTCCTTCTCCTAGCGTTGAGGCAATAAAGGCTGCACTCGACCTTACGTTAGGCCAATAGCCCGGTCACAGAGTAACACCAAAGACTTTTAGAGCTCACGGTGTAGGTCGATGGTCGGGGGAAGGCATAGCGAGACCATCTCCAAAATGTTTATGCCTAAAATAGCACTCTGGAGTTCAACCTATTCATGGTTGATAAATAACGACAACGAAAATTTTTGATTGACCGGGACTCGAACCGAGATATACTCATTGCCGGAACAGTTGCCTTACTATCCGAGCACGACTCACGTCCAGCCCTAAACTTTCATTTGTCGTTAACCACGTGTCTACAACCTGTAATCGTACATCCACTTTATTCCCGTACAGGGGACACATTTTTACTTGAAAATCGCTTGCCCGTTGTCGGCGGATACATACACTATGTGCGCCCTCCATCGGTAATGCTGGAATTCAGTATGGTATTGGCCCACACTTAGCCTTTATGACAGCTTCCACTCTCAAAGGCATATGTTCAATCAGGTGATAGAAGGCTTCTTGGGGAATGGCGGCCCTTTCTTCACGGGGTGCTGCACTGAGGAGGTGTATCGATGTCGGTCGGTGAGGCCTGGCACGAAATCGGCGTTCCAAAACATCCGAAAAGAGTTGTATAGGATTCAGGTCTGATCTCTGTGCAGGCCAGTCCATTACAGGGATGTTACTGTCGTGTAAGCACTCCGCCACAGGCCGTGCAGTATGAACAGGTGTTCGATCGTGTTGAAACATGCAGTCGGCATCCCCGAATTGTTCTTCAACAGTGGGAAGCAAGAAAGTGCTTAAAATATCAATGCAAGGCTGTGATGTGATAGTGCCACGCAAAACGACAAGGAGTGCAAGCCCCTTCCATGAAGAACACGACCACACCATAACACCACCGCCTGGAAATTTTACTGTTGGCACTAAACACGCTGGCAGATGACGTTAAGCGGGAATTCGTCATAACCCACCCTGCCATCAGACCGCCACATTGCGTGCCGTGATTTGTTACTCCACAAAACGTTTTTCCACTGTTCAATCGTCCATTGTTAACACTCCTTACACCAAGCGAGGCGTCGTTTGTCATTTACCGGCGTGATTGTGGCTTATAAGCAGCCGCTCGACATACAATCCAAGTTTTCTCACCTTCCACCTAACTGTCATAGTACTAGCAGTGGATCCTGATGCAGTTTGGAATTCCTGGGTGATGGTCTGGATAGACGTGTGCCTATTACACATTACGAACCTCTTCAACTGTCGGCGGTCTCTGTCAGTCAACAGATGAGATCGGCCTGTATGCTTTTACGCTGTACGTGTCCCTTCACGTTTCCACTTCACTATCACATCGGAAGCACTGGACCTAGGGATGCTTTAGGAGTGTGGGAATCCTGCTACAGGCGTATGACACAAGTGACACCCAATCACCTGACAACGTTCGATGTCCGTGAGTTCCGCGGAGATCTCCATTCTGCTCTCTCACGAAGTCCAATGACTACTGAGGTCGCTGATATGGATTACCTGTCAGTAGGTGGCAGCACAATGAATATGAAAAACGTATGTTTTTGGGGGTATCCGGATACTTTTGATCACTTAGCATACGATACTGCAGTGCCTGAGTTTTTCCTGCACAAATTTTCGTTGTTGTCATTCCATTACACAATTGATGGATGTCCATGTTCGCAATTACGAACACATTTTGAGTATTTCATAACGGCTGTACTCGCCGCAGTTCCAGTTCCTTTGATCTTACATGCATATTAATTTGGAATAACACAGACACTGCCAGTATCGTAGTTATGAAATTGTTTAAACTTAAAATTAGCTATCAAAAAACCACAATTATGGCTGAAATCAAATCAAAATTGGAAAGGATATGTAACGAACAAATTAAAAAATAAAATTGAAAGTTTGATAACTTGCCCTTATTCAAACACATTAACTACAGTAGATAACAGGTGCAACATGCAAAGCAGAAAAAGTAGCGCAACATAAAAAACGTGCTTTCAGTAAGTGATATGAAAAACTAGTGAGCAAGTCGTTTAATAAACATAAAGAAGAAGCTATTCCTCAAGACTGCATTTGGAGTGTAGTCTTGTATGGCTGTGTAAGCTAGACATTGTTGAAGCGCTTAGAAGTGACAGAAACGTTATTTTGGAGAAAGCCCACAAGGATCAACTGGACAGAACGAAGAACCGATTAATATTTGCTGAGACAAGTCATTGAGTAGAGGAACCACGAAGCAACAGCAAAAAAGTCTTTTGCGACAAAACAGTTTAGGTAAATCACAGCTTTAACTATGACAACGGATAATCTTAATGGTTTGTGGAAGCGGTCACTCAATGTTGAAAGACTGCAGTGAAATTTGCCTGGAGTGGGAAAAAAAAGAAAAGAAAAGAAAAAGAAACGTTCCAGCGGCAGCGTTTTCGCCACTGGCATTGTAGGCAGCGACGAGATCCCTGGCCTCAAGGTGTCACAATTGCTTACGGACAATTATTGTTTACATACGTCCGTTACAGTCCCAGTTACAAAAATCAGTTGTTATTGATGACAACAGTGAAAGCTATCGTCGAAACCTCCAGTATTTCATTCTAATTGGACGCTAAACAAGAATCTAGAGTACTGAATAAAAACATGTCGTTGCAACAAACTTCATTCCCCCAAAGCAATGACTGTCCGCTCTAGGTTCAAAAGAGAATGTGCAAGTGCCGACAAGACGAAGTTAGTAGACATCGACTTCTGTAAAAATATCGATGCGTGAAACACAGAGCTAGTACCATCGTCATTCCCTATCAAAGCATATAGCTGAGAATCCGAAAAAATTCTGGTCGTACGTAAAACTGCTAAGGTGATCGAAGATTTCTGTCGCGTCACTCGTTGACAAATCTGGAGTGACAGTAGAGGATAGCAAAATGAAATCTGAAGTTTTAAATGCCGCGCTTAAGAAATCATTCGCGCAGGAGGCCGTACGAACAAACCGCTGATTCATGGCGTAGAAAAGCAACTGAAAAATGAAAAAGCAAATAAGTCACCAATTCTGGGTGGATCCCAATTCGATTTTATAAAGAGTAGTCTACGGCAATGGCGCCTTGAATTATCACGAATCTCTCACCCAGCGAAAAGTCCGAAGGGACTGGAAAAAAGCGCAGGTGACTTCTGTATATAAGATAAAAAGAACTAATTCGCAAAGTTACAGACCAATACCTTTAACATTGGTTTTCTGCAACATTTTTGAACATAATCTCAGTGCGAATATTATAAAGTTCCTTGAAAGGGAATAGCTTCTGTCCACAAGCCAACACGGTTATAGAAAGCATCACTCGTGTGAATCTCAGCTTGCGCTTTTCTCATATAGTATCCTGTGAACTATGGATGAAGATCAACAGGGAGAGTCTACATTTATAGATTTCCGAAAAGCTTTTAAGACGGTGCTACACTGCCGACTGTTAACGAAGGCTGGAGTATACGGTGTAGGTTCCCATATATGCGAGTGGCTCGAAGATTTCTTAAGTAATGGGTTCAAGTACGTTGTCCTCGACGGCCAGTATTCATTAGAGATAAAGGTATTATCAGGGGTGCCCCTGGGAAGTTTGGTAGGACCGCTATTATTATCCATGTACATAAATGATTTAACGGAGAGTGTAAGCAACTGTCTGCGGCTGTTTGCTGAGTATGCTGTGGTGTACGGTAAGGCTTCGGTGTTGAGTGACTGTACGAGGATACAAGATGATTTAGACAAAATTTCTAATTGTTGTGACGAATTGCAGCTAGTAAATGTAGAAACATGTATGTTAATGCAGATGAGTGGGAGAAACTATCCCTTAATATTCGAATAAAGCATTAACAGGGTATAGCTTGACACAGTGACTTCGATTAAGTATCTAGGCGTAACATTGCTGAGCAAAATGAAACGGAACGAGCATGTAAGATGATGGTGGGGAAGGTGAATGGTCAGCTTCGGTTCACTGGAAAAGTCTTAGGAAAGTGTGGCCTCTCTGTAAAAGAGACAGAGTATAGAACACTACTGCGACAGGCGCTCTTGAGTATTGCTTGAGTGTTTAGGGTCTCCACATGGTCGGCTTAAAGGAAGACATCGAAGACTGGGTGCTAGCTTTGTTACCACTAGGTTCGAGCAACACACAAGTATTACGGAGAAATGAAACTTCCTAGCAGATTAAAACTGTGTGCCGGATCGAGACTCGAACTCAGGACATTGGTAGAGCACTTCCCCGCGAAAGGCAACGGTGCCGAGTTCGAGTCTCGGTCCGGCACACAATTTTAATCTGAAAGGAAATTTCATATCAGCGCACACTCCGCTGTAGAGTGAAAATTTCAGTATAGAAACATCCCTTAGGCTGTAGCTAAGCCATGTCTCTGCAATATCACTTCTTCCAGGAGTACTAGTTCTGCAAGGTTCGCAGGAGAGCTTCTGTGAAGTTTGGAAGGTAGGAGACGAGGTACTGGCAGAAGTACACCTGTGAGGAAGGGTCTTGAGTCGTGCTTGGGTAGCTCAGTTGGTAGAGCACTTGCCCGCGAAAGGCAAAGATCCCGACTTCGAGTCTCGGTCCGTCACACAGTTTTAATCTGCCAGGAAATTTCATATCAGCGCACACTCCGCTGTAGAGTGAAAATTTCATTCTGTTACGGAGATAACTCAAATGGGAATCTCTGGATGGAAGGCGGCGTTATTTACGAGAAACACTATTGTGAAAATTTCGTAGAACCAGGATTTGAAACTGACACAGAATGATTCTATTGCTGCCAATGTACAATTTAGAGTAAGGACCGTAAATATGAGAAAAAAAAGTTCGAATGTGTGTGAAATCTTATGGGACTTAACTGCTAAGGTCATCAGTCCCTAAGCTTACACACTACTTAATCTAAACTATCCTAAGGACAAACACACACACCAATGCCCGAGGGAGGACTCGAACCTCCGCCGGGACTAGCCCAACATTCCAGGACTGCAGCGCCACAGACCGCTCGGCTAATACCGCGCGGCTAAGATGAGAAAATAGGGCTTGTACGGAGGCATGTAGATTGTCCTCTATCCCCGAGTGGAGCTGGAAAGAAAATGGTCAGTAGAGTACAATTTACCCTCTGTTCAGCACCGTACGGTAGCTGTAGACGTAGATGTTGAAGCTTGGCACTCAGATGGTACTATGAATGTCGCCACTTCGTAATGACAAGCAACAGGAGCTTAAAGCAGAAGTTAATTTGGTTTCGGATTATTGATGATCTGGTGAATAGTGTTTAAAGTAATACTCATCTTCGTCAACTACATATTACTAGTTACTAAGTTAAATTGCATATACAAACTTGGTTTTTAAAATATATTTGTGGAAAATATGTCTTATACTTGTTCTCGGGTTACACTACATAATCAAAAATTTCTTTTTAACTGCTTTCGTTCTCCTATGCCACAAGTTTACCTGACCGTATCGCAGATGTTCAGACTTTCTTTACAATTTGCAGTCATGTTTTTGACATCGATTTGTCATAAACATTGTACTATTCTGCGTTGCTGATGCAATTTTTGCAGATTTGAAAATAACATTATGACATTGACAAGCATCATAGATCCGGTAAATAATTCATCTGTCGACCCGTTGTGACTCACTCGATCTTACACCTGTTAGACTTTGAACGTCTCACCAGTGCAGCCCATCTGTTGATGAACACAAGTAACAGTTGATTTTATTTCCCTTTTTTGAAATTTTCCGGAATAGTATTTAAAGTCAGAACTCACCTTTGACAATCCATTTTACTAATTCGTTCATTACATTGGGTGAGCAAATGTTTGTTTTTAACTATTTATTTAGAGTGTGTTATATACTCGTTCTAATATTCCATACCGAACGATATATAAATTCTAATGAAATTTACCAGTATGACTGAAATGCCATAAAATAAACGATTTTATGAAATCAGTAATGAAAGCATAGTTGATAAAATTTTCGTCATTTTATGCAATTCAGATACTTTTTTAAGTGTGGGACGCATTTTTTGATAAATAATTTAGGTCGCTGGCTACTTTTCAGCACAGCCCATTTTGGGAGCACTGAGAGGAGAGGAAGGTGGTACATTATGCAGTATGAGCTTACGTGTGTGTGTGTGTGTGTGTGTGTGTGTGTGTGTGTGTGTGTGTGTGTGTGCTTACGTAATTCAGAGGCCAACATCTTTGCCACTTCGCAAGAACTAGCGTTTTTTACTTGTCATTTTAATACTACACTGTGATTCGCTGGAAAGGGGCGGGGGATGATAGGAGAGGGGATGAGGGGGGGGGGGGAGGAGGAGAGAGACTTGGTTGTATAATAGACTGAAGGTCAAGAAGAGGTCAGTGACAAGGGACACATGATGTGTCGGCAACGCAAACAAAGTGGGCCCGAAGCAAGTTAGGTGCATTACTGTGTTTCTAAACAGCTCGTTTCTGATTAGTAGGCTTACACATTAACCTCAGTAGTAGCATTAATTCCTTACAACAAACAGGAGGGATAAAATTTTTAGGTGATCCGTACTGCAAGATACTTAACGTGCAGTTTCGCATATGGCAGGGAGCAGCTTTGGAATTGCCGTTATTTACGACGCGCACCATTTGGACATGTAGTCGCGACTTCCAGCTCTGTGCTATTCATGAGAATATTTACGCAATACTGCACGCTGGGAACGCTTCTTGAAATGTCATCAATAGCCTTCGATTTGACACTGAAAACCACAGAAACCGATTGCTGTCTTCTTTTTATATGAACATGTAGTAAAAATCATTTTGCACCACTAAAAGAGGTTTTGTGTCCACAGTAAAATTTAGGTCCCCCTCGAACTGCCTAGACATGCTTGCTCAAAAATCGGAGTAAGGCAACGGCATACTACCTCCACTAGCACAATGCGTCCCTGCAGTTAAAGCAATGATGTGTTCAAACATCGTACCCATTGTGGACAACGATCTTCACCAAGTCAAAAGAGAGGTCTCCGAATTAACAAAAATTTTGGACAACTTTGAGAAAGCACATATTCTTGAATTTGTTATTGCACTGATAATTTGTGATGTCCCAGTTATAATTGTGAAATGGGAGAAAAGCTGTCAGTTGGCAACCTCTCGTCAAAGAGGAGTTAGTATGACAAACGCTGATATGTCCAGAGAGTATGGTAAAGGAGAAGTGGACTGCTGGCTGTTTACAAATGAGGATGTCCAGTGCTAACATAAATGTTTAATGTAACATTTCTTTTTTCTTCTTTTTCCAATTCTTTTCTTCTTTTCTGTAGTGCATCAAGAGTTGGGTGGATGAAGTGCCCATCCAGACGCTCGATGTCCCTTTATTGACCCAGGTGCTAGAGGCAAGGACCTGTGCCGCCGAAGTGTTGCAACATGGGTGGCAACGATGGCGTGCACCCCATCAGCTGCCGAAGGAGCAAAGTGCAGAAAAATCGTAACTATTTTGCTCTGTAACAGAGAACTGAATAAGTGACTAGGTCACATTGCAAGGCACAACATCGCCCTTCGATAGCATTAAAAAAAAAAAAAAAGCAAAGCCAAAGAGCAAAACATTACTTAAGCACTGGCATAAAATTTAATTGGAAAACCTGAACAAGTTCTCACTCCTTATTTATTAGTGAGCATTGCATTATGCATTGCTATTAAAACAAACAGCAAATGCATTAATGTAAATTAGGAAACCGTAAATTCTGAACATAAAGAAAAAACGCACAGAATGTGCACAAACGAGCATTCACCATGAAACGGTACTAAGCTGACGTTTCTCTACATACTCAGTCAGCACTCCGAAGTAATGAATATAACAAGTAAACAGCTGTCTTTACAAGCCACAAACAAGTTTATTAAACCTATTGAACTAACAATTAGAGCTATAATTAGATAGGCGCCACTTACGATTGTGCCAATAAGCCCTTATTACAAACTACGTATGCTCTTACAGGCACTTGCAGTAACTTAAATAGGCTTCAGTTCAAGGTGGATACATAACTCCTTTAAAACTAAACAGGCACTAACCATTACCTAAAATCAAATGCAATATAAAAGCAAATTGTGCCTTATGCTACTCAAGTGCCGCCAGGTGAGCATAATTCTTGGTGTAGTAATTCACAAGACAAACGTAATGGCTGACGAAACGAAAAAACGTCCATTGTTCTTTAGTCCAACTCGAGGTTAGCTAAATATCTGTTGAGATACCCATAACAAACAACACAGGCAAGAATAAAACACGGCCATACCATGAGCCATAGGGCTCTTGCATTTTTAAGGAAAGACAGTGGCAGAAATCATAAAAAATCAGTTTTTTATTTTGCTTATTTTAAAATAAATATAATAGAGATTACTATCTGAAATTTCTAGTTTGAAAGTCGAATTACAAATGGTATAAAAAATTAAAATCGTAAATAGTGTAATGCGCCATGCCCACTTTTCAAAATACTCGATGGAAGAAAAATTTTCTTGCTCAATTTTCCCCGTCAACTTGGTAAATATAGCTTTAGAAGGCTGTGATTTTTTGTGTATACAACATCAGTGTTGTATAGAAGGCTGTGAGCCATTTCGTGACCTAAGCAGTATGATACAGAAGGCCGTAGAGCTTTGTAACCAAGTTATGTGCTGTTTAGTGGAATTTGAGTAAAGTTGGATTTATTGTGTCATTCTTTGTACACGGTTGAATATATTGATCGTTTTTCACAATGTCTAGACCTGTTAAAGTAATTTAAAATGTAGTAAGTACCATATTTCCTATATAAAGCGAAAAACTGATGTTGAGGCCTGCAGATGCAAACATTAGCTTGTCTCCAATTGTATCTAAACTTAAAATTGAGAAAGGTATTGTGTCAGAAGAAACAAGTCATGACAGAAATACAGGTTTTAGCATTTTGGATGTGGAATTGGTGGCAGAGGCACTAAGAAAAGCCTGCAAGTGCTCTTTTTGGGGAAGAAATGTGAGTTCGGTGGATGATGGAAAGAGTGAAAGTTTGGTCTGTACATTGCACCTTTCATGTCAAAACTGAGATACTGACACTCTGTTCAAGACATCGAATAAAATGTATGAAGCCAATATGATCTTTGCTTATGGACTAAGATTTTTAGAGTTTGGAAGAGATGGTGGAAACCTTTTATGTGATATTATGAACATGCCTGGTTCTCGTCTAAAATTTACTGCAATGAACACTACTCTTCTCAGTAGAGTTGCAGAAGCAAGAGAAGAGAAGATGGTAATGGCAGTCCAGGGGGCAATTCAAGAAAATTGTGATACAATTAATGTCAAAATTATTGCAGTTTCCTGTGACAGTTCCTGGATGAAGAGTGAGCATGTTACAGTGCAAGAAGTTTCAACAGTCATTAGTGTCAACATTGTAAAAGAAGTAGACTTACAGATGATGTCTAAATATTATTTTGCATGTTCCTTGCACAAGAAATATAGTGGTGCAGGTAAGGAAACAGATGGCAAGAAGCTCACAAAGCTGTTTGTAGGAGGAATTATGTAGGATCCGGTAGAGGGATGGAAGGTGCTGATATGAATCTCATTTTCAAAAGGTCTTTGCGAAAGTATAGAGCAAGATACATACAAAGATTTGGAGACTCTAGTGCTTTCAGGAATATAGTTGAAAGTCAGCCCTATATAAAAGACTGCACTATTGAAAAAGTGCAATGCTTAGGTCTGTAAGTAGGATGTTTAGGTGTTTTTTAATTGGTAACGCCGCCACCACGTAGCGCTCTGTATGAAAATCACTGGCTGTGCCGTGTGCAGTCTGTGGCTGGTTGGCATTGTTGTAATACTCGCCATTGTAGTGTTGGGCAGCGGCAGCTGGATGCTAACAGCGCGTAGCGTTGCGCAGTTGGAGGTGAGTCGCCAGCAGTGGTGGACGTGGGGAGAGAGATGGCGGAGTTTTGAAATTTGTAAGAATTGGTGTCATAAAGTGATATATATATTATGACTACTAAGGTAAATACATTGTTTGTTCTCCATTAAAATATTTCATTTGCTAAGTATACCTATCAGTAGTTAGTGCCTTCCGTAGTTTGAATCTTTTATTTAGCTAGCAGTAGTGGCGCTCGCGGTATAGCAGTAGCTTGAGTAACGAAGATTTTTGTGAGGTAAGTGATTTGTGAAACGTATAGGTTAATGTTAGTCAGGGCCATTGTTTTGTAGGGATTTTTGAAAGTCAGATTGCGTTGCGCTGAAATTATTCTGTGTCAGTTTAAGCACAGTCGTGTACAATTTTCCTAAGTGGACGTTTCAGGTCATATTCAGAACAGGATGGGTGGACGACTCAGATGACTTGTTGCGGGCTATAAAGGCAAGCTTCCAGAGTATGGGAAGTCACAGGGAGGTAAAAACAGACTAACGAAGAAGAGAAGTGACAGCCTACAATTCTATTGTGATGCTAGAATTAGAAATAACTTCACAGTTTTGAATAGTATGAGGAAGGGAGCATGGGCCATTTGGAATCATTACTTATCGACAGACGCTGCACATCAACGTAGCCCATGTTCTAATGAAAGGAGCAAATTTCTGAAAAGGAAAGAAAGTGGGGAAGCTTACAGCCATAAAAATAACCTTCCTTATGAAATTTCAATGGCCATTAAAAAGCTTTTCGAGCACTGGCTTCACAAGAACTGCTAGAAGAATGTCTGCATGGCAAACTGCAGAACCCAAATGAAAGTTTCAATGCTCTTATTTGGAAGGGATGTTCAAAGACTGTGTTTGTTTCCAATTTGGTGGCGATTTTTGCTCTGGAAGCTGCAGCAGTGTTTAATGATAATGGGAATGTGGCAATGCTTCACATCCACAGCAAGCTGAGCTTTACACCTGGAGTCTTCAGTGAGCAGGTAGTTTGGATCATCGATGAGCAACGAATCGCAAAGACAGAGACTTCAATACAGAATATAGAAAAAATTGCTGGGCAACGGAGCAGAGGAGCTAAAAGAGCTGCAGGGAATGATATGGATATGGGCAGGTTTAGCTAAGGTATGATTAAAAAAATTTTAAAACATTTCATGCAAATTTTAAAACAGTTTTCTGCAAATTAAGGTTTTCTCTTTTCAGGAACACATATACCAGAAACTATTAGAAGGATTTGTATGATATTTGCGACAGCTATTCTTTTAAATATGGGCAGTTTTAGCTAAGGCATGACTTAAAAAAATTAAAATATTTTATCCAAACTTTAAAACTGTTTTGCTGCAAATTAAGGTTTTGTTTTTTTCAGGTACATATATATAAAAAACTTTTAGAAGGATTTCTTTGATATTTGGGACATCTATTCTTTTATATGGAAGCAATATTGAAGTGGAACTAAATTTTAATCTAGACATTGTAAACAGTTTTATGGTTTTATATTTGGAAAATTTGTCCAAAAAATGTTCAAATCCAAATTATCACACAAAATAATAGAAATGAGGAATCAAATAGTTACTGCTCTTAATTGTATATTTATTAGTGTAGATTACTCTACCATAGAAAAATTTGCCAAATTTGTCTGGAAATAATGAAAAAGTGTACCTTAAAATAATAATGTAACAAAAATTCAAATTTCTCTCACAGCATTAAAATTATATTAAAAACTCTGTAAAAATTATTTGAAACATATTAGATTCCTATACGTAAGTGTGCAAAATGTTAGTGAGATTTAACAAAAAATGACAGAGATATGGATTTAGAAAGACATCAGTGCAAGACTGCCACCGCCTCCCCTTAAAAGCTGTCAACAACACTTCTGAAACCATATGCCATTTAGAGGGACGTTATCCCCAATTTACGTAGGGAACACAGGAAACTACTACAAGGAGACACAACGGCGACACGCTTGAACACATCGACGTACTTACAAGTAGGAACATCGAGATCACAGCAAACTAAAATTCAGCCAGACAAATACAATGCTGTGTCAGACACAGATATCACAAACAACATGTTAACAGGTCACGTCAGTAAATGGACATCTAACGAACAGTGGTACCTCCAATCTTAATTTAGTACTTGGTATTGCGCTTCGTGCACTTCCTCTCGGGAACGTTCATATTATTCCTTCGTCAGTAAACACTACCCATGCCCTATCGCTAAGACACTGAAGCAGTCAGATTTAAAACAAAAGCTACACGGTCTTAACACAAGCTAATACAAAGACAGCCAAATTTTACAACACTACCTTTCACGTGGTTGTGCTAGCAAACACAAATGACTGATGTATGGCTCATTACCCATCATAGATAACAAAGGGACCTCTCGCAGTGGTGCAATAACCGATTCCCGAACGTGTGAGCCAACAGACAAGCACACACAAGTCAGTGACACTACAAACCTGCTCTGACTACAGCTTGTGGGTGACCACCGCAGGAAGAATTCCAACCACTGGACTAGCAACGGACACCCGACCTGTGTAGTGAATACTTGCTCGAATATCACAGCGAAACCAATCCCCGTGGAGCTATACTCGACTCCCAATCGCACGACACAAAATGAACCAGGAAGACACAAGCCTTTTACTCTTCCTACAAAAGCGAACTGACAATTGCATGGAAGTTGCCAGCCACAAGGATCAAATTGTAATCTGATGCTGGTAAAATTCTATAGTGTACTTCCACATTTTAGAAATCTGTCGATAAATAATGTGACACCAGACAGAAAAATTCAGAATAATATTTACTTTCAGCAACGTACTGTACAGCTAATGCTAACTTTCTTGGCTAAACAAACTCTTAGGATATCGGGCATAAACAGACAATTAAATTCCAACCGATAACTTCAAACACCAGAGGGTGAGAGGTACTACTGGACAACTGAACAAACACATGGCTAGCTAGTAAGCCGAATACTAAACAGTACAAAAGTCTACTACACTTCCCTTAACATGATGGCATCATGGCTGGCAGATTAACACCTAAATATAGCGCTACTGCCTCGGCGACATAACGATTAAAGCATGATTACGACCGCATATAGCGGCCAAGAGCACCAACTAGTTCCGTACTGAAGCACATTACGCGAGAGAAGACCTTATTACGGCAGTGCTTCCGCGTGGCGAATCCGCTTGAGTAGCGGCCATCTACATCACTCGCTATGCACGCGCATGCGGATTCAGTGGCACGAGGTTGGCAGTTCACTCACTAGGTATCTCGTGGTACTTCCCCACGGAGTGTTGGGCAACAGCCGCGTAGCCTTGCTACGCCGATAATGAAACTAATGAAACATTAACTCTACCGACACAACTTTGACACAGTGTAGGGGCATTAATGGGCCTGGCAAACGTTCTAATATATTTAGAATTATAATTTCTTTCTAGCTGCCGATTTTCCATGTTTTCTATGGAGAGGTTCTGTGCTGTACACCTGAGATTCACCAAGTGTTGCCACAGTATTACGAAAATTAATGTGATAACCGAATATTGAATGTTATTGAAGATCATTGTTTTGGTTGTGGAGCTGTCTATTTTCGTGAAATATCCGATGATAAATTAATGCTCGCTTTCAGTCAGGTGCTGAAATCGCACTGACACTTAGACGTATGTTGAACAGAAAAAATTATAAAGAGTTACGCTGAGAGTGTGACAACAGAGTATAATTGTCAACTTTGTTTCTAATTGACAAAAATCTTCAACCCACCTACACCGTAGGCTTTCGTAAGTGAATCGAGTAAATGAACTAGTCGGACTCATTACATTTGATAACATGAACAGAAAGAGAAAGAATGTGTAATGAGTATTGATGAAAATACTGGGTGATCAAATAGTCAGTATAAATTTGAAAACTTAATAAACCACGGAATAATGTAGACGGAGAGGTAAAAATTGACACACATGCTCGGACTGACATGGGGGTTATATTAGAACCAAAAAACAAAGTTTTGCTAGACGCGTGAAAGATCGTGTGCTCAGCCGCCATTTTCGTCATGCTTGGACTCCCAGGTCTACAGACCTCAGTCCGTGCGATTATTGGCTTTGGGGTTACCTGAAGTCGCAAGTGTATCGTGATCGACCGACATCTCTAGGGATGCTGAAAGACAACATCCGACGCCAATGCCTCACCGTAACTCCGGATATGCTTTACAGTGCTGTTCACAACATAATTCCTCGGCTACAGCTATTATTGAGAAATGATGGAGGACATATTGAGCATTTGTCTTACTTTGTTATGCTAATTATTGCTATTCTGATCAGATGAAGCGCCATCTGTCGGACATTCTTTGAACGTTTGTATTTTTTTGGTTCCAATAAAACCCCATGTCATTGCAAGCATGTGTGTCAATTTGTACCTCTCTATCTACATTGTTCCGTGATTCATTCTGTTTTCAAATTTAGACTGACTTTTTGATCACCCGGTAGATGGTTATTATTCTAACCGGTTTCTGTCTGGATAATTATCCGAATAAGTAGAACAATCAAACAAATTTATTCTCCAATAAATTATTTGTAAATTAGGTAACATATAATGCTACTGTATTTTCTTTATTCACTTCTTGTACAAAATTACTATTTGTTCTCTTGGCCGCGAGGAGTGGCCGCGTGGTTTGAGTCTCCATGTCACGGAGGTTCGATTTCTCCCTCGGGCGTGGGACTGTGTGTTGTCCTTAGACTAAGTTACACTCCTGGAAACTGAAATAAGAACACCGTGAATTCATTGCCCCTAAAGGGGAAACTTTATTGACACATTCCTGGGGTCAGATACATCACATGATCACACTGACAGAACCGCAGGCACATAGACACAGGCAAAAGAGCATGCACAATGTCGGCACTAGTACAGTGTATATCCACCTTTCGCAGCAATGCAGGCTGCTATTCTCCCATGGAGACGATCGTAGAGATGCTGGATGTAGTCCTGTGGAACGGCTTGTCATGCCATTTCCACCTGGCGCCTCAGTTGGACCAGCGTTCGTGCTGGACGTGCAGACCGCGTGAGACGACGCTTCATCCAGTCCCAAACATGCTCAATGAGGGACAGATCCGGAGATCTTGCTGGCCAGGTTAGTTGACTTACACCTTCTAGAGCACGTTGGGTGGCACGGTATACATGCGGACGTGCATTGTCCTGTTGGAACAGCACGTTCCCTTGCCGGTCTAGGAATGGTAGAACGATGGGTTCGATGACGGTTTGGATGTACCGTGCACTATTCAGTGTCCCCTCGACGATCACCAGAGGTGTACGGCCAGTGTAGGAGATCGCTCCCCACACCATGATGCCGGGTGTTGGCCTTGTGTGCCTCGGTCTTACGCAGTCCTGATTGTGGCGCTCACCTGCACGGCGCCAAACACGCATATGACCATCATTGGCACCAAGGCAGAAGCGACTCTCATCGCTGAAGACGACATGTCTCCATTCGCCCCTCCATTCACGCATGTCGCGACACCACTGGAGGCGGGCTGCATGATGTTGGGGCGTGAGTGGAAGACGGCCTAACGGTGTGCGGGACCGTAGCCCAGCTTCATGGAGACGTTTGCGAATGGTCCTCGCCGATACCCCAGGAGCAACAGTGTCCCTAATTTGCTGGGAAGTGGCGGTGCGGTCCCCTACGGCACTGCGTAGGATCCTACGGTCTTGGCGTGCATCCGTGCGTCGCTGCGGTCCGGTCCCAGGTCGACGGGCACGTGCACCTTCCGCCGACCACTGACGACAACATCGATGTTCTGTGGAGACCTCACGCCCCACGTGTTGAGCAATTCGGTGGTACGTCCACCCGGCCTCCCGCATGCCCACTATACGCCCTCGCTCAAAGTCCGTCAACTGCACATACGGTTCACGTCCACGCTGTCGCGGCATGCTACCAGTGTTAAAGACTGCGATGGAGTTCCGTATGCCACGGCAAACTGGCTGACACTGACGGCGGCGGTGCACAAATGCTGCGCAGCTAGCGCCATTCGACGGCCAACACCGCGGTTCCTGGTGTGTCCGCTATGGCGTGCGTGTGATCATATGCTTGTACAGCCCTCTCGCAGTGTCCGGAGCAAGTATGGTGGGTCTGACACACCTGTGTCAATGTGTTCTTTTTTCCATTTCCAGGAGTGTAGTTTAAGTAGTGGGTAAATCAAGGGGCCGATGTCCTTCGCAGTTTGGTCCCTTAGGAAATCACACACAATTGAACAGTTGTTCTCTTTGCTCAGTGCAGTTTCTGTTTCATAAACATCTTATTAATGGCTTTTCGGGGAATGTGCCGTTGTGGCTCAGTGCCCTGAGTTACAGACTACAGACCTTGGACTTAGGGTTCGATCTCCGATTGGTCCTACGATTTTCTTTGCTCCTATAGCTTCTTTCACCTGTAACAATAATCATAATGCCCAGACAAGTTGCACGGTATTTCGGAATACGTGTTGAAATGTAGATCTCTCGCTGACTGGCTATAGTTATTCAGAAGTGGGAGGAAGTCAAGGGCACACCACCATGCCTAGTAAAACAGCAGTGCTGAAACAGTCCTACAACTTGAGCACAGCTTTACTTGATTTACAGCCTAAGAAATAAAACATAAAAATGCTTTTAGGCGGTAGGCCTCAGTTTGGGCTATATCGCACTAGGCAGCCGCAGTGTTAAGCAGCCAATTTAGTCAACCACCTGACAGTCAGTCGTGACATCAGCCGAGCGAGACGGACGTAAAATATGTTATGCCTTTTTTCTCACAACAAAGGTACTTGTCTATTTGCTTGTTTTGTGCACTGCGGATTGTAAGTTCACTTACACAGATGTTGGATCTTACGGAAAATACAGCGACTCATCTATTTTTAAGCAATCAATTAGTAAAAATTTGTGAATACCACAGAAGGGCCCCCCCACCAGTGAGTCATTATTGGAGATGAGGCACTTGGTGTATCTTATGGAGGAAAGAGCTTGACAAACAATAAAAGAACTTTCAAAACCCGACTGTCTCCGGACTAGGTGGCTTATAGAATACAATCTGACAAATCGATGGAGAACGAAAATTGTTCATTGCCCAGTGGATGTTCGAGATGAAATTACAATTTCCGTAATAAATGCATGCTACGTTGCATAAAATTTCCCAAAAAGAGATGGCTATAAAAGTGATATAAATTGTACGTCCCTCCAAAACTGGAAATTCCTCCAAGTCCTACAGGCTGCCTAAAGTAAACATGAAATTTGTTTCAGGATGCCACAAGGTGTGGCTGCTTCGAAATGTGCACGGAGACTGAACAGAGATGCCAACCTCTGAAGGTCAAGAGTCCCAGCGGGCTAGTCAAAATGTTCCTTTTCTGTACAAATTGACCGACAGTGCCGACAGCGGTGGCTACGCGGTTCTCGGAGCTGTAGTCCGGAACCACGCGACTGCTACGGTCGCAGGTTCGAATCCTGCCTCGGGCATGGATGTGTGTGATGTCCTTAGGTTAGTTAGGTTTAAGTAATTCTAAGTTCTAGGGGACTGATGACCTCAGATGTTAAGTCCCATAGTGCTCAGAGCCATTTTGACCAACAGTAAAGAAAAACCAAGACCACCTACAATAAATCAGACCTTAAGGCAGATATCGATAGTTGACAATATGGCGGTAATCGTGGAGGAAACAAACCAACGTGCTTGTGTTTCCATAACGCGTGTGTGTAACATTGTATACGTGACGTTCAAGAGAAGCGAAAGCACTTATTACTAGCTGTTATTTATGCTATATGATGTGAACGTCGTCTAAAGTGCTTCGCTAGTATTTATTTTCTAGATTCTGTAGTAAGTTCGGCATATTTTTAAAGTGTAAACTGTTCTTGCGATGGGTATAAGCTGTTGTGTACCAGGATGTAAATCCATTTACGGCAAAACATATGATACCTCAACATTTAAGTTTCCCAAGGAAACAGCATTGAGGGACAAATGGATTAAACTAATTCATAGGGATAATTTTGAAGTGAACGATAAAGCTGTGGTATGCATTAAGCATTTTGAGCCTAAGTTTGTGGTTACGGAAGACATTTTTCCTGTGGAAAATAGTGACCAATACGAGTGCTACGAAAAATAGCAAAACTAACAACTGATGCATTTCCAACCATCTTTCCTAATCAACTTTCTTATCACACAGTACCAGTTCCTAAGCAAAGGAAGAATCCTAAAGATCGTGTTCAACAGCTACTGGAATGTGATGAATGTAGTTTCAGTAAGTGGTGCGAAAATGACAACATACCTGACTTTCAGCATTTTAAAAGCGAAGTGCAGAAAAGTAATGTATGCCCATTTACAATTTTAGTAAAGGATGACTACGTATCTTTCATTGAATTGAATGATGATTCAGTCAGTGATGTGCCATTAGTTTCAGTGTGCTTCAAGATATCAAGTTCCTTGGAAGTAAAATTTTTCACAAAAATGTGTATTTGTCTACGGAAACCTTGAAATGGATACTACAGTCTGGGGTGGAAGAGAACTTGAAATGTGACAAGTGGACGAAATTTGATAAGCTGGTGAGTCACCTAAATGGTTTCACAGATAACTCTACTGGCACCATTGACAAGATTATAATTTTAGTCAATGTTCTCAAACAAGCACTAAAAGCTGGTAGTGATTTTGACGCTGAAATAGCACCTAAAATAGAATTTGTTTTAGAGCAATTACAACTCGCAATTACAAAGCAATGTAGATATTCTCCTGAAATTTTGATATGGGCAGCAACCATTTGCTTTTCATTTCCTGGTGCCTACCATCACTTGAGAAAAACAAATGTGTTAACATTTCCCCATCCTGTCTACTTAAGGCAGTTTCTATGCAAAATGGGTCCAAATAAACCTTGTATTGGTCCATCACAGGCAGCTTTTTAAAGGGAAAAAAATAAATTTCTTCACGGAAGTGACAAGGTAATTTCAGTGATGCTAGATGAAGTTTATGTTAATTCAAAATTCTCTTATAAGGCAGGAAAGATACTTGGTGTACGTTTGATCAGTTTCCGTCTTTGCAGCAACATTTTTCATGTATTGGTACACTTTGTAAGACCCAAAAGCCACCTCTAAAGCGGTTTTGGAGTCAGAGAAATCACCTTTTAACCAAGGAACAGGATGATATACTGTTCAAAACGCAACATTATGCTCCATTATCTTATTTCAGCTGTCTTCACTTTTTTCGCAAGTTCGCTTTCATCAAACATTTTAGAAAAACAGTCAACAACAGTTCTGTCACTTTACATAGTTTTAACATTTTTAATGTGTCTAACTCGAGAAGCGAGTTCGCTTTTACCACAAGTAACAGTCACGTTACGCGTTTTACACTGCGCCTTTCTGTTGTCACCTTCAACGGCCTCCACCCACCCTTCAAATGTACCAGTTTTAAGCCAAGATTCTTAGAAAGTTTTAGTATGTTTTTCCGGCTCTAATTCATTGCACCAGGATTTTGATTTCTCTGAAATCGAAGGACAGCAAGCAGTCTAACGTTCTTAAACGTGTGCAAAACAAACCACTCAGAAACAATTATTACTTAATAAAATCAAGATTCGCACACAAGACTGCAAGTCAGAGCGACATCCAACGGGTAACACTTCGAGTGATACCGAACTGCGCAAATTAAACCACTTCAAGCAATACCATATAACAATGTGCTACGTTGCGGCATGCATCTCTGTCTAGCTGGCGTTCTGAGATCCATTGTTTATTCGGCAATGTTTCACACGTGTCACTCATTCATAAATAATGAGGCTTTGAGTCGTGCATACCAAAGGAAATTTGAACTAACAGTAGCTACTTCAATGGGAGTGCTGACTGTTGGTTGAACAAATGACAGTCAGCGGGTGTCGTGTAATTCCTTCCGTGAGCTGTTTTACTTTATCTTCGCTGTTGTGACATATCTATAATAGTGTACGTGTGTTACTGTTGTGTAAGCAAACCTATAGCGAGAATGCTGACTGTTGGTTGTACAAATGGCAGCTGACGGGTGCCGTGTACTTAATTTCCATGTCCTGTACTTAATGTCCGTGAAATGTTTATTTTTACTGTTGTATGAACCATAACTATTACTACACTATGTTAGAGGCAGCAATTAAATGCTCACTTTCTGCAAAAAAAGTCCCTTCGACCCATCCTGAAAAATATTTGCCAAAATTTCCCACGATATGGGACAACTTCCACAGGTTGGCAACACACTTTGGGCAGCCACGTACGTCCTCCAGGAGACAGCCTGCCCACAACTGGCCTCGCGGAGCCAGCTGCAGTTTTGCCAACAGTGACAGAATTTCCCAGAAAAATCTTTTTCAGGAACTCCAGAACCCACCAAAGTTTTTTTGTACGCTTAACAAAACCACCAGATTGTTGTTTTTTAAGCATTGAGTATGTAGTTTAATTTATAGGATTTTTCGGTCTGGTTTGAAAATATCATCCAACAGACAAATAATAATAACCGATAATGATAATGGTAAGTGATAAGAGCATAAATTTCTAATGGTGCTTAATTCAAACTCTGGGTGCTTGGTAATGGTTTTTTGCGAAAGGTCCGTTCATTGTAAATTTGACCGTGAGTGACTCTTCGTAGACTGAATAATTCCAAAGCATTGGCTTCTGATGTACCATTCATAAGATTTGTAACACGTTACCTTCAGCCATGCCAAGACGCCGTTTAATTGGAGCAATAGCTAGCAACATAAATGAAACACAGAATTAAATAATATCCCAGTACTCTCAAAATTTTACACTAAATTAAATTACATGGACACTCACATTCATTCTTTTGCTGTGTGCAACTATGAGTTCGCCTAGTGAGATTGCGTCTCAATAAAATAGTAATAGTAATAATGGCGGTGTGCCAAATAATTATCTGCAGCGGTGTCAGATATGCGACCGCTACAAGAACAAAAAATGTGCCGTCTTCTCGGGAAGACAAATGAACTGCGAAATTGTTCTAATTTTTCAGTGGTTGCATGCCACAATCGACACAACTACTTATGCTAATTAATATCTTAAGTAATTCTTTATTTATATTCTCAGCTTATATCCACGTTTTTGCAATGTATCAACGCCCATCTTGCAAACAATCCTTTGAAGTAGAATAGTCCAAAATATGAGATAGTTCATTTTATCCCTTATGTTTAAAGAAAGAACGTTATTACGATATTTGTCACAGTAAACTTACCTAAAAGAAAATGAACAGCTCGGGATCATCAACGTCTTCCTCGACAGAAGGTTCAACACCAGAAGCAGAGATAGTAGTGGATGTAGTACGTTCAGATGTCTTCTGTGACGTAATAGTTACTCTCTGCTTCAGCACTTCTCTTGGCATTTCATAATTGTGTCAACATTGTTTCTTCCTTCTCACTCCAGCTAGAATCGACAACAGCAAATTTATCATTTCGAACGTCATCATATTCTTTGCTTGAGTTTCAAAAACGTTCATCTCGCTAAAAAGTATGTCCACTTCTGCATTTGACCATAGTAACTCTAGTCGTGGCAATGCAAACGTTCACAATTCGTGAAATGGTTGCTGTCACTTGCATCTTTATATTTAACCACTTTACGCCAGAAATTAACAGTGTTTGCGATTTTAAACATTTAACAAGAGTTAAATTTTGCGACTGAAAACCAATTTTTGTTACTGTAGCAAGATCAATGTTGAATGTTTCAAGGATAGGAACCAATGGGTCTTTAACAACTCGAAGAAAATTGGACACTGAAAGAAGTGAAATTTTGCTTAAAATTTCAATGTTGTGTGGAAGTCTTTGCAACAAACGTGTCATTAATTAGCAGACAAACTGGATGCATCTTTGACGTAGGACGTGTTCTTGTCCTGGGTGTGATTGAGTTCATCAGTGTTTTCTTTTCATCGAATTTATACCCTAGACGTGATTTGGGATCTACGTGGTTCTCAAAGACTAAATTTAACTTGCTTTGCACTGGATATGTGGGGACCAAAATTTAAAGTCTGTATTAACACAAAAAAGTTATTTAGTAGCTTGCGTGGATCTCCGCTCCTGGATTCAAAATGTTTATTTACAATCTGGAAAACTGAAAGAACCGACTTGAAAAAATTAAATACACCAAACTGCATTTATCGGAAAACAACGCATAAAGCATAACTGCAGTATGACACTTGGCTTTGATTCGGGTTATTTCAAACTGCGCCCTAAGTTTTAATCACTCGTCTGCAATTCTTGTTATCGCAGAGTCTATGGACAACCACCGTGCATCACATACGTGTGAAATTTTGAGAGGATCCAGTCCTTCACTGACTGTTTGACAAATACCACATTACAACAGTTGGCCAACTGAAGGACATGGAAACCAATTGTATGTTTATCTAAATGAGAAGTCAAAATTTCTTGTCACCGTTTCACTCGCAGTGGGAGTAGCAAATTGACACATTGTTAAAACCCACTATAACATTCGCATTTTCGGCGCCTACATCCTGCACCTTGTTCACATCTAATTTGAATTTTTGAAAAGTGTCCTTACTTGCTTTTGCAACAGGCTGTGAATTACAATGGACGAGGTTGCCTTCTTTCAAAAATATTGAAATGATCGCGTTGGTTGCAGCACTGTAGTATCTTCTTCTTGTTTCGAATGGGCCGACCTTGGGCCACACTTGTTCTACTGTTGGGCTTTGATCTTTCCCAGTACTGTCGCATACTCTGTCGGTGTAACTCCTTCCTTTCTTCTCTCCAGGGGGTACCTTTTCTTCGGGACTTTCTTGAAAGCCTCAGACTTACTTCAGGGTGTGTGTTTGGAGGCAATCTTGCAACATGGCTATAGAAAGCTACCCTCCGTTTTCTTGCACAGTCAGAGAGCATCTCGATATGTTCGCAGAGCTTCAAGTTATGCCGCCTTCTGAATTCCCCAGCATCTTCTATTGGGCCTAGGATCTTCCTGAGGATTCTCCTCTCTCTGACTTCCAACATCTCCATCAGAACTCTCCGGGTCATAGAAAGACATCCCATGGCATACAGGGCTTCTGGTCGTATGACTGATGTGTAGTGCTTAAGTTTCAGGTTGCGTGACAGGCATTTCTTGTTGCAGGTGTTAATAATCAGTCGCTAGGCTAAATCTAACTTGTTGACTCTCATGAATAATGACGTTTTTTTCTGATAAGTTGGGTTCAATCCATTCGCCGAGATACTTAAATTTCTCAGTCCATTTGATCTTTCCCTGCTCTAGTAACATCTCTTTGTTGACTTCTTTGATGTTGGTGAAGAACTCTGTTTTCTCCATCGACACATAAAGATCCACATTGGCTGCCTGTTTTCTGAGGCAGTTTACCTGCATTGTTGCCACTTCAAGAGAATCAACACTCAGTGTCATATAGTGTGCAAAAGCCAGGGAAGCTACAATAAGTCCTTCGTTATTACAGCCCAGGTAGACACCACTCTGGACACCCAAATTGGTCAGTTCTTTGCGCCATTCTCTTACAACCTTTTCGAGGACACAGTTGAATAGAAGAGGGGAGAGTCCCTTCCCTTATCTCACTCCAGTTTTTATCTCGAAGCTTTTTGAGATCTCACCTCTAAATTCGACCATCAAATGTGTGTTGGTCGAGGTTTCTAAAATGAGTCTGCGGATTTTGTTATCTAGCTATAATTCCTGGAGTATTTTTTTAAGTGTTTCTCTATCAACAGAGTCGTAGGTCTTCTAGAAATCAACAAAGGTGACAACCACTTTGCGGTTTCTCATCTTGGAGCATGCCAGTACCATTTTAATGTTGAGGATCTGTTCAGCACAGGATCTGGTTTTCCTGGGGCCTCCCTGATATTCTCCCTGTGACTGTCCAGTTGATCTTCTGCCCTTGTTAATAATGCCCTGTAGAGAATCTTGTATATTGCCTGGACAAGGGAAATTCCATGGTAGTTGTTCAGATCAGCAACGTCTCCCTTTTTGTGAAGGGGATGGATAAGAGCCATGTTCCAATCAGGTGGTAATTTCTCTGTTTCCCAAATGTCCTGGATGATCTCGGTGAGCTTGCCCATGGTATTACTTCCAGCACATTTCCAGGGTTCAGCAATGATAGAGTCCTCTCCAGCTGCCTTATTATTCTTGAGAAGTTGAATGATTTGTCGAACTTCTTCCAATGAAGGAGGCAGTGAGTCTGGGTTCGGTGTGGTTTGCTTGTAGTTGAAGTCTTCACTGGGTGGAGCACAGTTGAGTAGGTTTTTAAAGTACTGAGCTAAGAGGTGGCAGTTGTCCTTGTCGTTAAAAACCAGTTTACCGTGTGAGTCTCTGAAGTGGAGGCTTGGTGGATTGTATTTTTTGTCTGCTTGAAGGTTCTACAGAAATCTCTGGAGTTATTCTTATCATATTTCTCTTCTTTTTGGGTTAGATGGTTTTGTGTGAAGGTCTCTTTGGTTCCTCGAATTACCATAGCTGTTAGCATTTTTCGTTCCAAAATGTTCTCCCAATTTATCTTCGTTTTTATACAATTACACTTCTCCCAGAGTGTCTGTCTTTTGGCTATTGCATTGTCACAGTCTTCATTCCACCACAGATGCTTCCTTCTTCTTGTGAAGGGGGCGAGTTCATTGGCTGTCTTCACAAGAATCTCCTTCAGTTGGTCCCAGCTGTTAAAACCTGTGCTGTTCAGTCTCTGGCTTAATTCTAAACTGTTATTAAGTCGATCTACGTCAAATCGCACCATCTTGGGGGTTTGTGTACTCTAGTGTTTCTATGCTGGACTCTCATTTTGATCTTTGAGAGGTAGTTGTCTGATTCCAGATTGGCACTTCTCCATACATTCACGTTTTGTATTTTCTTTTGAGATTTTCTTGGAATGGCCACGTGATCTATCTCGAATTACCCAAATTTGTGTTAGGTGAAATCCAAGCCTTCAGTTTCCTTGACAGGTGTTTGAAGGCTGTAGACTTCATGACCAACCCAAAAGTCCTACACAGATCCACCAATCTTTCCCCTCTGCGGTTAGTTCTCATATGTGCTGGATAGTTGCCCACTATATTTCTGTACTTTTTCACTCTTCCCAATTGGGCACTCAAGTCACCAAGCAGTATGACGGCGTGTGTCTCTGGAATTTTAGAGAGAATATCTTCTAAGTCTTCCCAGGATTTCTCCGTTCTGTCTGGAGTGCGTCTGTTGTCCTGGTTGGTTAGGGCATGTACATTGACTACACGATAGCTCTTGTTAGCACATTTGAGATACAGTATGGATGCATGACTGCTTGGGGAGGTGAAGTCAATGACTGAAACCAGTATCTTGTGACTGATTATAAATCCTGTACCAACGTGGGGCACGTTCTTCATTACCCGCTGACTCACTTTTCCTTTGAGGATACTGTATCCTTGGGAATCGAAGGCACGATCATCTGTGAATCTGGTTTCCTGTACTGCTTTCAGTAGTATGTTATGCTGTGTAAGTGAATCGGTCAGATGTTTCAATTTACCCACTTTGAGCAGTGAATTAGTACTAAATGTTGCGAAGAAGCTTTGCTGTCTTGGTCTGAGTTTACGTTCGGTGATTTCAGGATTCTCCGACTCATCGTTAAAGCATGTTGGTGGGGACTCCCCAGAATCCTAATGTCCGCTAACGTCACCTAGGATGATGGTGGATTAGGGTAGTGCATACAGCGAAGTTTACCTCCATGCTCAGTTGAAGGTTATTCTTTGTGGGACAGTGGAAAGCCATTGTCCATGATACTACCCAAGTAGTTAGCTTGAGTGGCTTATTATTCGGGGTTGTCACCCCAAAACAGATTGCCTGCACTATGGCTAAGGAGCCCTATCTACCCCACCCTTAACGTGTGGCAAGGGGTGGTAGGAAACAGGACAAGGCTAGGACAGGGTGAAGATAGGAAAATGGGGATGGATAGGACGTTGTGAGACACACTTTGTCTGGCTCCACCCCTTCGGCCTCTCCGGCTTGGGTGACCCTTCTAATAGCTAAGATACCGCCGCCATAGCCCTTCGAATGCAGAGCATGCAAACCTTCTCGCCCGCGTGGACAGTGCTTCGTTAAGGCGGTGTCCCTTGAAGAGGAACACTGAAGTGTATTATTATTATTCCTAAAAATTTGGTTATGCTAATGTTGATTCATCGATTAAAATACTATACATACGGTCATATCTTGCCGTAAATTTTTCACAAAATGGGGCCTTAGTACATATTTTATAAATGTAGTACACTTTTTTCTATGAATTTGACGTTTTCTGGTGACATCACTATCTGCGAATTTACTCTTGCAGAAATCACTTTAGTGATCATATGACATGATAGTACAATGGTTAGAAACAAATTAAGCAAGGGAACCTTGAGTTTGATTCACTTCTAAAGATTCTTTCTCGGTTTTGAAATGTATTTTGGTTTGTCTTACGCTAGAAAGTGGTGTTGCAGCTGTCTCGTATTTTTTGTGTCGCAGTGGCTTAATATGTCAGCATAACGCTCCAGAAAACTACGGTGACAAAATTTACGATATGCTCTTGAGTCATCACCTTTAATTCTTTATAGCCAGTCTGCAAATTTACTGCCGCGCAGCCATTCAGCGCAAAATATCTGTGTATACTATACCTATACTTTACACACGTTTAGCACTAAAACAACATTCACTGACATAAAGCTGTGTCTTGTCTCCCATCCTTTTTAACATTTATTTTAACTATATGCCAGTCCTTCCACACTGCCACATGGCGCAATACGCTGATGATACGGCGCTGTATACCACCGGCTGCAACACAGACCAGCTCATTACTCGCCTCCAGAGGCAGGTAGACGCGACTGTGACCTGGTGCGGTTCCTACAAGATTGCCCTCAATGCCACCAAAACTACGGCAGTCTGCTTCACTAAACAGCGCCCCATCCTCCGCCACAACATCACTGTAGCAGGGGTGCAGGTCCCTTGGTATCCTGATATCAAATACCTAGGTGTCCAGATGTATAAAAAACTGTTCTTCCATCGGCATGCAGAATGTGTAGCCCAAAAAGGACTCAAGCTGATCAAAGCGTTGTACCCAATGTCCCCCAGCAGGGAACTGAACCTCAACACCAAGCTCCGGCTGTACCGGATGGTTGTGAACCCTTCCCTCATCTATGGCTCCACTGCGTGGGCTACGATTAGTGCCTCCTGGATGCAGACCGTCCAGCGCCAGTAGAATAAGGTGCTTCGGTGGAGCCTGCATGCCCCTCTCCTCACGAGGGTAGTTTCCCTCCACGAGGAAAGGACGTGGCCATTCTCAAGAAGTCCATGGGAGAGAAGGCAAGGTGTCTCTAGGCCAAAGTAGAAGCCCTACGCGACACGGTCGCATTGGCACCACGACATGCCGGCACTGGCACCGACACCCAGTTCCTCTCAACATCCTTGAGGACTCCAATCCCAACCCAGTTAATGTTAGCCTTCCTATGGCCACTCATGCAGTATTAGTATTGACTTGACCACTCGATGGGTTTCCACCATCGTAAACCACCGATTTGATACCTAATGTTGTTCGTCGTTATGCCTGCAACCTGATCTTCCACCGTCGGAGTGTGGTATGGGACTTCAAGTCCCACCGCCACACCTCCGGTGCACTCTGGTGATGGCTTTGGAATTGCATCACTGTCGAATGGAACAGTTTCACCAGCTACCAACACAGCAAGAGCGTGAGCAACCAGTGAAGCTGTACTTCAACGTACTCGTAGATAACTGATTTATCTTAGAAAAGCCCGAGATTGTAAGTAGCATTCTGCGAGAAGACATTAATTTTTAAGAATGATTCTCTCACACTCTTTTGGTATACAAGATATCGTTCTGGTGTCTAGAGGTGACTCTGAATCCAGAATAATATGTTTTCGATCCAGCGAAAACCTGGTTAGATATCATATAGGAACGTGTTTTATTTTAAGGCTTCGATGTGACACTGAATCAAATGCTTTCCAAAAATACATAAATCCCGGATCAATCTGGTTTCCTCTATTCATGACGTTGACTACGCGTGAGGAGCTCCAGTTATATTTTGCTTTATGTATATCGTAATGTTTTAACTCAAACAAGGAATATTTTAACGTAAGCAGACGTGAATGATACATGACGGAAGTTCTGTGGACCCGCTCTACTTTTTTTCATTATAGATGTGTTTGAACAATGAGCTACACTATAAACATTACTGTTAGTACAGTGCCACATACATGAATGTAACTTAACATTTAAAAACCATTTGGATATAAAGATACACGAGGCAGACCAGCTGGTATAAAATCATTGTCACAGAAATAATTGTCATTCTATCCCATCAGGTATATAAAACCGAAGTCACAAGATAAAACTATATGGTACATGACCGCTGCTCGACTAACAACGGTCGTCATCACACTGCCCTATTCCGCTCCGGTTTGCCTGCTACGATTCTAGTGGTTCACAACCGGCCACTAGATAGCACTGTCCCAGCATTGCACACACAAAAATGGTTCAAATGGCTCGGAGCACTATGGGACTTAACGTCTGAGGTCTTCAGTCCCCTAGAACGTAGAACTACTTAAACCTGAGGACATCACACACATCCCTGCCGGAGGCAGGATTCGAACCTGTGACAGTAGCGGTCACGCGGTTCCGGGCTGTTGCGCCTAGAACCGCTCAGCCACTGATGCCAGCAGTGCACACACAGTCTCACTCATTACTACTACAATACAACTTTACTGTTATTGCTAATCAAATATCCATGCAAAGAACACTTTCACACCTTCGCACACATTTACTGTAAATATTATACACGCTATGCATACTATATATACTATAAAATATGGCACGCCCCGCTCCACAAATAGAGAAAAAAATGTGTTTGAAATCTTTTGGGACTTAACTGCTAAGGTCATCAGTCCCTAAACTTACACACTACTTAACCTAAATTATCCTAAGGACTAACACACACACACCCATGCCCGAGGGATGACTCGAACCTCTGCCGGGACCAGCCACGCAGTCCATGACTGCAGCACCCCAGACCGCTCGGCTAATCCCGCACGGCAAAATGCCGTTGCGGCAGTGTTAGGACATATCTTGTTCCCAGTAAAACTGCTTTGATAACTCATGTTGCTCGCGTCTTTTATTCTGCTGATGTTGCCTACTGACCTCTAATCGTGTGTAGCTCTCGGCTTAGTGGAAACCTGTGCAGTGGACACATATCATCGGATGAGTTAAAAAACAAGAATTTTTTGAATGTTTTATGCTATTATTTAAAATATCATGACCAGATAATGGTTGGTTGGCAGGAGCCGAGCAGTATTTCGGTGGCGGTGTGACACTGATGGTGGGTGTTTGATGTACTATATTTTAGACATCCCTTAATGTATTGGCTAGCATGCGTGCATTTGAGCACGTAACATTCTGGTATATGATTTCCATCAGGTGGTCTTTCCACATACGGTGCTTACATAATGTGGCACTCATGGTTTTTAAATAATTTAGATGACCGCATCTATCCCATAGACAATAGTTATATTCATATAAGTAGTTACTAGCCCACGAGCGGTGAAATGGAGCCTCAGGTGACAATATGAAGTTTAGCTGGTCCGTCTCGACCTTTTGGGATTTAGTTCCCTTTACATTTATTTGTAGTTGCCATCCAGAGACGACTTCATCCTTTTCCGTTTATGGGATGCACATGGGCATATTAGTAGCTATCTTTTATTTCTTTTTAATTCTTCCCTGTGAAGAAAATGCCGTTTTCCCATGTCAAGTGTCCATAAAATTTTCCTATGTGTTTTTTCGGGTCAAGCACGTTTTATCATATCATATCCATTTAACAATAGCTTTTAATATAAGAGGTCATAATTCTCTTTTGTAGTGCGTAGTGAAATTGATCTCTATCAGCGATAGAATATAACGGTGATGAAAAAGCGTTGCACGTCCGTTCACGCAATTACCATATTGTATACACATAAAACATAATTTGACCTATGATGATCATTTGCTATTACAAGGCAATGAAGTGGCGTTGTTCGTTCACTCACGCGTTATTTTTAGTAATAATATAAAAAATAATTTTGATAATATTCTTCACTCAGTGCGCGTCATCAATAATATTTATTTCCAGATCAATCGATAAAACCACTTACTCGACCATCTGTGTACAGGTTAACCGAGATTATTGCTATATGGCGTTTACATACTACAGTTTCGCTGTTTTAACTCCTATGTCATCTTTCATTTATAACGATGGGTGCCTTATGCAGCATTCGTTGTGAAAGGGCCGATATATTCCAATAGTGTAAGTCGGGGTAATGTGTTCGAACTCATATAAATCTATGCATAGTTTGTTACATTTTAGTGATAACCTGGTGCAGAGACTTTAAGATTTTCAACATTTCTACATGTTACGTGTTTAAAGATATAACTGCGTAGGTCTTTTATTTTTGACAGTCATGGTCTCAGTTAGACATGCGCAATGTCCCCGCCATGTTGATTTGCAGCGCGTTATCTAGTCCTGCTTAGTTTCACGTGAGCTCCCGAGGCCCACCACACGCCGTCCATGGAGACGAGGCGCACCCAGAGCTTAAGTTAAGTCTTGGTGTTGACTTAGTACTTATGTACCGCATTTTTAAAATGTGACTACGCCTATTCAGGCTGTTTCAGTTTTATTTCTAGATCAAGCCCTCTTAGACAAATAATAGATTCAGGTATATCTTCTGAAGAAGGATCAATTATTTGGGCTGAAACCTAGGTAAAGGTTCGTTTCATTACCGCAAGCAAGCATGATAGTTTCTTATAGAGTGTGTTACAAAAAGGTACGGCAAACCTTACAGGAAACATTCCTCACACACAAAGAAAGAAAATATGTTATGTTGACATGTGTCCGGAAACGCCTACTTTCTATCTTTACTTCTCTTCAAATCACATGAATCATGGAATGGAAACACACAGCCACAGAACGTACTAGCGTGACTTCAAACACTTTGTTACAGGAAATGTTCAAAATGTCCACCGTTAGCGAGGATACATGCATCAACCCTCCATCGCATGGAATCCCTGATACGCTGATGCAGCCCTGGAGAATGGCGTATTGTATCACAGCTGTCCACAATACGAGCACGAAGAGTCTCTACATTTGATACCGGGGTTGCGTAGACAAGAACTTTCAAATGCCCCCATAAATGAAAGTCAAGAGGGTTGAGGTCAGGAGAGCGTGGAGGCCATGGAATTGCTCCACCTCTACCAATCCATCGGTACCGAATCTGTTGTTGAGAAGCGTACGAACACTTCGACTGAAATGTGCAGGAGCTCCATCGTGCATGAACCACATGTTGTATAGTACTTGTAAAGGCACACGTTCTAGCAGCACAGGTAGAGTATCCCATATGAAATCATGATAACGTGCTCCATTGGGCGTAGGTGGAAGAAGATGGGGCCCAATTGAGACATCACCAACAATGCCTGCCCAAACGTTCACAGAAAATCTGTGTTGATGACGTGATTGCACAATTGCGTGCGGATTCTCGTCGGCCCACACATGTTGATTGTGAAAATTTACAATTTGATCACGTCGGAATGAATCGTCATCCGTAAAGAGAACGTCTGAACTGAAATGAGGATTGACACATTGTTGAATGAACCATTCGCAGAAGTGTAGCCGTGGACGCCAATCAGCTGCTGATAGTGCTTGCACACGCTGTACATGGTACGGAAACAATTGGTTCTCCCCTAGCACTCTCCATACAGTGACGTGGTCAACGTTACCTTGTACAGCAGCAACTTCTCTGACGCTGACATTAGCGTTATCGTCAACTGCACGAAGAGTTGCCTCGTCCATTGCAGGTGTCCTCGTCGTTCTAGGTCTTCCCCAGTCGCGAGTCATAGGCTGGAATGTTCCGTGCTCCCTAAGACGCCGATCAATTGCTTCGAACGTCTTCCTGTCGAGACACATACATTCTGGAAATCTGTCTCGGTACAAACGTACCGCGCCACGACTATTACCCCGTGCTAATCCATACATCAAACGGGCATATGCCAACTCCGCATTTGTAAACATTGCACTGACTGCAAAACCACGTTCGTGATGAACACTAACCTGTTGATGCTACGTACTGATATGCCTGATGCTAGTACTGTAGAGCAATGAGTCGCATGTCAACACAAGCACCGAAGTCAACATTACCTTCCTTCAATTGGGCCAACTGGCGGTGAATCGAGGAAGTACAGCACATTCTGACGAAACTAAAATGAGCTCTAACATGGAAATTAAGCGTTTCCAGACACATGTCCATATAACATCCCTTCTTTATTTGTGTGTGAGGAATGTTTCCTGAAAGTGTGGCCGTACCTTTTTGTAACAACCTGTATATTATATTACCACGATTGCTGACTGTGCTGCAATGTTGAAAGTACAAAAATAGATAAATCTACCTGCTATGCTATAACCTAAACACATACGAATCCCTATCCCTTTGCGACTTTCTATCAAATATCTTCACTCTTATTACGTACACGTTTCTCCATATAACTATCAATTTTTTTGCAAGGCAGTGTCATCTCAATATGGTATTAGGCTATTATCTACTAATCCCGACAATGTTTCGATTTTAACTGCATTACGCTCAACTGATATGATGTTGATTGTTTGTTTCCTGTGAACTTCATTTTCCCTTCTTATTAACGTTCCCAAACACATAGGCTGTGTGGATGCGACCTATCTTTTTTTCTTCATCTCAATAAATTACAAACGGTCCAACATTATGCTTTGAGAATACATAGTTATTTGAAATAGATGTAGCTGCATTTTCTGATGTTGGCTGGTTTACATTATTTTCTTTCACCAAACGTAGTACTTTAAACGCCCCACCATCCCGCAGTTCAGTAGCTGCATGATCAGCGCGGGTGATTGCCACACGAACACCCGGATTCGATTCCCGGTACTGCCGTGGAGTTTTCCTTGCTGAAAGGACTGAAATGGGGTCCACTCAGCTTTATGAGGTCAACGTAGGAGCTACTTGACGAGAAAAATCGGTTCCAAGGTCATGTAACCTGACAACCAACTGGACAGTAGTATTCTGATACAGCATCCAATGAAGTTACTGGCAGTGGATGGCCCTGCGGTCGGTCTGGCCCGATTGGTCCTTCGAAGGCCTGAAGGAGGAAATTTAGCATTTTTTAACATCAGTAAGTATAAATTTACATTTCGTGTGGATATATTTGCACTTTTCGATGAAACGTTGGTTCACCGGCAGTGCAGGCTGAGGAGTGGAATTGAGTGGGAGATGTGAGAGGTATGATTTGTCTGAATAGTGACACAGTGTATAATCAACTACCTTTCACAATTACCATAATCAACAAAAATAATTCCAAAAACATTTATATCAAAATGAACACCTTATCAAAACGTAACAATAAAAATGAAATATAATCCTCACTAATCACAAAAGCTTTAATCTGTTCCCTTTTAATTAAATGCTTAAATCAACAGGACAAAGTCTTCTCGTGTGACTGGACGAAACAATAATTAGGGGAGGGTGTTGTACCTTGGAGCTCTTGTCAGACTTTTTATGTGTGGCGAACTTTTTCTGAAATTACAAAAATTATTTTGAAATTAAGGTTGTACCAAATGCTAAAACATGTTCCATGTCAACATGATCATGTAGCTGCGAACAAATTTTCTATTAAATTTTAAAAGGGTTTCAGTAGAGAAAACGTTACCACTACTACATGTAATCGTGTATCTGTTGCCTTATTATTCTACTATACTCTAATAAAACTTTGTATTCTTCCTTACGGCAGGTCTTGTCATGAAGGAAGCTTCGTCAGAGAGGTCCCCCGTATGAGTGTCTAGGGAAGTGATTCCAGTGGTGGTTTCCCGTTGCTTTCCACATACAATAACAAGCAGAAAGTGAAATAAAATTAAAAAGAAGTATTATCAAAACTGTGATGTTACTTAACAGGTGACAAAGATTTTTTTGAAAAAAGATCATTCTAAAAATATGTAAGAAGAAGCGTGTATTTATTACCGGAACATAGCTGCGGTTTTTTTGCAGCAATATGTAAGAAGAAGCGTGTATTTACTAGCAGAACATAACTGCGATTTTATTCAACAAATACAGCATAATAATTGAAAATGTCAGAGAATCATTTATGGAAAACAAAATTAAATTTTTGCGATCATTTTTGTTATCTTTTCGAGATGGTCTCTTCCCTTTTTCTGATGAATATATGCGAGCTGTTGAAAACTGTTGATTTTTCTGATAAAACGGAGCAGTATATTGTATTATCTACATACAAAATGTACAGTGGAAAATATACAAGTGCCTGTGAGTTAATTAATCATTACATGTATCAATCCTAGCCAAGACTTAGCAACGTTAATGTCGCCTCCGCTGCGACTATCACAGGAACAGCTACTGAAAAGAGTGGCGACATAGTAGACCTTACAAGGATCACAAGAAACTAAAAGGTAAAATAAGATATTACCATGCTTGCATGCATGTCCGAAAGAACATTGCGTCGTACTTCTGAATAGCATAGGCACTGCAATAGCATATGCATCCGTCGACACCTGACTAGCGAATTACAAATAAATGCTTTCCCTGTTAGGATTTATACATAATGGATGTACAAGTATACAAGTACAGGTTGTTGACACATGGTTGACGACGTATGGAAGTTTGAGCACTCAGTCTTCAGGCCACAAGTGGCCCATCGGGACCATCCGTCCGCCATGTCACCCTCAGTTGACGATGCGGATACGAGGGGTGTGGGGTCTTCACACCGCTCTCCCTATGGAAGTTTGAGGCTGACAGTAAGTCGTGCTTGGACAGCCAACTGATAAGGCGACCGCTCGCTGTAAGCGGGAAATCAGGATTTTAGTGCCGGTTCGGCATAAGTTTCTATTGTTGTTATTCTTTTATACAGCAACTGCGAGTTCATGTAAAACGCAAAAAGCAGAACTTTAAAATATTTATGGGCATGGAGTGTTTGAACGTATCGACGAACCAATATACAGTTTCTCAAGATGAACGACTCACAATAGCCTCATAGTATTGTGTAAAAATAACATACCAATAATAAATATTTTTCTTATATACACTCCTGGAAATTGAAATAAGAACACCGTGAATTCATTGCCCTAGGAAGGGGAAACTTTATTGACACATTCCTGGGGTCAGATACATCACATGATCACAAATGTATTAGTTGTAATGGAAAATACACTCCTGGAAATTGAAATAAGAACACCGTGAATTCATGGTCCCAGGAAGGGGAAACTTTATTGACACATTCCTGGGGTCAGATACATCACATGATCACACTGACAGAACCACAGGCACATAGACACAGGCAACAGAGCATGCACAATGTCGGCACTATACAGTGTATATCCACCTTTCGCAGCAATGCAGGCTGCTATTCTCCCATGGAGACGATCGTAGAGATGCTGGATGTAGTCCTGTGGAACGGCTTGCCATGCCATTTCCACCTGGCGCCTCAGTTGGACCAGCGTTCGTGCTGGACGTGCAGACCGCGTGAGACGACGCTTCAATCAGTCCCAAACATGCTCAATGGGGGACAGATCCGGAGATCTCGCGGGCCAGGGTAGTTGACTTACACCTTCTAGAGCACGTTGGGTGGCACGGAATACATGTGGACGTGCATTGTCCTGTTGGAACAGCAAGTTCCCTTGCTGGTCTAGGAATGGTAGAACGATGGGTTCGATGACGGTTTGGATGTACCATGCACTATTCAGTGTCCCCTCGACGATCACCAGAGGTGTACGGCCAGTGTAGGAGATCGCTCCCCACACCATGATGCCGGGTGTTGGCCCTGTGTGCCTCGGTCGTATGCAGTCCTGATTGTGGCGCTCCCCTGCACGGCGCCAAACACGTATACGACCATCATTGGCACCAAGACAGAAGCGAGTCTCATCGCTGAAGACGACACGCCTCCATTCGTCCCTCCATTCACGCCTGTCGCGACACCACTGGAGGCGGGCAGCACGATGTTGGGGCGTGAGTGGGAGACAGCCTCACAGTGTGAGGGACAGTAGCCCAGCTTCATGGAGACGCGAATGGTCCTCGCCGATACCCCAGGAGCAACAGTGTCCCTAATTTGCTGGGAAGTGGCGGTGCGGTCCCCTACGGCACTGCGTAGGATCCTACGGTCTTGGCGTGCATCCGTGCGTCGCTGCGGTCCGGTCCCAGGTCGACGGGCACGTGCACCTTCCGCCGACCACTGGCGACAACATCGATGTACTGTGGAGACCTCACTTCCCACGTGTTGAGCAATTCGGCGGTACGTCTACCCGGCCTCCCGCATGCCCACTATACGCCCTCGCTCAAAGTGCGTCAACTGCACATACGGTTCACGTCCACGCTGTCGCGGCATGCTACCAGTGTTAAAGACTGCGATGGAGCTCCGTATGCCACGGCAAACTGGCTGACACTGACGACGGCGGTGCACAAATGCTGCGCAGCTAGCGCCATTCGACAGCCAACACCGCGGTTCCTGGTGTGTCCGCTGTGTCGTGCGTGTGATCATTGCTTGTACAGCCCTCTCGCAGTGTCCGGAGCAAGTATGGTGGGTCTGACACACCGGTGTCAATGTGTTCTTTTTTCCATTTCCATATATTCCTTGTAAGGTCGTATGTCGTCCACAAGCTTCTGTTGTTTTATTAGTTTATTGTAAAACCAATCGGAAGTTAGATTTTCAAGTAGAAGCTATTGAAAACTAGCACAGTTTCCACTTTAAAGAAGGACACAATTGTTCAGACACTAAGGAAACTCAGTTCATTTGTAAGTATCATATATTCAGTAGTAAAAGACCTTGTTGTGTTTCAAGGCACAAGATTATGTACGAATCACGAAATATGGCTTAACTGTCTTCATGTTACGTAAATCATTTTAAAACATACAGTACTGTCGGAAACAGCCTGAAAAGCTTCAAAGGGTGTTGCAGGGGAGGCTATACTGAGAAACAAATGTTGACAAAAAAATTCGATACGTTGAGCCGTTTCCGCTTTTCTTATCGGTGAAGTTATCCAATCAGGTCGTCACGAGCGCAAAGTCAAGCAGCCTGCTAGAGACAGTGCCGCCAAGCTTGTTCTTCGTTTGGTTTCCTCAGACCGAGCAAACACAGCTATCGCTCATCTAGCTTAAATTTTGCACTTCCGAAAAAGGCACATTATGACTGGTAATGAGCATTTGAACAAGTGGTAACTCTCGGACCCGCAGAGGTCTGTCCGTTACTGCATTTTCACCCGTGTAGGTGTTTCACTAAGCGCGTGCAGTTTCAATGCTAAATAGCTCGGAAACGGTGCAACGTACTGAACATTTTTCTTAACAGTCGTTTGTCAGCACAGTCTCCCCTCCAACATTCTTACAAGCTTTTCAACCTGTTCCTAACCACCTTGTGTAGAAAAACTAAAACTAAACTCCTCCCGAACAGGCCACGAAGGCCCAACGGTACCGACGGCCGCATAGGTGTCACTGTATGCAGACGTGGAGGGGCACACTGCTCTCCCGGCCGTATGTCGGTTTCCACCTTATGTACAGGATGGGGCAAATAAAAGTGGTCCGGATGATTGGATACGATTGGACGTGAATGTATGCATTTAAATACACCCCGCGACGCGCACACCACGAGTACGTCCGGCAACGTGTTCCACGCCGGTTCAGTGCGTATTGCGGGCTGTATTAGTGAGTAGGGCAATGGCAAAAGGGACCATTGTTGTCGCAGTGGAACGGAGAATGTTCGTCGTGGAAACTTACGTAACGACAAAGTCGTGGGAACTGTGCGGTCAGTGGTTCGGTGAGAAGTTTAATGCTGTCAAAGTGGCATGCAACGATTAGATCGGAAATGGCGTCAGACAGGATCTGTTTTGAACAAGCCAAAAAGCGTTCCTGAACGTGCCCGCACACCAGAAAATGTTGCTGCAGTTCGCCAGAAAATGCTTCCGTGAAATCAGCCCGACACCTATCGCAAGAGACCGGCATATCACATCGATTACGGGGACAGATACTCCACCTGCACCTGCAGCCTGGATGCAGCCAAAGCTGACCACCCAGGCTACCTGACCGGTCAGTGGCCGATTACTTTGTGTGGGGGATCCTAAAGTCTAGGCTCCATCACAACAACCGTCATGTCTTCAACAACTGCAGAACAACACTTCGGACGACATCGCAGGAATTCCAGTTGTCCAGCTTCGATCCGACTTCAGAAAGTTGCTGATCAGGGCCAAAAAGGGACAAGAGATGAATGTTGGTCACTCTCAACACGTGCTATAGTCAGGTTAGTACTGTATTTCCTTTCCGCTGTGTTGTTTCTCTGTCCGCCGAGCCACTTTTATTTGTCCCACCCTGCAGCATTTTATTCGCCATAAAATTATCCACCTGAAGAATTAACAATAGATTCAAAATAATTGTAGTATATTACACAGCACTTAAATTTGTTGAGGGTGGAATATTTACAAGTGCTGCGCAAATTAAGACATCATATCTAACAACACCGAAAGCTGTAGAAAATAGCAGAAACTACTTATGTCGGTGTCTAGTGTGCGTTCCTTCTTGTTATTCTAAAATTAGTCACTAGACTGAAGTACAGACTAAAGGACATCATGTGTTCCGAGGTACGCTAACCTCTATCCGCTATCTTTAATTCAGTTACCAGTAAAATTGAAGCAAGCCTCAAACAAATATTTTAAGAAAAAGTCCATGTAATATATGGGTTCTATCTCGAACTTTACAAAATCCTCATAAAGAAAAAAACGAAAGCAACATCTCCCGTGAAATACACTAGATAACTCGTCAATTAACGTACATAGCAGCGCCGGGTGGCACGTTTAGCTAGTTTACTGGCTAAACGCTGAGACAGAGTTCCACTCGGAGAGTCCGAATTGGAGTGAGCACGACACTGGGCGGTGTAAGTGCCTGTGCACTACAATCATGGTTTCCTCTGGCACCAGTACAGGCGTCCGCGCAGTCACAGCCGCTATGTCGTGCAACCACTCAGCCGCAACTCGCTACTCGCCTCCTTCGGCCGTTGCCCCTCAGTCTGTGAGTGTTCATCTCCTCCTAGCTAGACTGATGACGGTCGCTGCACACGCTCAGGTGGTCGATGCTGAGGGCGCTAGCAGCGACCTCCCACTAGAGGGCCTACGTACAGAAAATGGGGAGGAATACACCCGCGGTTTTTTTTTTTTTCGAATGAACCTACCAGTCTTTCTCTTGGATACCGGTAGCTAAACCTGCCAAAATACGTGTACCTGTACGAGATTTAAGGTGCGGTCCTCCAGAAAGTGCCATAGCTACTACACCTCCGGGCAGAAGACCGCTCAGAAGTCCTCGATACCTCTGCAGTATTTTCACACGTTGTTTTACCATTGAGCGTTTTTCGTGCAACCCCTGTATCTTTCATTGGAATCAGATTATAGGAAAATGTGTAGAAGGAGAGTATTAAGACACAGAAAAACCGTGACATGATCACGGACATTAGAAAGGTAGTTGAAATCGTGAAGTACCCTGGCAATAGCTATATGGAAGACTGCTACGTGGCCAAATACTATGGGAAAGTCATCGCATAAATAATTACCTAAGACAAAAACTGCGAGCATATAAGAAATTAAACTTTAAATATAGTTTCTTGTTCCACGGAGGCGAAAAAGGCCAAAACAAATTCTCAGAGTTGCAAAAAACGGATTTTCCTAAACAAATAAGAGAACTATATCTACGATGGAGAAACGTAAAATGAAAAAATTATATGGCTTTAAAAGGTCTATCGAATGATTTCCTGCGTGTATCGACTGGTTTCTTATGTTTCGAGATACACTGAAAGAAATGTTGAAAGGCAGGTTCTCAATAACTTGTTAACACTCATCTTCCTATACGTGTTATATATCGTAAGTATAGCCCGCGGTAAGTCGAAGAAGTACTTGTTTGAAAAATTAAAAAATATATGTTAATTGTTTTTGGAAATATATCAATTTGTGAAAGAAAAAGCTGCTCTTGACAACTGGCTACATCTTTTTAGCGATTGGTCCAACAGTAACGATATCAGACTTGTTTTCTTCGCAAAGAGTTGTACTACAGTGCAGTTTAATAATTTTTACTACTTAATTAATTGTATGGATGAAAAAATGATCTTGAAAACCGTGTACTTCTGTTTGATGGGATTTCTTAACTAACTATCTTAGTTTTCATTTTCTAAAGTAACGTTTAAAGGTAGAAATTGCTGACATTTTTTCACGAATTTAAAACTAAAAGAAATTCTACGGCCGTCTGGAGCCAGGATAGCAATTTTTATACAAAAAAATACGTAGTGGAGGCAATTAATAATTAAAACCATTCGCTTGATCGAGGTTAATACATTTTCGAGAAAATAGTATTAGAATACGTTCCACTCATTCTTAGTATTATTAACTGAGTAATAAAACGAACCGTACAAGCATGGAGTGCGTCAGCTGAAGCAGGCGGCGGAGTGGGGCAAACCGGTGCTCGCCCACTCAGAAAACGGATTCTAAACGGCCCTCTCTTGCGCAAATCTTTGATATCTCACTTTGTGGACCACTTACAAGAATCCCTTGTTGCTCTGGGATAGGCTGACCAGATAAACACGAATGTTATAGTTGTTTTCCCCTTAAAAGCAAAATAGCCCCAGAAATATTTAATTTTTATTTAATTTGCATGTTGTTTATATTCGTCACCAGTTTAATAATTTTTTATTATTACAATACTAATACGCAAAGATATCAAGATATCAGATGGCCATGCAGGCACGGGCCGTTTAGAATCAGTTTTCAGAGCTTGGGAGCGCCGGTACCCACACTCCGCCACCCGCTCCCATTGACGCACTCAGTCCTTGCACGCTTTACTTTATTACTCATTTGCTATTACTAATATCCAACGAAACATATCCTAGTAGTTTTTTTTGAAAATGTTAGTATTGTATATTAACCATCATCAAGCGCATGGCTGCAAATTCTTCAACACACACACTACATTTCATTTATGAAAATAGTTATCCCTGGTCTAGAATGGCGTAGAATTTGTTGTATTCGAAAAAATGTCAGTAACTCCTTTCCTTAAAAACTATTTTGGTAACATAAGAATTGAAATAGTTAGTTAATCAAACACGCCCAACAGAAGTATATGGTTTTCTAGGTCACTTTTTGATCCTTACAATTAATAAAGCAGTAAAAAATTATTTAGTAGCATGATAGCACAACCCTTCGTGGACAAATAAGTCTCAAACTGTTACTGTAAGGTCAACCGCTAAGAACATCTAGCCAACTGTCGAGATCGTCTTTTTTTCAAAACAGAAAAGATATATCTCGAAAAACAATTAACGTATTTTAATTTTTCAAACAATTAATTTTTAGTTACTGCGAACTGTACTTACAACAAATAGCAAATGGGTACCCGAATGTTAACGCGTTATAGAAAACACGATTTTTAACGGTTTATTAGATATATCTCGAACGTAAGAAAGCAATTGACAATTATAAAAGCGCAATCGATAATTATAAAAAAGCAATCGACAGATTTTTATCCCTTACAACTTTCTCCTGTAACATTTTTCGATCGGAGCTATAGTTTTTTACTTATTTAAGAAAAAGACGAGCAACAGCAAAAGAGAATACAGCTTCAAGAAAAGTGATTTGTAAGTAGAGTGGACGGATGAACAAGGGAAGATCGAAAAAGAAATTAGGACATAAAGATTAACAAATTTATAACCTGAACGAAAAAGGAAAACAGGAGAAAACGAAAGGAACTTGTAAACCACCTGGATGGAGAAAGATTCCCAGTAAAGGCTCTCAATCACAAATGCAATGGAAGAAGAAATGTGAGAAGACCATACAAGAGATGGAGTACCATAACAGGTAATTTGCCTAAAACATGAGGTGAAAAATAAGAACAAAGAGAAGAAAAACAGTTATTGCAACTTTATAGTTCCTTTTCTTTTTTCTTTATTTTTCACAGTGTTTGCCATCTTGGATGAAGTTTGATCATAAAGAAACTTTTTTTACAGTGTAACACTGCAATCGCTCTCATGAATGATGATCTGTCTTCAGTAGTGACATGGGCGAAAAACCTGGGGCTTAAATTAAATGCAAAAAAGACGCAAGTAATCTTAATAGCCCATCAGAAATTAATAAGTTCAGATTTCCGCGAACGGCTACCTCCTATTCTGCTCGAAGGTACTCCAATACCATATCAGAAAACAGTGAAGAACTTGGGTGTAACTTTGGACGAGCATCTCAACTGGGCGGAGAATACAGTCGCAGTGTGCCGAAAGACGTCTGCTTGTCTCTATGCTCTCAAAAAGTTTCGGAACATATTCCCACAGGACTTGAAACGCCAGCTCGTGGAAGCACTCGTTCTGCCGAACCTCCACTATTGTGATGTGATTCAACAAGTCATGAGTAGTGAAAACAAAAGACGGCTAGAGCTAACCATGAATGCCTGTGTGCGTTACACCTGCAACATTCGCTGATATGATCATGTTAGTGCTTCATACTCCGAGATAGGGTGGCTGCGGCCGGACAAACTGCGTGACTACCACACTATATGTCTACTTCACCGACTCCTCGTCGCGCAAGCACCCCAGTACCTAGCTTCAGAGATTAAAAACCTGTCATGCCATCATAGTCGAAACACGAGGTCACTCTTATCTGGTATCCTAACTGTGCCCACTCACAAAACAAAAACTTTTGCAAACTCCTTCTCAGTTGCCGCTGTCCACCTCTGGAACAAACTGCCCCCTACCTTGAGGAAAATTCAATCTACTGTTGCTTTTAAGAAGAAGTTGAAGCATTCCCTACTATCATCCGCATAAAATTCTCCACAAAATTAATGTGCAAGGCCAATCCTCATCTGTCAAATAGCAAAGCTAGCGTCTCCTATCTTGCTCCTGAGATGCCTTCCACTTCATCTATCTCTATTAGCCACGCAGTCTTCTTTTCCTTTATATTTTCCTTAATCATGTTTCATCATGTCTCTCTATTCATCTCCTCCCTTCACCATGAGTCTCCCTCATACTCCCTGCCGCCAGCACTCCTATCTAAAATCTTTCACTTCAATAATGTATTTTTCGAGGTGTACCTTTCTAATTGTTTATCTCACTTTTTGTATTAGCTGTAGTTTAACATGCCTACTAAAACATATGACTGTAAAATAAGTAGAATGCCTGGTTAGATGTAAGAGAGGGCCTGATGGCCCTAATCTTGCCAGGTTAAGTAAATAAATAAATAAATAAAAAATAAATAAATAAATAAATATATGCCGACATTTTATTTTGTTTTCAGGTGATAAAAATTTTAACACTGGCCCGTCGTAAAATGCTTGGACTAACAGGCAGGCTGCCAACAGTGCCGGTACGACGGTCTGCATATGATCGCAACCGGCTGGGAAAACAGCATTTGCCAATTCGTGTCGTTTTTCAGAAACTAACAGGATGACATGGTCACCAGAAGCTTGTCGCTGACTTGTAGCGGGCTATCAACTGGCTGTGTTACTGGTCAGCCACACATTCCTCCAGATCTTCTGACGTCCATAAGTGCTGTTTTAAAGTCAATAAAATCCAATATACGTGATGTCCGTGGTACAGTAACAACGTTAGAAAAGAGATAAACTGAAACACGTATTCCATAGCTCTTTTGTTTTCCCCCTAAGAAAGGCCGCTGCATCGCAGCCAGAACGACGGTTTAGTACTTTAAGTATCGCCTTAGACGACGCGGCAGCAGGTCAGAAGAATTTTAATGAGACTGACACCATACGCAGAGGCCTACATATTTATATCTTTGCTAATCGTCGGTAACACTAAGAACAACCGCGTGACGGAAGGGAACGAGGGGAAAGAGAATTTTCCCGAACCGAGTGGGGTGGCGCAATGGTCAGTGCTTTAGACTTGCATAGGGAGGAATAGGGGCTTAAATCCGTGTCAGGCTACCCACATTTAGGTTCAATGTGATTCCCATAATTCGTTCTAGATAAATGTCGGGATGGGTCGTTTGAAAGGGTACCACTGATTTCATTACTCATCCTTGAAATAATCCGGGCTCGCGCTTCGTCTCTAATGAGCTTGATGTCGACGACACTTTGAAGCCTAATCTTCCTCCCTTATGTAAAAACAAAATGGAGGAAGACGTCTTCGTTACTACTGGCAAGCATTCTTCTCAGCTGAAAGTACGACTTTCGATCGAGGACACAGTCTCGGCACACGCTTTTTTTTACTATTTCTGTCATCAGTCTTCTGACTGGTTTGATGCGGCCCGCTGCAACCTGCGTTCTCAATTATTTGCTGGATGTTACAATCTCTGTCTTCCTCTACAGTTTTAACCGCTACAGGTCCCTCTAGTACAATTGGAAGTCATTCCCTGATGTCTTAGCAGATGTTCTATCATCCCGTCCTTTCTCCTTGTCAGTGTTTTCCACATAATCCTTTCTTCTCCAGTTCTGCGCAGTACCTTTTCTTTCATCACCTTCTCAATCCACCTAATTTTCAACATTTGTCAGTAGCACCCTATCTCAAATGATTCGATTCGCTTCTGTTCCAATATGTTACAGTCCATGTTTAGTGCCATACAATGTTGTGTTCAAAACTCACATTCTCAGAATTTTCTGCCTCAAATTAAGGACTATGTTTGATACTAGTAGACTTCTCTTCGCCAGGAATTCCCATTTGCCACTACTAGTCGGTTTTTGATGTCCTCCTTGCTCCATCCGTCATTGGCTATTTTTCTGCCTAGGTAGTAAGTAGAATTCCTTAACTTCCTCTACTTCGTAATCATCAATCCTGATTTTAAGTTTCTCTCTGTTCTGATTTCTGCTACTTTCGATTACTTTCGTCTTTTTTCGATTTACTCTCAGTCCGTATTCTGCACTCATTACACTGTTCATTCCACTCAGCAAATCATGTAATTCTTCTTCCTTTTCACTCTGGATAGCAATGTCATCACCAAATAGTATACTGATGTCTTTTCACCTTGAATTTTAATTACACCCTTGAACCTTTCGTTTATTTCCTACTGAGATATTCCTTATTGCTGTATGTGTGGCCTTAGAGTACTTCAAGTGTATCTCATCATTTCTTAGTAATTCCGTGTGTCACTTGTTTCTGTATTGATTCTTCCTGACTAATCCCTTAAATTTCAGCCTATTCTACATCACTCCTAGACTGTGATCTGAGTCTGTATCTGCTCCTGTGTACGCCTTATAGTAAAGGATCTGATTTCGGAATCTCTGTCTGAGCATGATGTGACCGAACTGAAATCTTCCTGCATAATCCGACCTTTCCCAATGATATCTCCTTCCCTTGCGATTCGTAAACAGAGTACACGCCGTTACCAGCTGAAATTCATTACATAGCTCAGTTATTCTTTCTCCTCTCTCATTTCTCGTCCCTAGCCCATATTCTCCTCCTTCCTACAACTGCATTCCAGTCCTCCATGACTATTAGATTTTCATCTCGCTTTACGTACTGTACTACCCTTTCAATATTCTCATTTACTTTATGTATCTCCTCGTCTTCGTCTTGCGACATCGGCACATTTAACTGAATTACCGTTGTAGGTGTTGTCTTGCTGTCGATTCTGATAAGAACAATCCTACCACTGAAGTGTCCACAGTGGCACACTCTCTACCCTACCTTCCTATTTATAACGAATCCTACTCCCGTTATACCATTTTCTGTTCCTGTTGACACCACCCTGTACTCATCTAACCAGAAATCCTTGTCTTCCCTCCATTTCACTTCACTGATCCCTACTACATCTAAGTTGAGCGTTTGTATTTCCGTTTTCATATTTTCTAGTTTCTCTACTACGTTCAAGCTTCTGACATTAAACGCCCCGACTCGTTTTTTATTTCATTTATTTATTTATTTATTGTTCCGTGGGACCACATTAAGGAGAAGTCTTCATGGTCATGGAACGAGTCAATACATGAAATTATAACACGATTGTAGAAACAGATAAAATGAAATATAAGAAACATATTCAGTTGTAGATTGTACAAACAGATAAAATAAAATATAAGAAACATATTCAGGCAACAAGTCGTTAGTTTAAATAAGGAAAATGAAGAATGTAACACTGGAATTTGCTTAATTTTTTAGCTCTTCCAGGACCTCCTCGACAGAATAGAAGGAGTGAGCCATGAGGAAACTCTTCATTTTAGACTTAAAAGTGTTTGGGCTACTGCTAAGATTTTTGAGTTCTTGTGGTAGCTTATTGAAAATGGATGCAGCAGAATACTGCACTCCTTTCTGCACAAGAGTCAAAGAAGTGCATTCCACATGCAGATTTGATTTCTGCCTAGTATTAACTGAGTGAAAGCTTCTAACTCTTGAGAATAAGCTAATATTGCTAACAGCAAACGATATTAAAGAAAATATATACTGTGAGGGCAATGTCAAAATTCCCACACTATTGAATAGGGGTCGACAAGAGGTTTTCGAACATACACCACACATTGCTCAAACAGCCGGTTTATCATTTGCGATTTCCTTTCGTTGGTTATTCAATCTGTTTCTCATTGGCAGGTCCCCCTTGGCAGTCACCTCCCGCAGATCCGAATGGGGGACTATTCCGGAATCTTTTGCCAATAGAGAGATCATCATGACACTTTTTCAATTACACGCCACATGTCCTGTGGTTAAACGTTATGTGTCTTCAATGCAGTGGTTTCCATTGCCTTCTGCATCCTAATGCTGTTAATCAGTGCTGATTCACCGCCTTTACGGGCAACTTCCCACTCCAAGGACAAGAGAGTGCATTGAACCGCCCGCATCTCTTGGTCGTGCAGTAGCGTTCTCGCTTCCCACGCCCGGGTTCCCGGGTTCGATTCCCGGCGGGGTCAGGGATTTTCTCTGCCTCGTGATGGCTGGGTGTTGTGTGATGTCCTTAGGTTAGTTAGGTTTAAGTAGTTCGAAGTTCTAGGGGACTGATGACCGTAGATGTTAAGTCCCATAGTGCTCAGAGCCATTTGAACCATTTTTGCATTGAACCCCTGTCTGCTCCTTCACCCTCTTTGACTAGACCGATGGCAGAATGAGGGTGAGTTCTTATGCCGGAAGTCTTCGACCACCAATACTGGTTATTAATCAAAATTTAAACGGTGGCCGGTTTCCAGCCCTTTACAGAGGACGTTTTGATTACAAATCAAGACGATACTCATAGACCACTGATGGAGATCCCTAATTGGATTTCGGAACAAGAGACCACCCTTTCAATAAGTCGAATATAGATGTCAGCGTCGTATACACTCCCCCCCCCCCCCCCCCCCAATGAACCATGGACCTTGCTGTTGGTGGGGAGTCTTGCGTGCCTCAGCGATACAGATAGCCGTACCGTAGGTGCAACCATAACGGAGGATTATCTCTTGAGAGGCCAGACAAACGTGCGGTTCCTGAAGATGGAGAGCAGCCTTTTCAGTAGTTGCAGGGACAAGTCTGGATGATTGACTGATCTGGCCTTGTAACACTAACCAAAATGGTCTTACTGTGCTGGTACTGCGAACGGCTGAAAGCAAGGGGAAACTACGGCCGTAATTTTACCCGAGGGCATGCAGATTTACTGTATGGTTAAATGATGATGGCGTCCTCTTGGCTAAAATATTCCGGAGGTAAAATAGTCCCCCATTTGGATCTCTGGGCAGGGACTACTCAGGAGGACGTCGTTATCAGGAGAGAGAGAACTGGCGTTCTACGGATCGGAGCGTGGAATGTCAGATCCCTTAATCGGGCAGTTAGGTTAGAAAATTTAAAAAGGGAAATGGATAGGTTAAAGTTTGATATAGTAGTAATTAGTGAAGTTTGGTGACAGGAGGAACAAGACTTTTGGTCAGGTGAATACAGGGTTATAAATACAAAATCAAATAGGTGTAATGCAGGAGTAAGTTTAATAATGAATAAAAAAAAATAGGAATTGGGTAAGCTGCTGCAAACAGCTTAGTGAACGCATTATTGTGGCCAAGATAGACACGAAACGTATGCCTACTACAGTAGTACAAGTTTATATGCCAACTAGCTCTGCAGATGACGAAGAAATTGAAGAGATGTATGATCAAATAAAAGAAATTATTCAGATAGTGAAGGGAGACGAAAATTTAGTAGTCATGGGTGACTGCAATTCGGTTGTAGGAAAAGGGAGAGAAGGAACCTAATAGGTGAATATGGATTGGGGGGAATAAATGAAAGAGGAAGCCACCTGGTAGAATTTTACACAGAGCACAACTTAATCATAGCTAACACTTGGTTCAAGAATCATAAAAGACGGCTGTATACTTGGAAAAGCCTGGAGATACTGACAGGTTTCAGATAGATTATATAATAGTAAGACCGAGATTTAAAAACCAGGTTTTAAATTGTAACACATTTACAGGAGTAGATGTAGTCTCTGGTTATGAACTGTAGATTAAAACTGAAGAAACTGCAACAAGGTGGGAATTTAAGGAGATGGGACCTGGATAAACTGACTAAACCAGAGGTTGTACAGAGTTTCAAGGAGAGCATAAGGGAATAATTGACAGGAATGGGGGAAAGAAATACAGTAGAAGAAGAATGGGTAGCTTTGAGGGATGAAGTAGTGGAGGCAGCAGAGGATCAAGTAGGTAAAAAGACGAGGGCTGCTAGAAATCCTTGGGTAACAGAAGAAATATTGAATTTAACTGATGAAAGGAGAAAATATAAAAATGCAGTAAATGAAGCAGCCAAAAAGGAATACAAATGTCTCAAAAATGAGATGAACAGGAAGTGCAAAATGGCTAAGCAGGGGTGGCTAGAGGACAAATGTAAGGATGTAGAGTCTTATCTCACTAGGGGTAAGAACGATACTGCCTACAGGAAAATTAAAGAAACCTTGGGAGAAAAGAGAACCACTTGTATGAACATCAAGAGCTCAGATGGAAACCCACTTCTAAGGAAAAGCAGAAAGGTGGAAGGAGTACATAGAGGGTCTATACAAGGGCGATGTACGTGAGGACAATATAATGGAAATGGAAGAGAATGTAGATGAAGATGAAATGGGAGATATGATACTGCGTGAAGAGCACAGAAAGACCTGAGTCGAAACAAGGCCCCGGGAGTAGACAAAATTCAATTAGAACTACTGACAGCCTTGGGAGAGCCAGTCCTGACAAAACTCTACCATATGGTGAGCAAGATATATGAGACAGGCGAAATACCCTCAGACTTCAAGAAAAACATAATAATTCCAGTCCAAAAGAAAGCAGGTGCTGACAGATGTGAAAATTACCGAACTATCAGTTTAATAAGTCACGGCTGCAAAATACTAACGCGAATTCTTTACAGACGAATGGAAAAACTGGTAGAACCCTACCTCGGCGACGATCAGTTTGGATTCCGTAGAAATGTTGGAACACCTGAGGCAATACTGACTCTAAGACTTATCTTTGAAGCTAGATTAAGGAAAGGCAAACCTACGTTTCCAGCATTTATAGACTTAGTGATAGCTTTTGACAATGTTGATTCGAATACTCTCTTTCAAATTCTGAAGGTGGCAGGGGTAAAATACAGAGAGCGACAGGCTATTTACAATTTGTAGAGAAAGCAGATAGCAGTTATAAGAGTCGAAGGACATGAAAGGGAAGCAGTGATTGGGAAGGGAGGGAGACAGGGTTGTAGCCTCTCCCCGATGTTATTCAATCTGCATATTGAGCAAGCAGTGAAGGAAATAAAAGATACATTCGTAGTAGGCATTAAAATCCACGGAGAAGAAATAAAAACTATGACGTTCGCCGATGACATTGTAATTCTGTCAGAGACAGCAAAGGACTTGGAAGAGCAGTTGAACGGAATGGATAGTGTTTTGAAAGGAGGATATAAAATGAACCTCAACAAAAGCAAAACGAGGATAATGGAATGTAGTCGAGTTAACTCGTTTGATACTGAGGGAATTAGGTTAGGAAATGAGACACTTAAAGTAGTAAAGGAGTTTTGCTATTTGGGGTGCAAAATAACTGATGATGGTCGAAGTAGAGAGGATATGAAATGTAGTCTGGCAATGGCAAGAAAAGCGTTTCTGAAGAAGAGAAATTTGTTAACATCGAGTATAGATTTAAGTGTCAGGATGTCGTTTATGAAAGTATTTGTATGGAGTGAAGCCATGTATGGAAGTGAAACATGGACGATAACTAGTTTGGACAAGAAGAGAATAGAAGCTTTTGAATGTGGTGTTACAGAAGAATGCTGAAGATTATATGGGTAGATCACATAACTAATGAGGAGGTATTGAATAGGATTGGGGAGAAGAGAAATTTGTGGCACAACTTGACTAGGAGAAGGGATCGGTTGGTAGGACATATTCTGAGGCGTCAAGGGATCACCAATTTAGTATTGGAGGGCAGCGTGGAGGGTAAAAATCGTAGAGGGAGACCAAGAGATGAATACACTAAACAGATTCAGAAGAATGTAGGTTGGAGTAGGTACTGGGAGATGAAGAAGCTTGCACAGGATAGAGTAGCATGGAGAGCTGCATCAAACCAGTCTCAGGACTGAAGACCACAACAACAACAACATCGTTACTAGTTATGAGGTTCCTCTCTAGCTTCCAGCACAGTGTGCTTTACTGATCTTCGTCAGTGCCAACACAAACATAATCTTTCTACGCATTGTCTTTAAAGGCAATCATTTTTCATCATTGTATTACCATTCGTCAGTGACGGAGATTATAGTCCCCAAATTATATTTAGCCTCAAAAATTATACTCACACCCCCTTTCTGCTGAACTAACGCTATTCAGAGCAGCCTCAGAAGAACAACGTAGCAGTCACTGCATTAAGTGTCAGTCATGTTTCTCTACCAACATTTAACGTTTTACTCGCTTTATTCTAGAATCTTACAGCTGAACACGGTATTCTCTTTCTTGTTTACACAGACGCCAGCGGTTACAGCGACTAAGTTCCTCTGTGTGAACGGACCGTAGGTTTGCTTACCACGTGAAGGGTGGACGGCGGCAACCGAACACTATATTTTTAGATTCTTTACTCCCCCCGGGTAAAAGACGAGAGGTGTCGACTACCTACTCACAAAGCGTACTTGATGAAAACGAGTAAGCTATAAAAAAATTCTGTCATTGTACGAAAGGCGGCTCTGGGAGGGAAGAAGTAAATGGTGTTGTTCCTCTCGTCCTAACGAAACAAAGGGCGCCATCGGGCGAGACAATGCTGTCCGCGGGCCTCTCCAGCGCCGCGGTCACGCTCCTCGGCGATATAAAGAGAACCAATATGCAGCATCACCCCGCCCACACACACGTAAATAAAACGGCCGCGACTCTCGTTGCGGCGGAACAACCGCAGACCTAAACAAACAAAGCGCCAGAGAAGGAAACCAATCAGCGGCGACAATGGCGCGGATTATCCTCGGCCTGTGTCGCAGACCGCCGCGATGCCAGCAGGCGCGCGCAGCTCTCGCGGTGTGCCGGGTGGACTGTGCGGTGCCGCCGGGTCCGACCGATCTGCGGCGGTAAGGAATCCTTCCCAGAGCTATGAGTGGAGCGTCAACATTTTGATGATTTTGGCCGTCGTCGCCTTTTGGAGAGGCCTCGTATCAACCCCAGAATATATCTCAGTTGAAAGAGGGTAAAGTAAAATTCATTGAAAACCCTCGGTGTTTCTGAAGTGTTCCACAGTGGGCGATTTAACAGCATTGATGACATGTCAAAGGACATACAGTGCTCCTGGCATCATGTAATGGGACTGTTAGAATATAAACCAGCGTGAAGCTACTGCTGGTCAGTATAAACTTTGAAAGTTGCCTGTTAAATGGGCGATATCCGTTGTTAAGGCCGCGAGAAAGTAGGCAACTTTTTGACACTTTTAGCACTTTTTGTAACATAACCTTACATAAATACATAGTGCGACATTTAATATCCACATTTGCGGAATATCATAACGATTATCTCTTAATTTTGATGAAAATAAAATTTTTATTTGCAGTCACGAATAGTAATGTTATTTGTCACAGTTACCCCTTCCCCCCTCCCCTTCTCCCGTAGACGTGGACGACGTTATGATGTAAGTCTAACATAGCTGAAGTAGAGTTAAATTTGTTTGTTCAAAATGTTCTGATGTGTGTGAAATCTTATGGAACTTAACTGCTAAGGTCATCAGTCCCTAAGCTTACACACTACTTAACCTAAATTATCCTAAGGACAAACACACACATCCATGCCCGAGGGAGGACTCGAATCTCCGCTGGAATCAGCCGCACAGTCCATGACTGCAGCAAATTCGATTGTCATAACGATGGGTTGACCTGGTGTTTCTTTATGACACGCATTCGAAATGTCGTTACAAACGTGCCCATTTATATGAGTGTTGCTTCATCAATACACTGAAAAAGATTTGTAATAATGCTGCCAATTTTCAGAGATTTATTTTACTAATTTTCTCAAATATTTAATATCAAAAACAGTCTTAATCACAATATACTACGGTGACCGGTTTCGACCACTACTGTGGTCATCTTCAGACCAATGAGTAAGAACCTCCTTCTGCTGGAGAATCACTGCACTACACAGTAGTGATTCTCCAGCAGAAGGAGGTTCTTACTCATTGGTCACCGTAACAAATAAATTGTGACCAAGAATCTTTTTGATAGTAAATATTTGTAACATATCGATCACTGCTCACTCCCATAATGTATTCAAAAGTAATTAATTTTCTCAAAATTATAATAATTATCGGCCTATCCTCACGAAAATAAAATAACTATAAATTTAATCTGCATCAAGCGAGGTAATTAAACAAAACTGTTATACATTTACTCATCTTTTCAATAGACCTATGTGAGAAAACAATAGGTCACAACACTTACACTTCACGCAATATTTTCTTGGCAATGTAATCAGTTCAAACTGTTAGACAGTTACTTGCAATTTCAGTGGTATGACAAAAAACAATCATCAAACATTCATTACAATATTCTGAGCAAGTGTATGTTATATGTATAAATAAAGTTACAAAGGGAAATAAATTATTGTCTATTTTAGTATACCATTCACAAATATATCTAATTTCATTAATGCGACTTGTTTTCTACAATTTCGCTGCTCTCTGCATTTACTGTCACAATGTTATCCCTATAATCTTCAGGAATACTTTCTTTCGCTTTTTAATGGCTGGATATGGCTTCTTGTTAACTTCAACTCTTATAAGAGAATGATCTGCACATATAAATCATTCATCTCAACTTGCGTTCAGCTAGTAAGCTCTTGAAAGATATCGCCAGTAGCAGAGAGTGTCCAAGAAATCTACAAACATGTTTACCCACCTGCTAACAAAATCGCTTTGTGAACATCTCAAGCGTAATGCACGTTCTCGTTCATTCCATCACTAAGGCAGTATTATGCAAAACTACACTGCTTCAGAGCTATATGTTGAATGTTGACCATAGTTGTAGTATTTAAGAATAAAATGTTGGAGCGTGCTATTGTCACATAGTAATACCTCCCAATTTTGCCCACTATTATGGTAGTTTATTTCGTGAACCAATCATTGCTGTATTAATTAATCGACATCAGACTCTTTGGTTAGTTTGTGTAGTGTTTGATGGTCAGAGGAAGTCGAGTGTTTTCCTTCGGTTCAACGAACCAATCGCAGTGCTACCCGCCAAACGAGGACCTCCGGGTTGTTTGGAATATGCTGCCTGCTGTGGACGTAAGACGTGCTGATCTGAATGGAGCCGGACGCTGCTGTTGGTAGTTAGCAAGGTGTCTTAGACTGTTGCTGTTATCCGCAGGCACTGTCTATCGGAAAAGTCAGTTTCGTTAAACGCTAGTGACGTATTTGCATTTCATGGGTAAATTTTCACTGATTTACGTAGCGAAATTAGAAACCACTCTGCGAGTGAAATTATACTCCATTTCCTCTCATGAGATTAGTAGCCGAGGTGTGGTACAGAATACACATTCAGTCATTTAATCCGAAAAAGTAGTTCAGTCAATCCATTCACTATTCCGTTGTTGAGTTTATGAAAATTTTATGTCGCATATATAATGTACTCGTGGTGTAGAGGTAGCGTCTTTGACTAGTAATGAAAACTTTTTCGGTCCCAGGTTCGAAAGCCGCCATTCCTTGAATTCGGAATAAAAATTATCAGCCATGTTGACCGAAGACTTCCGGCATAAGAAGTTACCCTCCCACTGCCAACAGCCTTGTCAAAGAGGTTGGTGGAACGGACACTGGCTTACGGCACTCTCTTGCACCGGTGATGGGGTACAGACACTAAAATGCGGAAGAGACAGCAATGACCAACGGAATGAGGTTGCAGAAGGCAGTGTAAACCACTTCATCAAAATACATAATCTGTATCTATAGGACATGTGGCCTATAATTGAAAAAATGTCATATTGATCTCTCCAGTAGAAAAACATTCCGCATCAGTTTGCCATTCAGCTTTCCGGGAGGGGACTGCCAAGGTGGAGATGACCATGAGAAAAAGATTGAATAACAAACGAAAGGAAAACGTTCTACCGCTCAGGACGTGGAATGTGCAAACTTTTAAAGTGGCAGGGAAGCTATAAAACTGAAAAGAGAAATGCTAAGGCTGAAATCATGATATAGTGGGGTCAATGGAGTGGAACTGGAAAAAGACAAGTATTTGTGGCCAGTCGAGTATAGTATACCGTCAACCAGCAGCAGAAAATGGTATAAGGAAAGTGGGATTCGTTATGAATAAAAAGATACGACAGAGGGCGAACTAATGTGAACAGGTTAGTTATATGCTTACTCTCATCAGAATCGACATTAACCAACACCGAAAACAATAGTACAGAAATACGTACAGACGTCGCAAGCAGAAGATAAAGAGATAGAGAACGTATGTGAAAGTAGTGAGTACGTAAAGGTAGATGAAAATCTGTTAGTAATGTGGAATTGGAATGAGGTTGTAGGGAAAAGAGCACAAGAAAGGGCTACGGGAGAATATGGGTTTGGTAGAATGAAAGACGAAAAAGGCTAGCTGAGCTACGCTACAAATTTCAACTAGAGAAAGCGAATACTCTATTAACAAATCACAACTGGAGGAGGCATCCTAGGAAAAGGCGAAGAGATAAGGGAAGATTTCAGTTGGATTACATCATGGACAGGCTGAGATTCCGAAATCTGATATTGGATTATAAGGCGTACCCAGGAGCAGAATAGATTCTGATTGCAACTTAATAATGATGGAGAGTAGGCTGATGTATAAGAGATTAGTCAGGAAGAATCAAAGAGGAAATAAGTGGGTTACGGGAATACTAAGGAATGAAGAAGTACGCTTGAAGGTTTCTGAGACTGTATATATTGTGACAACGAATAGCTCAGTTGGCAGTTCAGCTGAAGACGAATTGACGTCTCTAAAAAAGGACAGTCTCAGAAGCTGGAAAGAAAAACATAGGGACAAGGAAGGGAACTCAGAAAAAAACTTAAGAAACAAAATATATACTTTAGTTAGTTGACGAAAGACTGAAGTACAAAAACGTTCACGGAAATTCATAAATACAAGTTACTTAGTAAAGGAATAAAAAGGAAGTTCAGGGAAGGTAACACGAAATGGCTACACGAATATTCTGAAGAAATCGAAAAAGAAATGTCTGTAGGAAGGACTGATTCAACGTTTACAAAAGTCAGAACAACTAGCGGTGAAGCTAAAAGCAAGGACAGAAACATATGTAGGTCAATGGGAGTAACGTTGTTAAATGAAAAGGACAGAGCGAGTTGGAGGAAAGAGTACGTATAAGGCCCCTATGAGGATGGTGTGGGGGACTGTCTGACGACGTGATGGAAGAAAAAAAAGAAGTCTATATAGAAGAGATAGGGAATCCAGTATTAGAATCAGAATTTAAAAGAGCTTCTGAAGACTTAAGAATAACATCCCATTGGAATTTCTAAAATTATTGGTGGAATTGGGAAGAAAACGAATATTCATGTTGGTATGTAGATTATATGAGACTGGCGACATACCATCAAACTTTCTGAAAAACATCGTCGAGAGCATTCCGAAGATTGTAAAAGCTAGTAAGTGAGAGAATTATTGCACAATCAGCTTAACAGCTCATGCACCCGAGTTGCTGACAAGAATAATTTGCAGAAGAATTGAAAAGAAGATTGAGGATCTGTCAGATATCAAGCAATAAGGCGTCAAGAAAGGTAAAGGCAACAGCGAGCAGTTGTGGTTGCGGTTGATAACGGATCCTAACACGATCATAGGATTTACCGATCTCAGAAAATCGTTTCACAGTGTAAAATAGTGCAAGATGTCCGAAAATCTAAAGAAAAGCTGAGTAAGTTATAGGGAAAGACGGTTAATATTCAGTATGTACAAGAACCAAGAGGGAGCATTAAGACTGAAAGACAAAAAACGAAGCGCTCGGATTAAAAAAGGGGTAAGACAAAGATTTAATCTCTCGCCCCTACTATTCAATCTGTACATGGAAGGTGCAATGATGAAAATAAAAGAAAGGTTCGAGATTGGAATTAAAATTGAAGGTCGAAGAGTAACAGTGATAAGAATGGGTGATGACTTTGATATCCTCAGTGAAAGTGAAGGAGAATTAAAGGATCTGTTGAATAGAACGACCCATATAATGAGTCAATAATTTGGGTTGAGAGTAAATTGAAGGAAGACGAAAGTAATGAGCAGTATCAGAAATGAGAACAGCGAGAGACTGAACATCAATTACTATATTTGGTCAAGAAGTCGTGAATATTCTTGGGAAACGTCTCAAGTAACGCTCGTTGATTCAAATGTTCTTCCATTAGGTCCAGAGCAAGATACTTCAAAAAAAATTCGTCTTCTTTCTTTGTTATCAGGATTGTTGAATTTGAAAATAATATTTGGATTTATCCCGGCAATATCTAGATGTCTGCAGAAAAGCGCAAGTGGCCATTGTCGCGTTATTCTGGAAATACTGTAGGATGAGCACATTTGATCTACTGGTAGCATTGTGCTACTTTGGTAGCATTGTAGTCCAAATTCACTCTCAATTTCTTACTCTCTTAATCTGTTTCATTTTTACTGTGCATTGTCGATAAAAAAATCATAGCTTTGTTCTTTTTAGGACCAGTCGAGGCCATACAAAAATCGTCACATGACTGGACTACTCGGGTTTTATTTGCTTGGAATTCTTGAGGTATTTCCTTCTCTTTTTTTTTTTCATGGTTCCCAAGAAAGTCAAACTTTTGCCGAGGAGATTTTCAGCCACAGGTTAGTTACTGTAGTAATTGTCAGTCGTAAGATTTATGTTCGTTTCCAGAATGAGATTTTCACTCTGCAGCGGAGTGTGCGCTGATATGAAACTTCCTGGCAGATTAAATCTGTGTGCCCGACCTAGACTCGAACTCGGGACCTTTGCCTTTCGCGGACAAGTGCTCTACCATCTGAGCTACCGAAGCACGAGTCGTGCTTCGGTAGCTCAAATGGTAGAGCACTTCTCCGCGAAAGGGAAAGGTCCCGAGTTCGAGTCTCGGTCGGGCACACAGATTTAATCTGCCAGGAAGTTTTATGTTTGTTTTCTCAATTGGTGTCCCTAATCTTTGTACAATGTCATTGGGCTTGCTAGACTTCAGGTAGGGTCCTAGCATCTGCTTGCCACAGTAAATTTCAAAGTTCAGGGTGTAAAATGTTTTCGCATCACACAAGGCGTATATCTTGATCCCATATTTTGCAGGCTTATTAAGTATATACTGTACAAATCCGCCTCTAAAAGGGCTAAAAGGATGCAACATCTCTTCAATAGTGACAAACTCGCTGACGTTGTAATGAGCAAGGCAGTTGTTCACAAACTCTTGATGGAAGTCTCGAATAGTTTGTCACTTTGTTTTCTTTCATTCCGGGTACCCAGGTCGTCGAAACTAAGAGTTCGAAGCAGAAAGCGAAAGCGCTTATATCTGAAGAGAGCTCGTAAAATAATCATTCCTGTACCATCTGCATCTCACAGTTCACAGCAATTCATGTGTCCTCCTTTCTTTATACCTAGTAGATACAACGCACTTAAAAGAGCCTTTGGTTCTGTGGTATGCCGGCGCTCTCGTTGTCTTGAATATTGAACTTCAGGCCTTTTACTATTATCGATGCATCGGTTTGTATTTTCCGCAATGTTGTCAATCATTCCATCCGTAATAAATAGGTAAAATGCATTTTTCTTTTTCCGTAATTTCAGAACTTGCTTTTGGACCTGGCAAAACTTTTAGGATGTCCTTGGCCTTAGTTTTAGAAGAAGAAGGAAGCGGTTCACTTATCCAAATAGTTTCTTTATCTTTTCCTACGTAAAATCTGTAATCATCTGTTTGTTGTCTCCCCTCTTCAACCAGGTGGTCGTATGTTTCCTCTGTTGATTGTTCGGAGTCACTGCTGTGGTTTTCTTCTTCAATAACTTCCTCTTCCGACGCAGATTCACATGAATCTGGCAATTCTTGTAATTCTTCTTCTGAAAATTCTCGCAGTACCTTCTCGTAGTCTTCAGTACGTACAATTAGACAGTGCTGTCAAATGCCTTCTTTTTCTCCATTTTCACTCTTTTATAAGACCTAATGAAACAGATGTTTTTATAAAAGTAATATATTGTAGCAAATAAATATCCAAGATTGTAATAAGTAATGAAAATTGCTGATGGGAACTTTGATTTGATTCAAATATTCATTATATACTAATATAAAAGAAAGATTGCCTTGGGGCGAAACAAAAACACAAGAATAGAAAATACTTACATCACAAGGAACGTAGCGCCAAACACACCGCAAACGCAACACTCACGTTTCAAACAACAATAGCGACCAAACTGCTAAAAGCATGAACAGCTCTAGAGTGGTGAAATCTGTTGAGAATAACAAATACTTATCTGGACTTGGACGCAACTGTAACGCTATCTGTGATACTAACAGAAAACTAAATTTTGCAGCTAACTGCCGCAGGTCTGACCCAAAAACAGTTTGCTGGATAGAGACTCGCACCCGACACCAGATATCCACGTACGTCTCAACACATTCCCCACAGCTTTACCTCTGCCACTACTTCTCTCCTACTTTTGGAGCACGAAGATGTTCTCCTGTCTACCTGTGGGGCTATGACTGGAGACAATAGAATGTGTTGAAATAGCTTGGCTAGCTCCAGGCGGGTTGCTTCCAGAATGAATCTTTCACTCTGCAGGGGAGACTCTGTAAAAGCTGAAAGATAAGTGAGAGGTATTGACGGAAATGAAGGTGTGAGGGCGGATTGTCAGTCGTACCTGCATAATCTAGTAGGTTAGCGCACTGCCCGCGAAAGATAGGGGGTCTCCGGTTTCAATCTCAGTCAGGCTTGCAGTTCCAGCCTGCCAGAAAGTTTCATAAAAGAGTAAAACCGTTACAGTTCAGCGGAAACATTGAAGGTAATATTGAAATCAGAAGTTCTTGACCCACTGGCTAGAATATGGTCTTCCAGATTCTAGTTCAGGACGGCACAAACACTGTCGCATATATTTTGAAGTACAATCCAGAAACAAATTTTAAACAGTTTATGCTGGAGTCTGTCATATTAATTATTACTATGAACAGAAGTAATCACTTGTAATCTAGGACGAAAGCAAAATGAAACACAGTAAGCAGTTCAGACAGCACGGAGCTAAATTTTATTAGTAGGTACTATTGTCATAGGAATTAGAGAATCAGTTGGACACGTTATTTCTCTGGAAACTGTTACGAAACAGCATTACACAACAATAATTATAGTAAACAACGAAAAATTACAATCTGCTGTTGTTACTATACAGCAGACCTATAAGTACACCAGCAACAAATATCAGTGACTTTGACGATTTGAGTCGGCAAACTTGGTAGTCACCAAAAAACATTAATGGAATTCAGAACTAATAAATACCCTGATGACCCACAACGTTATACTTAATAACGTGTTGGTCCCACAACACAGCTTCTTCCTGGCATATATTCGTCAATCCTTGGCAGTTTTCCAGGATTGTGTGGCACTAGAGGTCCACTCCCATGTCACGTGTTTCCCATCAACTACGGATCAGTGGACAGGGGCGAAGACCTGGCGCCCTTAGCTACCTATGTTCATCAGGTTCGGATCAGACGAATCTGATGGCCAATTAATCATTTGAGTTCAATGTCATGCATCTCAAATCCCTATTGCATGGACTGGGCAGTTTTTTAAGTTAGAGGGTCTCGGGAAAACAGAAGATGGGCTTCAGTCACAAAGGGTGCAGACTGAACACAGGAAAAACATAGATACAGGAACCATTGGTATAACAGTTGTATATTGTCGTAGCTGTATTGGGAAAGTACCAGAGTTCCAAGCACTAATAGAAAGCACTGATGCTCAAATCGTTATAGGCATTGAAAGCTGGTTAAAGCCGGATATAAGCTCAGCCGAAATTTTTCCGAATAACCTTACGGTGCTCCGAAAAGGTAGGCTAAACACGGTTGGCGGTGGCGTGTTTGTTGCTGTTAGAAGTAGTTTAACTTATCGCAAAATTGAAGTAGATACTTCCTGTGAGTTAGTATGGGCAGAGGTCAATGTTGGAAACTGGAATAAAATAATAACTGGATCCTTTTACCGATTTCCCAGTTCAGATGATACAGTTGCTGAAAGGTTAAAAAAAAACTTGAGTTTCATTTCAAACACGAAACCGACTCATACGATAATAGTTGGTGGTGACTTTAATTTACCGTCGATATGTTGGCGAAAATACATGTTTAATTCCGGAGGTACTCATAAAATATCATTCGAAATTATGCTAAGTGTATTCTCTGAAAATTATTTCGAGCAGTTAGTTCATGAGCCCACGTGAATAGTAAATGGTTGTGAAAACACACTTGACCTCTTAGCAACAAATAATCCTGAGTTAATAACGAGCAACAAAATCAATATAAGGATTAGTTAACACAGGGTTGTCATAGCGAGATTGAATATTCTCATCTCCAAATCCTCGAAAAATAAGCGAAAAATATACCTATTCACAAAAGCAGATAAAAATTCACTTGGCACCTTCCTCAGAGACAATTTCCACTCATTCCAAATTAATAATATAAATGTAGACCAGATGTGGCTTGAATTCAAAGAAATAGTATGGGTAGCAATTGAGAGGTTTATAACACATAAATTAACAAACGACGCAGCTGATCCTCCTTGGTACACAAGGAGAAAGAACGAAACAAACATGCCAAATTCAAACACATGCAAAATCCACAAGGTTGGCGATCTTTTATAGAATCTCGAAATTTAGCGCGGACTTCAGTGCGAGGTTGCTTATAACAGCTTGAACAACGAAACTTTGTCCCGAAACCTGGCAGAAAATCCAAAGAGACTCTGGTCGTATGTTAAGTATATTAGTACCAAAAACAATCAATGGCTTCTCTGCGCGATAGCAATGGAGATACTGTCGAAGAGAGTGCTGCCAAAGCAGAGTTACTAAACACAGCCTTCCGAAATGCCTTCACAAAAGGACACGAAGTAAATATTCCAGAATTCGAATCGAGAACAGATACCATCTTAGTAAATACATAGTTAAGGCTCACCGGTTACTTGACCATCTTCTTCTTCTGTGCGAATGCACAAACAGTGCCCGAACTCTTACGGGAATCAGCAACGCGCCACGAGTAATGAGTATAATGGGCGGGGGCACTACGAATGTAGTGCGGGACAATACGTTGAGAATGTGGGTTTCGCGGGAGGCGTGCCACAGATAAGTCCCTGCAGTCACGCTATCCTCTGTGTCCTCGGTGGCTCAGATGGATAGAGCGTCTGCCATGTAAGCAGGAGATCCCGGGTTTGAGTCCCGGTCGGGGCACACATTTTCATCTGTCCCCGTTGACGTATGTCAACGCCTGTAAGCAGCTAAGGGTGTTCATTTCATTTTAATTTCATTCTAACGAGCTGCTTGGTCACCGATGGTATCTGTTCTTCCGGTCATGTCCGGAAGAACAGATACCATCTTAGTGAATAAAAAAACTTTGTTTGCCGACGACATTGTAATTCTGCCAGAGACAGCAAAGGACCTGGACAAGCAGTTTCCTTTTGAGAGGAATTAATTTAATCAACTCAATAATACTGACGTATAGAGAGTGTGGTGTCCAGAGGGGACAGGGAAATACACGCTTCACAAAACTAGTTCCGAACGACGTGAGTTGTGTGAAGCTTCAGCTTGGTGTTTCCCCACCATTTCAGTGGGCTGACAGGTGCGCTTGTGGAACATTTACTCGTTCTTGAGGCATCATACTGTACTGTCAGAACGAAGCTACAATCCTTCTTCAGTGAGGGCACGTTGCTTAATTAACGATTCAGACTTCTAACGTGACAAATATGAAGCAATAGTTTCCAACATGTGCCATATTATTTGCAGTATCGGCTCTCTACCCGTTCGTCATCCTGGTTGATACTTGTCAGGGGCTGGCATGGTTTAAGTTGGCTTGGCACTGGCTGGAGAAAAAACGTACCAGTCTGCCGTGTGGTGTGTGGCACTTCCTACTCTCTGTCCATCTTCTCCTGTCCAATTCTCTGCACAACTGCTCTTCCCCCACCTTTCTATATGTCAATCTGTTTCTAGCCCTTCTGTTCATCTGCTCCTTGCCTCTCCATCAATCTGCTTCTTCCCCCCCCCGGTTCATCTCCTCCTCGCCCTCTAATTCCATCACCTCTTCCCTCTCTCGTTATCATCGCCTCTACCCCCCCCCCCCCCCCAACCCTCTTTGTCATCTCCTTCTCTACCTCTATCTGTCATTCTCCCCTGCCCCCAACCCCTCCCTGTTCCTCCCCTTTCGATTCTGTGTCCATCTCCCCTCTTCCCCTCTCTCAGTGCACTTCCTCCTCTTTTCCTTCCCTTAGTCTTCTGCTCTACCTTCTCTGCGCCCATCTCCCTCTCCCCTATATCTGTCCATGTCCTCCTCCTCCTGTCTGTACTCGACTCCTCTTTCCCCCAATGCTCTCTGCCAATCTACTCATCCTCCCTTCTTCCACACTGTCACACTCGCTTGAATACGAGGCTGGTGGTTGTTACCCCTACAGCATTATTTATACAACTGATGTAACCATGTTTTACATCCCGGTTCACATCTCCTGTACAATTAAGAAAAATTTGTGTATTAATACTGCACACAAGTCCAATCGTTTTGTTTCTTGTGACACACAATTTCATGTTCTAGATTAAGAAAAATATTCGCGTTATCATATGAGTTTCCTCTTGTAATATTTTCTCAACAATAAAGAAATTCGAAACATCAGTCTAACTGTCCTTATTATCCATCGAAAGATACGACATACTGCAAAAAGCTTTTGCGGTGTCTTGAAGTTTGGCAAACCGTTGAATTTTTTACATGTGCCATTTGTAACAATACCAGGCTAGTTTTGTACGTGACCCTCTGGTCACCATTGTCAGCATGGCAGCAGCAAAAACTGTGCCACTGGCGACGCTTGTCCATGGATTTAATTTCGCGCTCGACGTCTATGGTTAACTTCTTGCTGTCTCACGTACCGCAGGTTTGCAGCGCCACTGCGTGATCGCGAGAACGACTCTCACGCAGAAGGAATGCATTTTTCGCTGTTCTTTAGCGAATGCGAGATTCTGCAAGATTCGGGTCGATGAATATGACTGTTCATTCAGTAAAGGAGTTAAAAGACTTGAAGGCATCATACATCTACAGTTCTTGTGGCTGTTACACTTAATGCAGTGGTTCACTAAGATGATCTGTGCTGGCAGCTGTATTCATTTCCCCATAGATCTTTTTCAACCAGTGTAACTCGTAGATGTACTGTCTCCTATTTCTGCATTTACATCTACATCTATACTCTGTATACCACTGTGAAGTGTGTGGCAGAGAGTACGTCCCGTTCTCTCAGCTATTAGGTCTTCTTCCCGTTCTATTGACACATGGAGCAGAGTATGAGTGATTTTAAATATCTCTGTGCATTCTGTAATTAATCTGATTTTGTCCTCGTGATCCGTACGGGAGCTATACGTAGGAGATTGTAGCATAATCTTAAATTCATAATTTATAGCTGGTTTTTAGAACTTTGTAAATAGACTTTCCGGGATAATTTACGTCTATTTTTGTGTGTCTCCCAGTTCAATTTCTTCAGCATCTGCTTGACACTGGCAGAAGGGCCAAACAAATCTGTGACTATCTGTGCTGCTCTTCTCTGTATACTTTCGATATCACCTGTAAGTAGTTTTTGGTACGGTTCCATACTGTTGAACAGTGTTCTAGAATGGGTTGTTATCACTCTCTATTGTAGACTGATTGTGTCTCCCTAGTAGTCATCCAATGAACCGAGGTCTGTCGCCTACTTTACCTACGACTGAGCGTATGTGATCATTCTATTTAATATCCGTACAAATTGTTACCCCCAGATATTTGTATGCGTTGACCTATTCTAATAGTGACTCTGTGATAATTTTGTCGTAGGATACAACGCTTGTTAGCTTTTTGAACTGTAATTTTACGTTTCTCGGCATTTAAATCAAGTTACCAACCGTTGTAGTACGTTGAAGTTTTATCAAGATCCGTTCGAATATTCATTATAGATGCCTCCAATATCTGCAAAAAGTCTGAAGTAGCTGTTAATGGGTTTCCAGCACGCTCGGTTAGTAACGGTACAGTATTTAGTGTTAATCAGTTTGATGTAGAAAACAGACAAAGTTGCAAAGTCCATTTTTATCATTTAATTGATGGCTAGTTTCAGGTTACCTGAACCTATTTTCAAACCATGGAAACAGACATTACGGTGTATTTCGTAATAGCACGCAAACCATGTTAATACTGTACATACACTTCTAATGAAAGTCAAGTTTTTCAGTAAAAATCTCTGTGCGCTCTGTAATTAATCTGATTTTGTCCTCATGTTCCGTACGGGGGCAATACGTAGGGGTTTGTAGCATGATCTTAAATTCATCATTTATAGCTGGTTCTTAGAACTTTGTAAATAGACGGTTTCACACTGTTGAACAGTATTCTGGAATGAGTTGTTATCAATCTTCATTGTAGACTGATTGTGTCTCCCGAGAATTCTTCCAATGAACCGACGTCTATCGCTTGACTTCCACAGAAGTGTATGTACAATATTAACATGGTTTTTGTGCTATTACGGACTACACCATTTTCTCTGTTTGGATGATTTGGAAATAAGTTCGGGTAACCAGAAACTAATCTTTTACATAAAACACTGAATTTTGCAGCTTGTGCTGTTTTCTACATCAAACAACATAACTCTTATATTCTCTTCAATATAATTAATACACAACATGAACATCAAGGTTGCCAACAATCCCTGTGGCACACCTGAAGTGGTTTTAACATCCTTCGATGTGTCTCCATTGAAGATAAGATTTCTTTAGCAACGTAACGATCATTAGCAGCAAACAAGCAATGTTTATATTAAATCCCATGTTACATTGATAATAAGTAACTAGTCTTACTGTATTCGTGCTGAAATTGTGCAACGCGCAATCAAACCACAATACTGACAACACATTGTCGCCCAAGGGACAGCAGCTTTAAGTAGTATTGCTTCAATATTCTGGCTGTGAGTGTATTACTATCAAGTGTATTTGTCTTGTAGATATTTTATGCACACATTTCACCCATTTTTGCTACTGTTATTTGCATATATGTGTTAGTTGTAAGATATTTTGTGTGAAATATTGATAGTGCTTCTTTGGTCTAACCATGTTTGTCATTGACCTTGCACATATAAATATATATTGTGCAAGATTAGTTACAAACATGGTTAGACCAAAGAAACAAGTAAAGTCGAATGAGCAGGCTGAAGCAGAAATGACATCAGATCCTCAAATAGATCAACATTCGCACACTTCAGTGCAAGTACGTGAGAATGAAAATATTGATAATGAGAATTTATTACCTGATATTCCAAGCTAAAATGAAACTGAGGAATTGTCAACACAAACGGACATACCTGCAGTTAAACCTTGAGAAGTGAATGATAGTAATTCTACTGGGCAGGGGGTAGAAATTAGCAACTCTCAAATTATGTGAGTACCGGATATGCTAGCATTATCATTTGTAAAGTCCAGTATCATGGAGAAGGAACGCGAGCGCAGGCAGCAGGAACGTGAAAAGGAAAAGGAAGAGCGTGGCAAGAAAAGGCTATCAAAGAACAGCAACGCGAGCTCTTGGAGCAAGAGCGTTAGAGGAAATGCAAGGAACAAATAAACAATATTTTTACAGAACGAGATAAGGAAATTGTCCAGAGATTTAATGAAGTGTTAGTCAATCGCGATAAAGCAATTACGACTCATTTCAACAAAGAAATCTGTGCAATAAAAACTAGTATTGAACCGTTGGCAAATATACCAACTCAAGTGAATAATCTCCAAACCGAAGTAGATAAGTTACAAACCCAGTTCAAAGCTTTGCCTGCTACTGTGGAGTGAATACAGACCGACACCCCAACAGAACTACAGAAAGAAGTCAAAACGGAAGTAGCCAAGGTAATGAACAAGGAAAACCACAATTTTGAAACAATGTTAACACACAGCAAAGAGGTCACTGGTACTGACAGGCAAAGGAACAATGAAAATTTGCCGACGACCTCTAACGCAACTCATAAAAGACCAAGTTTCGGTAATAAACCTATATCAGCCCACTGTTTTGTTTCACCAAGAAACCGAATTATGAAGCGGAGTGTACTTCTAATAAAGTCAGTACAACGACTGTATTGTCATAGAGACATTAAGAAATATTTGCAGTAGGAATCCAGTTTTATACCTATATAAAGTAAATAATATGTCTAGTGCTAATGCACAATAGCACAATTGTAAATATGTAAATAGCAATTATAGTGAAAATGTTATCGTAAGTAATTTCATGAATTTATATGTAATAGTCTGTAAGCTTATATGCCAGTAATTACACTACAGTATTCATTAAGTATAAATGACTGATGGCATCAGATGTTAAGTCCAATAGCGCTTGGAGCCATTTGAACCATTTTTAAGAATCCCAAAAGGGGAGAATCTTTGTATGATAAAAATTTTAATTTTCTGAAAAGGGCATTTGCTCGATACAAGTCACAGAAAATGCTCTCTCAGTAAACGTAATTTTTTTGTCTTTTCTCTGTAGGATATAGAAATTCCCAATATAAATATGAAGATGGACAGATACTGTGTTTATTCTTGTACGAGGGTAAATGAGTCAAGAATCTTTCTATGAACCTCACGTACGTAAACACACACACGTAACGGGTGTTAATTGTGTGTGAGTTGCATGTCTGTCCGTATCCACATACACTTATTCATGGTACGTTTTCCTGTCGTTTTGAGTACATTTTTTCTTTACGCTGTTATATTTGCCGTTTGCTCTTATGAGCATTTTTCTTGTTAGGTGCACCGAGCGTGGACATCTGTCGCATAATCTGGTAACAATCTTAACAAAAATATGAATGAGCAGAAATAAAACTATGACATCAAATATGGAAATGTATTGGTATCTACACAGTTCAATGATGATCCTATTGTCAGAACAATGTAGAAGATTCCAGCAGTCATCTTGTATCATATTTTTTTGACAGTGTATAATCTTTGTTATCATGTTATTACAATATGCAACAATGTGCACATTACCAAAAAAAAATCAATATTTTGTGAAGTTCCATTTGTATAGAAGATGGTCTGTTGTGCGGTTTATGAAACGCTATCAGCAATCATGGCAGTGAAGCGTGTCTCACGAGAACTTGAAAGTCTAGTGGACGAGTGAAAAACTATGTTTTTTTTAAGAAAAATGATGGACAGTGATTGTAACCATGATTGTAGTACATATGAACGATCATAGCGAGTTAATGTTTGCAGCAACGACATGGACGTTAAAAAACTATTTACAGTATTAAAATCGATGTAAATCTGTAGACCTCAAATTAAGTGATCTTCGCCAGCCAAATGTTATGAGACAAACTATACAGTCAGCCGCCAATATAGTGCAACGCTGCCAATGCAGCGCCTCGAGGGAATGTCTGCTTACCGCAGGAGATAAAAAAAGCACACGATGGACACCAGAATGAAAAACGGTGGTGTCGTGCATGTGCATAGTTAATTTAAGTTGACAAAGAATCACTACATTCAAATGAACAGTGTCAAGATGCAGGACATAGTCCAAAAATAAACTGTATGAATCCCTGTGAATGAAAGTGAATTTGAGACTAAAACTTCTTCCACAGGATAAATATAATAATTATATCTGTTTTTTTTTTGACATTTCATGAACCGACCTTGTCCGAGAGGGACGTGGAAAGAGAGAAGCAGGATGTGCTGCAGTAATACTTCCAGACAGCAACACATCCAGATCAAGGTCCGGCCGACGGCAGCCGACGCTCCATCGACGCGGTCGGGCGTTCCAACAGCGGTCTCTACTCGCCTGCGATCCAGCGACTCGACGCGGGGGCGGCTACGCGATGTCGTTGGGGAATCGTTATATGGAATTTGTTTCCTGAGCTACTTGAACTTTTAATTTTCATTTTAAACCTCCGTGAAAGACTCTCTTGACCTATGATGCGACTAAACAGAAATATAAATTCGCGTGTTCAGAATATTATCTGTTATATTCATGTCAAGCCTGACAAGAGTAGGTTACTGTATTGTCTTGAAGCCCCTTGGAAGTTTTTTTTCCGGTTTGCCGAATCCAGTGAACCGTAGTAGGGTGGAGGGGGGAGAGGGAGAGAGAGAGAGAGGATAAGATGCGTCACTCAGTATTATATCTGAAGATTTGCACGATGAGAACAATATGTTAATCATGTGAAAGTGAACAATATGCAACGTGGATATGGTGGTCTGATAAAAAAAAATGCAACAGTTAAACTAATTAATATTCACGACTAAATTTTATTCAGAACAATATTCACGACATCATTGTGTGTGGAATTTGGCGAACATTCGCGTGATATTAGTGAAAAAGGAATTTGTCGATACTAAAATAATAATAAATAATTATTGTCAGTGACGTCATTTAATTTTTTGTGAAAATCATATCTCAGACAATACTCATGGAAAAAGGTAATGGAAATCTTCATCTATTGTTTCTGTGAATCTTCTAGAATAATCCTTCTTCTTGTTCGAACCGTTGTAATGATCGAGTGTGATTACTGTCTCGTAACACAGAGGCCTGTAAAAAACTGTATTATATTGATAATTAATATTTGAAAAACAGAGTTTCTGTGTGATTGAAATGAATCTTCTTTGTTTAAAGTTTTGTTTTATTGTAATTCTCGTCCTATATAAATGTTAAGTTTTCTGGTCCGCTACAAAGGAGCGCAGCCATTAGAGCTATTGATCTACAGCGAGGTTTATTCGTAAATGATGAATAATAAGCGATGAACATTAGAAACATTTTCAAATGTTAATGCATATAGTGAGTGTACAAAAAGATTTAATAGCTATATATTATTCGTTAGTATTAAAACAGGGCCTCAAGCAGAATCGATAAGTGATTGTCTTATGTTAGCCACCATCATGTGAAATCTCGCAGCGGCCGTTTTAAATTGATTTCCTATACGGACAGAAATGTTGTTGGTCATAATTGCGATAATAATTGTTTACTGGTGGCCCAGAACACACTTTGAGGAAATAAATTTGACTTCGACTCTGAATAATCTTTGAATATAGTGCAAATAGCATCTTATGTGATATAAATTCTTATCTGCTGATATATGAAGCCTTGTTATTTCCTAACAACTTTTACGAAATATTTTGACAGGAAAAATACATTAGTTGTGTGCGTGTAGTATTGCGTGACAAAACTGTTCATTTTGCTTAAGGAAAAGTGCTGCCACCTCGAATAACAGTAGCGTTAAATTCGTTAAACGATTTGCAACTTAGTGCCATTTACACTGGTTGACAGACAACATTGCTACAGGTTGCCAGGTGGAGATTTCTTTAGCAAAATAATGATCATTAGCCGGGAAAAGTAATGTTTAAATGAAACCTCGTGTAACATTGACAAAAAGTAACTAATTTTATTGTAATCTTGCTGAAATTGGACAACACGCAATCAAACCACAATACTCGCACGCCGTGCTGGCCACTTTTTCTGCAGGTGTATTTACCCTGAATCTCTTTTAAGTGCAGTTTGCGGTTTGAACCTGTAGTCAATTAATGATTTACTGCGCAAGTCCGTGTTCCTATCCGATAAGTTCAGAGTGATGCTGAAAATAGTAATTAAAGTTATCCGCGCCAGGGCTTGAGTTGTTTCACTGACAATGTTATCATCAAAAATGTGGTCGTTGTGGGTGATTGTTGCTTTCCCCTGCTCTCAGTACTGACATTTAGTCTTTTCCAGGCAGCACATGCAATATTCGACAGCCTTGTTATTCCGTAAGATATTTTATGAGGAATTTTGGGTGTTTCTTCTGCAGCGGAAAAGCTATGGCAACACAGATTTATAACTGGATATTTAGTGTGCATTTTCGACTTCTCGCGGCCTAATGAGTAGCCCATTAAATTTCGGGCATGCAGCCGCGCCGATAACATTTCCTCAACTAATTTATTCATGGAAGACTTCGAGGACAAGGCGCTGGACTCAGCAAGTTTTAAACCAACGGTCCTCTGGAGATAAGTGGACGACACTTTTGTGGTATGGCCGTACGGGATGGATGAATTACATCGATTTCTTCAGCATTTGAATTCTATCCTTGCTGGTATCAAATTTTCTATGGAAATAGAAAAAGACGGCTGCATTCCCTTTTTGAATTTGTCGTCCGCACTAAAGTTGATGGCACATTAGGATATGCCGCATATCGTAAACGAACACACAGAAATCTATATCTACATGCCAGTAGCTGCTGTCACCATTCATAGACCATAGGTGTCCTTAAGATGTTAGTGCGTAGGGTACACTGTGTATTCGATAAAGATAATTTGCAAGAGGAGTTCACATACCTCAAGAGCATTTTTAAAGCGAATTAATTTTGTCCTCATCAAATTCGTAGAGCATTCAATGTGAAACCTGGAATGTAGGTATGTGCTGGGGAAGAGGACAGTAATTCCTTTAGATCAATTGCATTTTTGTAGTATGTGGGTGCTCGTTCCTCGAAGATATTCTTGAGGAATACTGTGTTAAGGTGATCTTCGGGGCCCCCCACGAAGATTGCAGCTTTACTCGGCTCCGTAAAGGACGATTTACTGCTTTGTAAAGCGGGTGTGTATCAGATCCTCTCTTCCTTTTGGGATTCTATGGTTCAAATGGCTCGGAGCACTATGGGACTTAACATCTATGGTCATCAGTCCCCTAGAACTTAGAACTACTTAAACCTAACTAACCTAAAGACATCGCACAACACCTAGCCATCACGAGGCAGGGAAAATACCTGACCCCGCCGGGAATCGAACTCGAGAACCCGGACGCGGGAAGCGAGAACGCTACCGCACGACCACGAGATGCGGGCTGGGAGTCTATCTTCAGGGAAGCTATAGAGATTTGATTAGCTAATAATTTAATGAGTAGAGCTAATGGTTTTATTTTGGACGAAGCAGAGAATCCGGCTGTTGGTGTAATTAAACTGCAGAGAAGTCGTCATGGTGTCACAGTCGCCAAACATTCATCGATAAGCGAATCAAATGTCTGTACGTCTTCCCCACAGGCGGCGCATGTGTAAGCGTATTTCTTTGCCGCCGACCAGCGTCTGTGCCCAGCATGCGCAGTAGCGCCTCGGTGGAGTGTATTAGGCTGCGCTTGGCATCTTGTCGTCAGTCTTGTGACTCACTCTGAGGTTGGCCGGATGATACGTGGCCGAAATATTAGTGGAGAAAATTTTATTTGCGCGGCTGCATGCCCGAAATTTAATGGACTATGGGTATTTAGTGATATACTTTTCTGGCAATTTTGACGTGGTTTTCACCCGAGCATTTTCAGATTCGACTGTGGCCCACTGAACGTTAGTAATTTATAATTTGCAGACTCAGTTCAAATTGTCACCGCAAAGGGCTTCCTTCGGGGGTTCTGGGGTTCTGGGATAAGTCAGTTTGATTTGGTGAACACGCAGTTGGTGTATCCGTAATTTACTATTCGCTAATGCGTGCTCTGTACTCCACATACCTGCGCCAAACTGATTGCTTGTGGACCTGGTGCTGCTATGCTCGGGCGTGAGTGTTCGAGCCAGGTTGGAATTGTGATCATTGTTTCTCTCGCCCGTACTCTGTCGGTACACTGTTTGTCCCTCCGGTAGTTGCCGAGCGGTCACGCTAGGTAGACATTACATGTATCTACCGTCGTTCGCGACGCTGTAATCGGAGC